>NC_081298.1:7766428-8076785 GCF_030435805.1 Mustela lutreola | reverse complement strand
ACAGGCCTTTTCCTACCTCAGGACCTTTGCACCTGCCGTCCTTCTGCCTGGAAACTAGTCCTGCAGAGAACCCGTCAGTGCTGGGGCCTCCTTGAATTTCTATACACTTGTAAGGGAGCTGTCTTCTAGCCCCTTCTTGTTCATTACCTGCCTTTGTTCTCCGTAGCACTCACCACAATCTGATTTATCTTTATCTTTAAATTGTTTCTTGTCCATCTGCCCTGAAAAACAATCTCCTTGTGAAACATGGTTCTCCATCCATCATGTCTCAGTATCTTGCATACAGTAGGTGCTAAATAAATATTCTCTGAATTTGTCTCCATCTCTGAATTTACAAATAGGTGACCAACATTTGGTGGCAATCACCTTTGATTTATAGGCAGCTGAATTTTGCTTATTTCCGGTTGCCAAGGGTTGCTTCTCTTTGGGATGACAAGGCCAGAGCATTTGTTGTCCTGTGCACCGGGAGTGTGAAGCTGGAATGTCAGGTGACACCAGAGAATGAGTCAGTCATGGCAGCTCCTTAAACACAGAAACATATTAAACATTCTGGGAATCAGTAGCTGCCTCCTAGAGAATTCTGTCCTTAACCATGACAAGTTGGGGTTTACAGTCAAAGTCCACTTAGCAAATGTTTATTCTACGACGTGCTTTTCTTTTGTTTCCTGTAAGTATAGCTTCGTGCCCTGCCAGGATTTGAGGTCACAGAAACACGAGGAGGCGATTAACATATCAATGGAGGGATCTCTTTGGAATCTAGAATTTGGAATAATATTTGCATCTCAAGCTCAGAAGCCGCCCAGGCAAGCCTGCTTATTGATTGCCTTTAATTTCCCCTTAAAACAGTGTCTGTTTCTGAATAAAAGATTAATACAGGAGGGCTCCGTTTGTCGCGTGATTTATACTCAACTGCTGCCTCCTTTCCATTCAGAAGCCAGTTGCGTACATGTCCCCACCCCTGAGACGTCTGCATTCAGTTCCTCAAGAAAAATAGCTTCTGGTCACCAAAGCCTGCAGCTTAATTGAATTTGTCTTTGTCCACTTAATCTTCACGCTCACAAAAAGTAGGGTGGGTGGGATTTATCCAGAAAAAACCATACCTGAAAAACACAACCGATCGCTAGGAGACCAGGCGGAAGAAAGAGATAGAAAATGCACTTTAAATAAAAAATGAAACTCAGGGATGTCATTTAGAATGTCTGTGCTACACTTCTCTTTGCTTTAGGCATTACCAGATACTCTGGTATCATCCCAGTATAAACACAGCGACGTAGGAAGTAAACCACTGTGCTGGCTTACAGCAGAGCTACCATTTCTGTCTTGGCTGCGATTTCTATTGGGGAAGAAAAAAAATATGAAAGAAAAGTGGAGATTTCTGTTTTGTATGAAGTTCCAAAACCTCTTTCTGTAAATGAACGGATGTTAATAATAATAAACATCACTAAGAGCAAATAATTATCAAACCATTTTTTTTTAAACCATTGGACTAAATGCTCTCTACTCTTTATCTCATTTAGTATTGGTTCCAACCCTGTAAGGTGGTCCTATTAATATTCCCATACAGACAAAGCTTGGAGAAATTCAGGAAGCTGCCCATCTGCAGAGTGGCAGAGCCAGATTTTGAAGCTGGGTGCGTTTGATTCAAAAATCTAAGACTACAATCCCATTGGGAGAAGGGCATGTGGACAGGTGTGCCTCCCAGTCCATTTATTTCCTCAAAATGGTAGACGGAGGAAAGATGAGCTTTCCAGGTAGGCAGCCAGTTAGGACCAGGTGTCTTGAGCTTTGAATCCTAGGTCTGTCTCCTGCTAACTTAGACTTAACCACTAGGCAACACCATGTCCCATGGCCAAGTAGGACTGCTGGAGGCAGTTTCTTCTAATGTGTTGGCTTTGGTCATGCTACATGGTCACTTTCAGGGTGGGTGGCATTTGATGCCACAGAGATGTGTGGAGCAGAGAGGAAGGTAGGTCAATGAGAATCAACATGACAGTGACTTGGAACAGAACACCTTCTGACCCCAGCTGACAAGAATTACATCCCAGGGACTGATATAAAAGGAATGACAGTCCCATGCTGTCACTCACTGAGAAGTTCACTATTTTGTTCTTATTTTAGATAAACCTGATGATACCTAAGGTTGGAGCCGAGTGTGTGAGAGGTGGCCTTTGCTTCCTAAGTCGCCCTCTTCGATGGGGAACATGGAGAATAGTTTGTGATCTAGTGATCACAGAGGAGTTTGAATCAAGTCTCTGGTAGAAAGAATGAGATTGTATTTGGGAAGGTAAAAAGTGACTGTGCCTGCTTTCTGGTTTGGGATCATGATTTCTACGTCCCTAAGGTTGTGCCTCTCCATACTTCCCATTCGCCTTTCCAATGATTGCTTCATTGACTCAGCCAACCAAACATACAAAACCCCAAAAAGTAAAACAAGAGACATTGGTGAAGCATCGATATGTGTCCCCTGTGTTAACAGGTACTGGGCCTAAGATAGTAAGGGAGACAAAGTTGTTACAGATAATTCTGCAAATAACAGTTTAACTACCATTTTGATACTTGGTATCAAAAGAAATGTATCCGGAATGCAATGAGACTATTCACAGCTGCTCCTAAACTATCGAATGTCTTGTCCACCTGTGATTCCTTTTCTACTCACTTTCCCACAGCATGTTGGCTAAATTTTCCAGACTCACAGTTCAGCCATAGGGTTTCAGATCCTGTGTTACACTCAGTGGCTGTGTGATCTTGGAAAAGTTACGGAACCCTTCCGAGCCTTAGATTCCTGAGCAGTAGAAGGAAAATAACAGAAGTACAGTGTGATTTTTTTTTTTAAGATTTTATTTATTTATTTGACCGACAGAGATCACAAGTAGGCAGAGAGGCAGGCAGGGAGAGAGGGGGAGAAAGCAGGCTCCCTGCTGTTCAGAGAGCTGGATTCGGGGCTTGATCCCAGGACCCTGGAATCATGACCTGAGCTGAAGGCAGAGGTTAAACCCACTGAGCCACCCAGGCGCCCCACCACAGTGTTATCATCATAACCAAATGAGATGATTGAAGTAAAGCACTCAGCTTTGCAGGCACACCGAAGGTCTTCGGGTAAGCCTTGTTGTTATTAGTCTCTGAACGCCATAAGCATGTTCTTTTGTCCTCCATGCTGAAAGGCACCGATCCTTTGCTCAAGATGTGACGAGGAGGGTGATTTGGAGAGTGACTTACAAGGGTCCGAAGCCTAGAGGCTGCTCAAAAGCTGTGTGTCCTTGGGCAAGTCAGATGGCCTCTCTGGGCTCCATTGCCTTCATTGATAAGGGAAAGTCATAAATCTACTCAAGAATTAGAGTTAATGCACATAAAACATTTAGCTCGGTAAATGGCAACTGCTCTTATTAGTATTACTGATTATTACTGTTAGACACTGTACAAAGCATAATAATGCCTAATTATGCTTTTTAATCCCACCATTTTGGTGGTGCTTATCCAACAGTTTACAAAATGAGATTCTGAAAGTCTTTCTCCATGGAGTGAATTGTCTTTCTCTCCAGTGTTTTTCCTGAGAGCTCTTAATTTGGTGAGTAAATTTACAAGAGGGGTGGTAGATAAGGGATTTTTGTCCTTAAAACACTTCTTTAATCTCTACAGTTGCCATGGAATTTGTGTCATTTTTGCTTGGGCGATCAGATTACGTTTCATAAACAATATCCCCTGTGTTTAAAAATCTTTAAACAGCCACTTGTAAGCAGCTTGACGCGGACTACAGTTAATGCCTTGTTTGACTTGGATCTTCCTTTGTCCGTGGGGCTGACGGTCAACTGTTTATGCCAGCCTCAGATGCCTAACTAGACACCCATGTTTTCCAGAAGATTCTTATTTGAAATAGTTCCTTCATTTTCGGTGCATCAACTGTCTCTTGCAGCTTTCCAGAAATGGGTGTTCTTGCTGCCTTTTTTAGATTTCTTATTTTTCCCAGAGCTCAGCCTCAGTGTTCTTTACCCCAAACTTTCCAAGTCAAAATTGCCAGCTCATTCTGACCCTTGGCCACCCTGGGGCAACCGGGGGGAGCTGGGTCACTTAGGTTGCACTTGTCAGTTTAGTTTTAACTACGTTTTAATTTTTAGATTGAAGGATTAAAACGCCTTTTGTTTCTTAGAGTTCCTGACTATAGGCGGTTCCCATATGTGATTCACTTGACCAGTGCTATCCAGTTCATTCTATTCTCCTCTCCACAGTGTTCTGGCAGGTTCTATCTCCAAAAGCGTATCCCAGACCCTTCCACTAGGGTCCCCACCAGCTTCCCAGCCCCGCTATCCTCTCATCTTGAAGCCCATCTAGCTGCTTTGGGTCTTGTTCACCCACTGTTCACAGGCCAACCCTAATGACTTAAAAACACGCAGCTGGTCATGCCAGCTCCATGGTTAAAACCTTTCCACGGGGGGCCCCTGGGTGACTCAGTTGGTTAAGTGTCTGCCTTCGGCTCAGGTCATGATCCCGGGGTCCTGGGATGGAGCCCCACATCGGGCTCCCTGCTCAGTGAGGAGTCTGCTTCCCCCTCTCTCTCTGCCCATCCCGGCTCCCCCACCCCGTACTCATGTTCTCTCTCACTCGGTCTCTTTCTCTAATAAATAAATAAATAAATAAAACTTTTAAAACAAACAGCCTTTCCATGGATCCTCATTGAATTTCAGGCAAAAATAAAAATTTCTGGGGCACCCAGGTAGCTCAGTGTGTTAAGCCTCTGCCTTTGGCTCAGGTCATGATCTCAGGGTTCTGGGATCGAGCCCCGCATCGGGCTCTCTGCTCAGCGGGGAGCCTTCTTCCCCCCCCGCCCCTCCCTGCCTGCCTCTCTGCCTACTTGTGATCTCTCTCTCTGTCAAATAAATACATAAAAATCTTAAAAAAAAAAATTAAAATTTCTCTACAGGAGGTCTGGCCCTGGTTCCTCCCAGCACATTGACTTCCTCCACCCGCGTTCACTCTCTGAGCTGCGCTCCCCTTCTTTCTCTTTCTTGAACAAGCCACGCTTGTCCTGGCCTCAGGGCCTTTGCGCTTGCTTTCCTTTGAGGCTCAAGAGCCCTTCTCCCAGGCCGAGTTTGCCTGGCTCCTTGGTAACTGTTAGTGCTCAGGAAAACTGTTTTGTCCTTGGAGAGACTTCCCGGCACCCCTTGACCCAGCTCAAACAGCTGCCTGGGTCATTGTGTCCCGGAGCACTGAGCCACATCTGGCATTGTCTTTTATTTGTATATTCTAACTGTGTTCTCTCTTTTTCCTTCTAGAACAGGGCGGAGTGAGCGCTCTCAGCCTCAGCACTACTGACATTGCGTCCAGGCCAAGTTTTTGGTGTAGAGACCCTCCGGTGCCTTGTCTTGGGTGTTCCGCGGTGTCCCTGCCCAGCACCGCGAGATGCCGGTTGCATTTCCCCCGTCCCCCCTAACTGGTGACAGCTTAGAACATCTCCAGACATTGCCAAACGTCTCCGGGGTGGAGGCGGGGAGCAAAACTGGTCCCTGTTGAGAAGCGCTGGTCTAGAAACTAAAGTCTGAAACAAAACACCAAACAGTGCCTGGCATCTACACCGGGGATCAACTGCTTACCAGTTGTAGGAATGAGTGATCAGCCCCGTGTAGACGGTGCTGTCATCCCCACGGTTCAGAGCTCCCCAGGCCCTGGAACTGACGGCACCTGCTGGGCAACGCCTCCAGCAGGTGCTAGATCTGGACGCCACCCAAGGCCATCTGAGGTCTAAGTTCAAGCTCTTCACTTTGGGCCACGTGAATATGCAGCCAGTGCAATGAGAATGATTTCTAGGGCTTTCCTCATTGGACACCTGTATGTGCTGCCATCCACGGTTCCAACTCGCACCACATTCCAGGCAGGACGGACCAGCCTAAACACACTATATAGCTAATTTCAATTACTCTTTGCCTAGTGCGGAGAAATAAAAATAGTATTTTTACGTCTAGTAACTACACCCTCTTAGAGAGAATTGTTATTATTGCACACCTCTTGTGAGCACTTTAAAAAATTCAAGCTTTTGAATAGTTAACACATTCATATGGTTTGAAAAGAAAACAGCGTGAAAAGGTCATCATCGGTCATCACGGTGTCCATGGATCCCTTTCGATGAGTTTCCTGGGTGTCTTTTCAGAATTGTCTTGTTTTGTTCTTTTTAAAAAAATATTTTATTTTATTATTATTATTTTTTTAAGATTTTGTTTATTTGAGAGAGAGAGAAAGCACACAAGTTGGGGGAGGGGTGGTGGGAGAGGGAGAAGTACCCCACCCCCAGCAAGGAGTGAGACACAGGGCTTGACCCCAGGACCCCAAGATCATGACCTGAGCTGAAGGTAGATGCTTAACCGACTGAGCCACCCAGGTGCCCCGATTTTATTTTATTTTTTAAAATAATCCCTCCACCCAACATGGGGCTCACCACCCCGAGGTCAAGACTGGCACGCTCCACTGATGGGACCAGCCAGGTGCCCTGGAGTTGTTCTGGACGTAACCCACACAAACATGCTCCTGTTCGCTCTTCTGTCCTTTTCTGGAGACGAACTCCGCACGCCGTCTCTCTTCCCCGACGTCTTTCTTCTTTCACTTAGCTTTCCCCGGTATCTTTCTGCAGTAGTGCCAACGGAACTTCTCCCGTCTTTTTTTTAATAGCCAAAGAATATCCCGCCTAGGATTACACTCAGGTTTATTTAACACGTTCTCTGTGGCTGGGCATTTGGGTTGTTTCTTTCTTGTCTGTTATCCACAGCGCTGACACGCACAGCCTGTGTCCATTCTCTTCCTGAACCCATCAGAGAGAGAGAAACCCTCATTTCATACAGAAGGGCTGGGGTCAAAAGGACAATGTTCTTGACAGATACCCTGATGGCTTCTCTGAGTAGAAGAGTGCAGCCGTCCAGGCCCGGCATCGTGGAATTTCGAGGTGGGTCGAAGTCTCATGAACCTGGAGAGCGAGATACAGAGGTCCAGGATGGGGGGAGAGAGCTGAGGTGGTGGGAGGCAGGTTCACGACGACCAGAGATATCTAGTGAGTGAACTCAGGGGCAGAGATGGGGGGGGGTCCTCAGGAACAACCTCCGCTTCCTCTAGATACTTGATGAATTTGGGCTTCATTCCACTGTCTTGGCGGGGGGGTGGGAGACGGATATCTAGAGTGCCTGCAGGGTTGGAGAAATTGGGAGCACCCGGTGGTACGGATGACATGAATGAGGTAGGTTCTATTTGTAGTCCCATTTCCCAGATGAGAAAGGTCAAGTCCAGAAAAGTTGGGCGGACCCCACAGTTGCGTAGCTACCAAACAGTGGAGCTCAGCTGGGTGCTGAGAGCTGTACGGTGTTACCTCCTGTTCTCTTTAAGCGCTCTGCCGTGTCTTATCTGTTAAAGCCTGTTGGGCAACAAACAAACACATTTTATGTTCGCATTAAAAACAATAATAAACCCAGTACAAGATATCCAAGCTACTGTTATTTGCACCCGTGTCTTCCTCTGTTATTAGAACCAGCGCATTTTTACTGTTGATATTTTCTGTTTCTAAAGGTTAAAGCGTCCCACCACACAGTTTGCCTGGAAACTGTTTACACTGAGAAACAGAAGGTTAAGCAGGCCACCAGCTGGTGTGGTAGGCTTTCCTGCCAAGGGCCCAGTGAGTAGTGCAAGGCTGTGCACGTCCTGTTAGCAAGAGGAGGCATCTCTGGCCACAGTGGGCTTCTCCAGACCAGCATTCAGGACCTGCTTTGCTCTCCTCCGCTTGCTCGAGCTTCTCTTCGGGCTCTCGTTGATTTCTTCCACCTGCTCTTCAAAATTGCAGGTGACTCTTCCCCCGGTTACCCTGGTGTTTACAGCCCCTTCACCCCACGGCGGGACAGCCGTCATGCTGGAATCAGTCTGCTCCACTCTGCTTCCTGGGCCATTTCCTTGCATGTGCTTGCATGCTAATCTCCAGTGGAACACTTTGTCTCTCTCTCTCTTTTTTTTCAATGCATGGGCCTCAGGACTCAGGCTCAGTACAGCACTTAGGTGTGCATGACGGAATGGTAAAACGCTCTGGCCAGAGGGAAAGAACACAACCACCAGGAAGCTGAGATCGTATGAGAGGCTCGGAGCATGAGAAATAGGAGGTGTGTGTGTTGCTATGAATTTATTTGGGCATTTGTGACAAATGGTATTAAAACAAGTAGCCCCATGAGGAATTACTGCTGTATTCCTCATGCTGCAGCATTACACAAATTAGTGACTTAAAAAAAAAAAGTTTATTTTTTTATTTATTTGTCAGAATGAGAGAGAGAGAGAACACAAGCTGGCAGAGACAGAGAGAGAAGCAGGCTCTCCGCTGAGCACGGAGCCCAATGTAGGACTCGATCCCAGGACCCTGGGGTCATGATCCAAACCAAAGGCAGCTGCTCAACCGACCGAGCCATAGGCTTCCCCAGATTAGTGAATCTTGATGTATTTTGAAAGTTGTCAGTCTTGCTGGCTCTGGCCATGATCTACACTAGGCAGTAACTCCAGGTCCTTCAGTGAGATAATTTTATTTTTTAAGATTTTATTTATTTATTTGACAGAGATCACAAGAAGGCAGAGAGAGAGAGCGAGAGTGAGCAGGCTCCCCGCTGAGCAGAGAGCCCGATGTGGGGCTCGATCCCAGGACCCTGAGATCATGACCTGAGCCGAAGGCAGAGGCTTAACTCACTGAGCCACCCAGGCACCCCTCAGTGAGATAAATTAACCTATCAAATCAGAAAGCAAGATGGTTGAGAATGGGCTGGCAATCTGTGAACCACGGGCTGAAAACCATCTATGTCCAGTATTGCAACTTAAAAGGCATGTTTGAGCTGCATATTGGAGCAGGATTTTGCCATTCGGGTGGCGGAGGCAGAGCCTTCTAAGATGGGCTGGCGAACTACAGTTTGAGGGCCAAATCAGGCATACTGCTGGTTTTTGTAAATAAAGTTTTATTTGAATGCAGTCATGCTCGTTTGTTAATGGATTGTCTACAGTTGCTTTTGCTCTATAAAGGCAGAGACTGTATGGTCCCCAAAGCCTAAAATATTTACTGTCTGGCCCTTTACAGAAAAAAAAATATCCTGCCTACTCCTGGTGCTGGGATTAAACACTTGGGCTATGAATCAACAGCCTGCATTCAAATCTCAGCTCTAGTACTTTTTTTCTGGGTAACCTTGGTTACATACCTATAAAACGGGAATATGAATATTTCTGGGCTGCTGGGTTATTATGAGTCATCTTAATGAAAACCTTCCAGAGGTCTTCCCATATGCTTGATGCCCTAGATTATTTATAATCGTGCTAGATCTTTTCTGTTGTTATAAAAATTAAACATCCAAAATATTTGAGGAATTTGGGCAGCCTCCCTTCCTGTTCCAGGAATAAAAGATCCTGGACTATTTGCAGCATTTTTTTCAGTATATTTGATGTGGATTAATGGAGTTGTGGCAGTTTAGGAAGGGTCCACTCGTGTGTCTTTGCTGCATGTGGGATATCATTTTGGTTAGAGACTAAAAAATTCAGGTATACAGGTAAACTCTCTAGGAGACAAAAAATTGGGATGATAGCATCACGCTTCACTATGGTCTCTATAGAGTCAGATCAAGGATTAGAGGAATTAATAAGAGAATATTTTCCAGGGATTGATGTGGATTCTGGCATCAATTATTTAAGTCTGGGAATGGGGAGACTTGGCCAGACAGCGGTTCCTGGGAAGTAGATCTGGGGCTTCTAGCTGGCCACAAGCTCAATTTGAGCCAGATGTATACAGCTGCCAAGGACACCATCTTAGCTTGCATTTACAGAGCCAGTGTATGCATCGTGGATTCAAGGAAGGTAAAGCAAGAAAACCATTTTAAATGAGCTCGACAGGCACGTCCGGAGCAGGAAGGTAAGTTATGGAGACAAATCAAACATTTGAATGGAGGTGTTGCCAAAGTTTGTAGGCTGAGGGGGAGTAGGGGGTAGTCAGGTTGTTGAGTCATCTGGGAACTGTCAGAATGAGGAATGCCTGCAAGTTCTAGATGGTTTCCAGGAAAAGAGATGACCACAAGGGAAGAGACAGCTTTTCCAAAGCTCTAAGGCCGTCTTACTATCTCGTGTGTGTGTGTGTGTGTGTGTGTGTGTGTGTGTTTCCAAGCCTTAGGGAAATCAATGTGAGGTACTCATTTTTGAGTGTATCATCTCGGCTCACAGTTTCCCCACCCCTCCCCCGTGCCCCTCACTCCACAGTTGCCAGGGAGGCGGCTTCCCGGAAGCCATATTTGTTCCTCACCACTGGCCTTCCTGTTGACAGCTGATGGGCCGAGGGATGGATGGCTGCTGGAGGCCAGGACAATCCGATTGTCTCCCTGGGGAATGTGAGATCTGCCCTGAGGCACAGTCAGTCTGCCTTTCCAGAGAACTCGATCTGTGATGTGGAAATCTGGGGCCCGTGAGCAGCCGTTTGCTCTCATGACAATGGAGTAGCGAAGAAAATCAACCGACAGAAAAGAATGAGGCAGAGATGCCGAGAAGCAGAGGTCTTGCCTGGATGGCCGAATTTTTTTCGGCCTCCCATTTCATGGTTTCAGTTCTTCTAAAGCCTGACTGCCTTCCTGGACATGGGCTCATGGGTTATCTTTATATCCTGGTGATAATTCCCCCTTTTTGCTTATGCTAGGTCAACCGGGTTTCTGCATTTGTAATTAAAAGTGTTTTGTTTTTTGTTTTTTTTTAATACATTTTTTAAAAAAGATTTTTATTTATTTATTTGACAGAGAGAGAGAGAGAGAGAGAGAGAGAGTGTCAGTGAGCACACAAGCAGGGGGAGCTACAGCCAGGGGGAGAGAGAGAAGCAGACTCCCCGCTGAGCAGGGTGCCGGATGCGGGGCTCCATCCCAGGATCCTGGGATCATGACCTGAGCTGAAGGCAGACGCTCCACCGACTGAGCCACCCAGGCGCCCCTATAAATAAAAGTATCTTAAGTCTTTCAGAGGGCAGCAGAGAGTAGCTCAGTGTATGGGCGACATAATGGTAGATCTTGTCCAACCGCTGAAAGAGTAGCCTTGGGAAGGGAACAATATGTCTGTTTCTGGGATCATTCAGATGGAAGCTGAACGACCCTATAACTGGGAGTCACTTGAAGCTGAACTGGGTTGGACTTGGGTTTCAGAAGGATTTGGCATTGACTCTGGGCCCTGCACTTTCTAGCTGCGGGACAGGAGGGCAACGTTCTTCCCCTTTACCGCGCCTCCTTCTGGACGATGGGGAGAACAGGCTTATCTTCGAGAACGGGGACGATGTGTCAGTTTCCGATTGCTGCTGTAAGAACCTGCCCCCAAATTAGCAGCTTAAAACAGAACGGATTTATTCTTTTATGGTTCTGGAGGTCAGAAGTCCAACATGGGCTTTCCTGGGTGAAGGCCAAGGTGTTGGCAGGGCGGTGTCCCTCTGGAGGCTCTGGAGGAAAACCCAAACCCACTTCCTTGGCTTTTCCTGCGTCTAGAGGCCATGTGCATTCCTTGACTTGTGGCCCCTCTCTCCGCCTGCAGAGCGCCCCTCTTCAACCCCTCTTCTGTCTCACGCCTGCTCTGACACTGACCTCCCGCCTCCCCCTTTCACTGACAAGGACCCCATGATTACCCTGGACCTGCCTGGATCATCAAAGGTAATCTCTCCCTGGAACTCCCTGGAACCCAGTCTCGTCAGCAGCATCACGTTGGCTGCACCAGGTACCCCATTCGCAGGTTCCAGGGATTAGGATGTGACCATCTTTAGGGAGCCACTTTCCAACTTCCTCCACCTAACAGCACAAAAAGCTAACCTTTATTGAAAGCTGTCTGTGCCTCAGGTCCAGGGCTACGCACTTTCAGGCAAGTGACCCTGTTGACGGGTCCCCACAGCTCCAAAAGATAGACTCAGAAAGGTAAAATCATCCGCCCTGAGGCAGGCAGCTAGGAAGCAGTGATGCCAAAAACCCGGCAGGACTCATCGTCTCCCTCCAGAGCCCTCTCTCCCACCCACCGGTGAGGAATGGCAAACCCACGGGTCTTACTGCAGCCGTGCAGAGTCTGTGGTAAGCCAGAGAGGACTGGGGCGATCTTACAGGGATGGGGGCTCCGTAGACCCAGCCCATAGGCACGGGTTTTCCAACAGATGGCATACGTTGGGATTATTCATGTGAAATGCCCCCATTTTGAAATGCTGGAAACCAATTCAAATATTTATTTATTTGTTTATTTATTAAGATTTAATTTATTTATTTGACAGAGAGTGAGAGATCACAAATAGGCAACTGGAGAGGGTCCGCGGGACTCGATCCCAGGACCCTGAGATTATGACCTGAGCTGAAGGCAGAGGCTTTACCCCACTGAGCCACTCAGGTGCCCCCAATTCAAATATTTAAAAAAAAAAACCCTTTATGCAACCACATAATATAGCCTGATGGGTTCATCTCACTTTACACTACCAATTTAAACTATGATACTATACTCTTCTTCTTAACATTTGAAGATACGGGACTCATCCTAATGGCAAACGGTTATTTGGGATTTATTATATACTTGGCATGATGCTACCTGCTTTACTGTCCTATCTTATTCACTAGTATGTTCTTGGTTAAGAATTGAACTCCCTAGCTGGGAAATTATTTTTATTTTTTTATAGGATTTTTCTTGGCGAGTGTAAGACTCCTATGAGTAAAGAGTAGAGGCTCGGTTGATCTTGGTATCCAAACCTGGCTCCGGCATTTAAGTCACTGTGTGATGGTGGGCTGGTGAATGCAGCTGTCCAAGGCTACCTCTTCGTCTCTAGAGTTTGTTCATAGTTTTCTGGTAAGGTTTCTGTGATGCCATGATCATAACTAGAAGCGCTTTCCACAGCACCATACAAATATTACTTACCATTCATAGATAATTCGCCCAACGAGCATAATCAGCAGGTCAACCCAGAGACTGTGGCCTCTCTTGTAAATAAAAGCTTGAGATTGGATGCCAATTTTCAGCCGGAAAGAGTCTCACATTGGGTCTCGGGGCTGTAGAGGAGCCTGACTTCACCGTTCCAACTGCCTCAGAGCCAAGATGGACACTTGCTGACTGGGAGCAGCTATGGTTCTACCTCGGAGTCATGGGCATTACCTTCTTGAGTTCCTAAGTCATTGTCAAGATCTGCTTTCTACGCTGGAGGCAAATCCAAAATGGCAGCGAAGGCTGGGTCTCAGGGCTTCGCGGTGCTACTGTAGATCCGTCGCTAGTCAGATGGGCTTAGGACTCCTTTGAGACTCCATTTCTCATCTGGCAAATGGGGCACATTGGATGAGTTCAGGCAATCGACAATCTATTCTGTTACTTTTAAAAAATGGGCTAAGTAGACAGGGTAATTCCTTACCAATGTATCTTAGGACTTTTTGTATTTTCTTTTAGATTTTATTTATTTATTTGACAGAGAGTGAGAGAGAGAGAGAGAGAGAGAGAACACAAGCAGGGGGAACAGCAGGCAGAGGGAGAGGAAGAAGTAGGCTCCCAGAAGAGCAGGAAGCCTGACTCGGGGCTTGATCCCAAGACCCCGAGATCATGACCTAAGCTGAAAGCAGATGCTTAATGGCTGAGCCACCCAGGTGCCCCTTTCTGTATTTTCTTAAGTGGTTTCTGTTTTGGGGAATAGAATGGTGGTTATCAGGGGCTGGCGGGAGGCAGCAGTGACAGGACAGGAGAGATGCTCTCTGAGGATACAAACCTGCAACTACTAGAGAAATGAATCCTGGAGGTCTATTGCACAGCGCAGTGATTACAGACAACAACACTGTTATAAACACCAAACTTCCTAGGAGGCTAGGTCTTCATTATTCCCACCACAAAGGAGCCATG
Organism: Mustela lutreola; assembly: GCF_030435805.1. Classification (NCBI taxonomy): domain Eukaryota; kingdom Metazoa; phylum Chordata; class Mammalia; order Carnivora; family Mustelidae; genus Mustela; species Mustela lutreola. The sequence goes on along the minus strand of NC_081298.1, from coordinate 8,062,934 downwards.
GTAATTTTGGGGGGTAATGGAGGTGTTAGCTAACGCTACAATGGCAATCATGCATGCAATGTATACATTTATCAAGTCAAAATGTTGCACACTGTAAAGTTATACAAGGTTCTATGGCAGATACATTTCCATTTTAAAAAAGGTTTGTGTTTTTTAAAAGATTTTATTTATTTATTTGAGAGAGATCGAGAGCACGACCAGGGGCAGGGGCAGAGGGACAAGAAGACTCCCCAGTGAGCAGGAAGCCCGACACCACACGGGGCTCGATCTCAGGACCCTGAGGTTATGAGCCGAAGTCAGATGCTTAACCGACTGATCCTCCCTGGCGCCCTCCAAAAACAGTTTCTGATTCGAAGGTATCTGGACGCCAGAAAAAAATACGAACAAAACTTTCATAATATTTGTATTTTAAGAATTAAAAGTTTAAGCCTAAGAGTTAAAACAGGTGAAAATGAAGTTTCCCTTCCTCTCTTGGTCACGGTCTCCTTGTTCCCATCTTCAGAGGAGACCACGGTTACTGGTTCCTAGTCTGTTCTTCCAGAGATGTTCTAGGCCAATGGTTCCAAACCAGCAGACGATGTTGACTCTGGGGGGCAATTTTGACTCTGGGGGCGTTTGGCGGAATCTGGAGACATTTCTGTTTGTCACAGCTGAGGGAGGGGTGCCCCTGGCCTCTGGTGGGTAGAAGCCAGAGATCTTACAACAGCGCAGGACTGCTCCCCGTAGCAGAGAATTGTCTGGCCGCAAACACCACCAGTGCTGAGATTCAGGATTCTTGCTGTATGTGTATTAGCAAATACAAGCGACACACACAGACACCTGCACACACATGCCCTTGCCATGTACAAACTGTGGATAAGACCATACACTTGACTTTGTCTTGTCTTTGTCTCTTTGCTCTGGAGAAGTACCTGCACATACAGATCCTTACAAACTACAGAATATCCTGCTGGATAGATGGGTCATTCATTTCCTCAGTCCCCTATTGAGACACATTTTCATTGTTTCCAGCTTCCGCAAATGAACAATATTGCTATAGTAATGTAGAGACTTACTGAATCGTTTTCTTATATGCCTGGAACTAATATAACACTGTATGTTAATTATGCTTCAATAAAAAATTGCTGTGATTATTCCTTTTTTCAAAAAAAAGATTTTATTTATTTATTTGAGAGAGAGAGAGAGATGGAGCAGGGGGCAGGGGAATGGGCAGAGTCAGAGGGAGAAGTCTCACCACTGAGCAAGGAGCCCAATGACTTGGGGCTCAATCCCAGAACCCTGAGATCATAACCCAAGTTGACAGCAGACGCTGAACAGACTGAGCCACCCAGGTGTCCCTCTGATTATTCTTGTTCACAAATGCTCATATACTCATGTATACTTGTCTGATAATTCCTCCAACTGATATAACCGGGTCAAATAGCACGTGGCTTTAAAATGCTGCTAGGATGGGGCACCTGGGTGGCTCAGTGGGTTAAAGCTTCTGCCTTCGGCTCAGGTCATGAACCCAGGGTCCTGGGATCGAGCCCCTCATAGGGCTCTCTGCTCCGCGGGGAGCCTGCTTCCTCCTCTCTCTGCCTGCCTCTCTGCCTATTTGTGATCTCTGTCTGTCATATAAATAAAATCTTTAAAAAAATAAAAAAATTTAAAAAAATGTTTCTAGGTGTTACCAAAGGTCCTCCCAAAACACTAATTTACATTCTCACCTACAAGGAGAGACTGCAGCTTGCTGACACCTTTCCCAACAGAATATGGTCCTTCTGTCCTTTAGCTGATCTAAATTCAAGTAATTACATACACTTTGGAAAATATATCTTATTTTTAAGTGAGCTCTACATTCAATGTGGGGCTCGAACTCACAACCCAGAGCTTAGGAGTCGCACGCTCTTCCAACAGAGCCGGCCGGGCACCCCGGTAATTACATACTTTGAACCGAGTGTAATTTCCAACCATTCATTTTTCAACAAATATTTGTTCTTTGTGTCAGACACTGGGGCGGGGTCAGGAAGGGGAGAATAAATCCTGGGGTCACCCTACTCTCAGTGTACAAGTGACAAGCCAAGACACAGTTTATAGCACAGGACAATCAATTCTGTGAATTAGGCTGGCACAGAAAGACACTGCCAGCCTTTTGTTTCCCTGTGGGCCCTGGGTGTGTCCAAGCTCCTAATTTGTCAAAAAAAAAAAGGGGGGGGCCTGGAAAATAGATTTTTATGCGACAGCTCCTCATTTTGAAATGCTGGCAAGAAATTCAAATAATTTAAAACCATTGTGAGGGTCAAAGAAATCAGATCTGAAGGATGGGTCCAGCCGAAGCGCGGACAGCGTTCACCTCTCGCGTTCTATGCTGTTGCTGCTTCTCAAGGAGTCGAATGAATGCCAAACCTCCCGCCGCAGACAAGGGGGCTGTGCGATATGTTTGCAAGCAGCCTTGTTTTATAGGGAGAAATCTTCAGACGTGGAATTGCTCAGGAAAATAAAATAAAAGATTTCAAGGCATTTGGTACACACGGCCAAGCTGGTTCCCAGAAAATGATGCTAATTTACATTTCTCCCCTCAGTAACAAGAGCGTTTTCTCCTCTGTACTCTTGCCAGCACTGGGTATTAACAATGAGGACTTTCTTCTGCCAGTTTTATGGTTAAAAATATTCTCATTGTTAGATTACTTTATTATTTATGATATTCTCTGTTGAAATGAAAATACTGACGTTACCAGGGGCTGGCAAATATGTTGAACTGAAACACTCATACGCCATTGGTAGGAACGTAAAATGGAAAATAGTTTGTCAGTTTCTTAAAACGTCGAACATACACCCAATCTATGATCCAGCCAGTCCACGCTTAGAGAAGAGAAAGTATCCGTCGATAAGGAGGCTTGTGTATAAATGTTTATAGTGACTATAATTGCAGTAGCCCCAAACTGAAAATAACCCACATGTCCATCAACAGGTGAATGGGTTAGGCAACTATGGTCGAGCCACACAATGGCATCCTGCCCGGCAAGAAAAAGGAATGACCAGATGGTACATGTGATAATAAGGATGAATCTCAAAATTGTTACGCTGAAAGGTGCCAGACCAAAAAAAAAAAAAAAAGGTATATATCGTTTGATTCCACCTATATAAAATTCTAGAACGTAAACACTAATCTGCAGTGACAGAAAGCAGATTTGGTTGTCTGATGATAGGGGGTCGGGAGGAGAGGAAGGGGAAGGATTATAAAAAAAACTTTAGGGGATGAATGATATGCTCACTAAATTAATTGGGGGTGATGGTTTCACAGGTATATACATAGGACAGAAAATAGCAAGTTATACCTTTTCAATAAGCACAGTGTATTGCAAGTCAAGTATATACCACTAAGCCTTTTTAAAAAATCCCACCGATATTACAACAGAGGCTCCTGGCTGGCTCAGTCAGTAGATCATGTGATGCTCGGTCTCAGAGCTGTGAGTTGAAGCCCCATACTGGGCACAGAGTTTATGTTAAAAAAAAAAAATTACAACATTCTTGTTCTTACTTGAATTACTACTATCGATGCTGTTGGTTACTAAGCAGGAATACCGAGTATGGTCAGGCTGGCTGTGAACAACCCCATTCTAGGGGAGCAGCCCACGTAGACTAGAGTGCCAGCACCGCCTCCCCCACCTGGAGGCCCGTGATGGATGTAGCTGCATTCCTTGACTGGCCGCCTCTACTTCTCTGTATGGGTGTTGCCTTTAAAAAAAATCACCTATGAGTTCTCTTTACATATTAAGGCTATTAAATGAGTGTCTGTCAGACGAGTTGCAAAGATGTTCTCCAGCTTCACAATTTGGAGCTGAGTTTTGATGCTGGCAAGCCAGTGACATTTACTTCTTATCTGATAAATGATTTCTTGGCAAAGGCTGCCCGGTGAATTCCTTCGTTGGCACCTATGATCACTGCTTCAGCACTTGTTGTTTTAGAAACAGGTTTGTCCAGCAACTTGTGTTTGTCATCTTCCTGGTGATTTCTTTGATCGAGGTGCTGTTGGCGTTCAGGTCAGATGCATGAGATTTTGATGGACGTTTGGAGCGACTCACCAAAAAATCGCCTCTTCATAAAATCATGGCTGGGAGTGCCTCTCCTTTTTTTTTTTTTTTTTTTTTTTTTTTTAAGATTTTGTTTATTTATTTGCAAAAGAGAGAGAGGGAGCAAGAGTGCACAAACAGGGGGGAGCAGGAGGCAGAGGGAGAGGCAGGCTCCCCGCTGAGCAAGGAGCCCCACATGGGACTCGATCTGAGAACTGTGGGATCATGACCTGAGCTGAAGGTAGATGCTTAACTGACTGAGCCACCCAGCTGTCCCATTCCTTTCCTTTTTTCTCCTTCTTCTCTTCCTTTTATTTCAGTTACGGAGGTGGCCAGCATTTACTGAGGGCTCACCCCCCCTCCCCCATGCCTGTCCCTGCCCTGGGACTCAGAGCTTAGGAGTCTCCCACATTGAATCCTTGTAGCCCTGGGAGTTAGATACAGTTGGCTCCATTTTTTCAGATAAGAGAACGAACTTTCCGAAGAAGAAACAAAATCTGATCCAGGATCACAGAGGGAGTAGGTGAAGAAATGGAGTTTTGACTCCTATTGGTCAGACTTCAAAACTCAAACCGCCTCCCGCTCATCACTCTGGGTTTCAGTGAGTTGCCTACGAGCTTGTCTTTGTTTGTCTTCAAAAAGGTAAAAAGACGTGAAAAGAAGGTCAAGAGGTAAAGAGGTAAAGACTCACTTCGTCCCTTAACTCTGGTTACAAACCCGAGATTTTGTGCACAGTGGGCCGTGAGATCTGCGGGACTGAGCGGGAAACATAACGGTTGGTGTGGGCTGGGGTGAGGGGGCGGGGAGAGGAGGTGCTTCTCAAACGTGTTCACTTCGGTTCCACCCACCAACATATAATGGATCAAAAAGTGATAGGACAATAGGCTCATTTTGTCACACGCTCCTTTAACAGTCAGATCATACATGATAACGAGAGAGCGGAGTTTCTCAACATCAGCACTGTTGACCTTCTGGCAGCTCAGAGGCTGCCGGGGCTGGGGTGGGGGGCTGGCTGTCCTCTGCCTCGTAAGAGGTTCAGCAGCATTCCTGGTCTCTACCCACTGGACAGCCCTGTTGTGACAACCGGCTATGTCTGCAGACATTGCCAAATCTCCCACCCCTCCCCAGTTAAGAACCACTAGTCTATGATTAATAAAAGCTTACCAATGACTTCCAGAGCTCCAAAGAAATATCTTTAGATTACAAGGCCAGTAAAAACATGCTGGGACATTTATTCCTCTCTCTTATTTTCCCACTAGCAGAGCTTCCTAGTGGAAGCTTAATGTTTGGGGAGCACACTTAGAAGTCTCGGGAAATGTTTACTTAAACATTATTACTTATTACTTATTTACTTAGACATTATTACTTATTATTATTACTTATCCCCGATTAAAAGAAAACATTTTTATCATCCTTCCCTCATTGCAAGTGATACTTACTGAACTCAGAACATTTGCCCATCTCAGTGCTAAGTCCCTCAATGCCTGTGATCTCATTTGAATACTCACAGCTTTTTACAATGGGCATAGACATCACCCCCATTTGCTTGAGGAGGACACAGAGATCCAAGAAGGTTACGTAACTTCTCCAGGGTCACTCAGAAAGACCCCAGTTGGTGTTACCCTGGCGTTCCTTCTCCATACTGATTTCCAAAATTAATGTCCCTTCAAAGCAGGGCATTAAAACATCTAAAAACAAAAGGAAGAAAATAAAATCATGGCTAATATTACCATTTAGCAACTACCAGTGTTGACATTTTGTTATGAATTATGCAGTCTTTTTTAAAAACATGGGTACTCTAGAAAAGACGAGACATGCTTTTCTCTTGACAGTTGGGAAAACTTTTCCATTATGATGTTTGTTATTGTTCATTAGCATGTGAAAGGACTAGATCACATTTTAGTGGGGGAACTTTTTGCTTTAGATTGATTTATTTATTTCAGAGAGAGAGAGAGAGAGAGAGATGAGCGGAGGGGCAGAGAGCGGGAGAGAGAATCTTGAGCAGGTTCTGCACTGAGCACAGAGCCCGATATGGGGCTTGATATCACGACCCTGAGGTCATCACCCTGAGGTCATGACTGGAACTGAAACCAAGAGACAGATGCTTACCTGACTGTGCCACCAGGTGCCCTTCTGGTGGAGGACTTTTAAACAGTCTCCCATTGTTAGAATTTCTGGATGTGTTTTTTTCTCCCTCCCCCTCTCTCCCCTCCCCACTCCTTGCTTCCTTCCCGCTCCCCTCTTCCTTCCTCTTCTGTGTTATTTACTCAAGAAAAATTCCTAGCAGGTGAACGCTGGAGTAGTAATTATCATATTTTTAAGTCTGATACAAGCTGTCAAACTGCATTCCCACCAAAGGGTGTATCGATTTATGTTCTACCGGTGTTGTATGGATGGATATATTTGTTTCTTCCAAGAAACTCAGGGCTTTTAACTTAACACACACCTATCTTGCCCATATAACAGAGGAAATCATAGTTGGATTTTATTTACATTTCTTTGCAGACTAGTGAGTTTGAAATTTGTTTATGAAACATACGAGAAATGTACACGCTTCAAAGGAAGCAGTCGGGCAGCGGTGGTGAGAGACAGAGTTCCGAAATATGAGGCCTATTCAGACCGATTTCAAGGAAAAAAAAAAATCCTGTAGACTCAGGATGTTAACATCTATATTTAATTCTACAACATACATGCCCAGCAACCTCAGAGAACTTACATTTCTAGTTCTTAAAAAAACCCAAAGATCAAAGCGAGTTTATGAATCAATACAAACAAAACCCTGAAGACTGTTCAACCCAAATTAGCAGCAGTGATTTAATATGGTGAATGGAAAGCTGCGAGGAAGTCCCATCTCGCAATCCCTGTAGGCAGGACTGACTCTGCGGAGCCTGGCTCAGCCCGCCCACCACTTTTCTCCCTCGGAACCAGAGAGAAACAAAGGCTTCCTGGGGCACAAATCCTTCCTGGACACGTTCAGCCTGTCTCTCTTTTCTTCCCATTCAACCCACAAATAAAGCCATATAACTCGGGGCCAGTCATTGTAAACCCAAGAGTCGGAGGGAGCAGGATGCTCTGTTAGAATACAGAGAGATTATTTTTAGATTGTTTGTAAAAGAGAGCAGAACATGTAAACTATCTCCTTAGAGGCGACTCCAAAACCTCACTTTGCGAAACACTGAAAGCATCCAGAGGGAGCACCGGACACGCTGGGAGCAAGTCGGAGCCACGGTTCTCTTGTGTGTGAAGTGGAGCAAACAGCCGCTCCGTCACGGGATTGGAGAGAATGGAGCAGAAATAATGCACACGGGCTGCTCAAAAACACACCAACTATTATTAAAGCCTGTTCTCAGGGCCTCGGTTGGTTTCCAAGGGATTTTAAAATAACTTAGACTATGTTATCTTTACAGAAAAAAAAAAATGTTGCATTCTGCAACAGGATGATGAGTTACAAATGGGGGGGGGGGGAAGCCCCAAAGCAAAGATCCACAATCCATGATCCCAGCTTTGCCCCTTGAGCCACTCTTGGTGGTTCTCCGACAGAATGCTTCGTTTCCGCTGCTCGCATTGAATCTGAGCTCAGAAATACTTTGGGTCTCCCTGAGCAAAGGCCTGGACGCATTCTGAGTGATTCTCTAATTATTGGCTCTTCGGCAGCATAAATACCAGGAACCTGATTCTCAACTTTCTGTGTGAGGTCTGAGTCCTGCAGAAGCCTCCCTGTGGATCTTTCCTCTTCTTCCTGCCATCTGACTCCGGGACTCCGGGATGGCATCTAAGCCTCCTCCTGCCAGCAACCTCCCAGGAAAAGAGAGCGGGTCTCCCTCGACTCAAATCCCCATAACCCCAGTTAGCGGTTAGCTGCAGTGAACTTACAAGCACATTTTGTTGATGTTTCCTGTGTGTCCCTTGAAAATGTAAATGAATTATCCTTCTTTCTGTTACAGCCAGATCAGGTGAGGACACGATGGAGGAAGCTTACGGCTTCTCCCCCCGCAAGAATGCTTCTTCAATGCTGTGACTCAGGGAACATCATGTTTACAGTGAAACCCTGTCAGTTCTTCCAAACCTTTCTTCAAAAACCTTTGGGAGCTTGGCTTTATTATTAATTATTACTATGATTATTATTATTATTAATCGGGGTCCAATTTGCCTACAGTGAATTGCAAGGATTTCAAGTACAGTTTTATGAGTTTCAACAAATGTCTGCAACCTTAGAACCACCTCCCTAATCGGTATAGAACCTTCCATCCCTCCTGTATGCTCCTTTATGCTTCTTTCCAGCAATAACATGCCCATCCCTGTGGTTTTGATTTCTATTCCCAGAGCTCAGATGTACCAATTCCAAATCTTCATAGAAATGGGACCAGACAGGGATGCCTGGGTGGCTCAGGGGGTTAAAGTCCTTGCCTTCGGCTCAGGTTGTGATCTCAGGGTCCTGGGATCGAGCCCCTCATCAAGTTCTCTGCTCAGTGAGGGGTCTGCTTCTCCCCATCTCTCTGCCTGCCTCTGCCTGCTTGTGATCTCTCTCTGTCAAATAAATAAATAAGAATCTTTAAAAAAAAAAAAAAAAAAAAGAAATGGGACCAGACAAAATGTGTATACTCTTGTGTCTGGCTTCTTTCAATATTATCATGTTTTTGAGATTCATTCATTCATTCATTCATTCTAAGTTCATTTTAAAACTATTTCTGGGTCATGGATGTACAGGGCTTTGTTTCTCCACTCACTGTTGGAAGACTTTTATAATTTCTTTTCTAGTGTTTGTCTATGGTGAATACAGCTGGAGTGGATGCATCCGTGTGACTCTTCCTGGAGGGCGTGTCTATTTATTTTCCTTGGGGAAGTATGTGGGAAGGAATTGCTGGGTCATAGGGCAGGTGTGAGTTCTTTGTATGTATCAGGAACTGCCACCTGTTTTCCAATTTGGAACTTACTTGGTTTTGAGATTCCTGATCAAACTGTGTGTCTCATTATCCGGTCTCTAATCAGGCATAGCTTGCTTTTTTTTTTCTTTGTCTGGGCAGAGCAATTGCAAAGAAACAGGTGCATCTCTTCGCCCCTCCCTATATCCACACCCTTGGCAATATCGTTTTGGTAGTGCCTTCCTTTAAGAGCTGGAGTCTATCTCCCACTCCTTGAATATCAGTCATGTTCGTTGGTTGGACCCACACAGTGCAGTGGAAATCGCAGTCTTCCAGAAAGTGGAGGAGGCTTCATCCGTGGAAGTCTGCTACTGCCACATGCACAAGCCTGGGACAGCCCGCTGCGGGATGAGGGGTGCACGGAATGGGCTCAGCTGTCCCAGCTGAAGCAATCGTGGATGACCTACTCTGCAGCCAACAGATGTCCTAGCAGCAGAGAGAGCCCGCTCTCCACTCAACTCCTGGGTGACTACGAAAGCACAAGTGAGCTCGATTTTGGAGAGAAGAACCCTTTGGCTCAACCCATAGATCCATAAACAATAATAATCATTTATTGTTTTCAGACATTGCGTTTCAGGATGATACATCACATAGCCAATTCCCAACTGACACATTTCTTTCTTTCTTTCTTTCTTTCTTTCTTTGCCCAGAGCTTTTATTTTCTTTTTTGCTTTCTTTTATAATTTAAAATATTTTAATAAACATATAATGTATTATTAGCCCCAGGAGTACAGGTCTGTGAATCGCCAGGTTTACACACTTCACAGCACTCCCCATAGCACATACCCTCCCCAGTATCCATAACCCCACCACCCTCTCCCTACCCCCCTCCCCTCCGGCAGCCCTCAGTTTGTTTTGTGAGATTAAGAGTCTCATGGGGCACCTGGGTGGCTCAGTGGGTTAAGCTGCTGCCTTCGGCTCAGGTCATGATCTCGGGGTCCTGGGATCGAGTCCCGCATCGGGCTCTCTGCTCAGCAGGGAGCCTGCTTCCTTCTCTCTCTCTCTCTGCCTGCCTCTCTGCCTACTTGTGATCTCTGTCTGTATAATAAATAAATAAATAAATCTTTAAAAAAAAAAAAGAGTCTCTTATGGTTTGTCTCCCTCCTGATCCCATCTTGTTTCATTTATTCCTTTCCTACCCCCCAAACCGCCCATGTTGCCTCTCCACTCCCTAATATCAGGGAGAGCATATGATAGTTGTCTTTCTCTGATTGACTTATTTCACTAAGCCTAATACCCTCTAGTTCTATCCACGTTGTCACAAATGGCAAGATTTCATTTCTTTTGATGGCTGCATAGTATTCATATATATATATATATATATATATATATGTATATATATACCACATCTCTTTATCCATTCATCTGGTGATGGACATCTAGGTTCTTTTCATAGTTTGGCTATTGTGGACATTGCTGCTATAAACATTCGGGTGCAGGTGCCCCTTTGGATCACTAGGTTTGTATCTTTAGGGTAAATACCCAGTAGTGCAATTGCTGGGTCGTAGGATAATTCTATTTTCAACTTTTTGAGGAACCTCCATGCCATTTTCCAGAGTGGTTGCACCAGCTTGCATTCTCACCAACCCAACTGACACATTTCTATTAGGACAGGTCTTCACCTGTTCCTTTCCGATTTACTACCCATGGGAACTCAGTCCATTTAGCTAACATTATTGAACCTTAAGCTACCTCATCTGTGAAATGGGAATTGGAATGCTTATTTCACACAACAGTTTTGGAGATTAGATGAGTAACTGAAAGGAAAACACAATGTTGCATCAGTGATAGTAAGTACTCAATAAATTCTTGCCACAGTAATGACAATGGTTAAAAAAACAAAACAAAAAAAAACAACCCACCATGTGCTCTTTTTTTTTTTTGCCTCCGCTCATTTTCTCGTAGCAGAATCATCTATGGCTTTAGTAATAGAAGTGTCTGGACATTCCCAAGATTTGTCCTTCTAGGTGGGGATATGAATGCTTTTTTTTTTTTTTTTCACCAGTCAGTTCGTGGTCAGATGATAGAATTAAGCTCTTCATTTTCATTGATGGAGAAAAGTATAATGGAAAATGCGCAATTATAAATTCTCAAGTACTTTTGCAGGTTTGTATTTTGGGAAATTATAATAGCATTGCCAATGTAGTTAAAAGCTGGTGGCATACAAGATACAAGCCACATTTAATTTGTTGGCAGATACTATTTTGCATGTACACGAAATCATAGGCTCTTCGTAATAATCTCCTATCTTTGCAAATTCACCAACTTCCACCATCTCTGGGGCCTATGGCCCAAAGTTTGGTAACCACTGATCAAGGTCAACAGTGGTCTATATACAAGGCCCTGTGTGGACCAGCCTTTCCTCGAGCTTGCTTAATTCTGGCTCTTAAACGCCTCCAAATTCATCTATTACCACTCTCTTACTCATTTTGCTCCATCCGCGCTAGGCTTCTCACTGTTTCTTAACCGTGAAAAGGTTCTTAGCTCTTTTGCTGTTGCTTCTGCCTGGAAAGATTGTTTCTCGGGTCTTTACATAGCCACCGCATGCTTCCATTCAGAGTGCTGCTCAAATAGAATATTAATTACCTCCTTCTCTGAAGAGACCATCCTCTGCCTTCCTTCTGCCCCACCACTCTCTTATTTCCTCTGGCTGTGTTCTGTTTTGTTTTGTTTTGTTTAAGATTTTATTTATTTTTTTGACAGAGAGAGAGAGAGATCACAAGTAGACAGAGAGGCGGCCAGAGAGAGAAAGGGGGAAGCAGGTTCCCCGCTGAGCAGAGAGCCCGATGTGGGGCTCGATCCCAGGACCCTGAGATCATGACCTGAGTGAAGGCAGAGGCTTAACCTACTGAGCCACCCAGGTGCCCCATCTGGCTGTGTTTTTTTTCATGCACTTTTCCAGTGTTATTTCAGTGGCTTTTTTTTTTTTTTTTAAATAGTAAGCTCAACGCCCAATGCAGGACTTGAACTCAGGACCCCGAGATCAAGAGTTGCAGGCTCCACCCACTTAGCCAACTGGAGCGCTCTCAGTGGCTTTTTTACTGGCCTTTGTCTTGATTGTTTGATGCTGCTACATTGTAAGCCTCATTAGAAAAGGCAACCTCTGAGCAATGACCAACATTTTATTCGGCAGTTAGTAAATTTTATTTTAATGAATAAATCTTATTTTCACAGATGAGGATCCTGATACCCAGAGAACCAGAGGACGGACAAAGTCACACAGCCTGTTCGGGATTAAAATCTGAGTTTCTAAGTCGGAAATGGTGATGCTTGTTCTCGCTCTCACCCGGCCTCATCCAACCCAAACGGATAAGGTTCCAGTTTGGATGCGAGGAAAACAGCAAGTTTAATAGTTTAAATGTGATAGGAAATTATTATTATTATTTTTTCATAGAGAAGCTTAAAGGTAAGCAGTTGTTGTTGTTATCACAATAAGAACAACATCGAATTTAGTGGCTTAGGGACGCCTGGGTGGCTCAGTCCGTTAAGCATCTGCCTTCAACTCAGGTCATGATCTCGGGGTCCTGGGACTGAGCCCCGCATCAGGCTCCTTGCTCAGCGGGAAGCCTGTTTCTCTCTCTCCCGCTCTCCCTGCTTGTGTTCCCTCTCTCGCAATGTCTGTCAAATAAATAAATAAAATCTTAAAAAAAAAAAGTTAGTGGCTTTAAAGAATAACTTATTTCCATCCTGATTCTAGGGCTTGACGAGGCTCAACTGGGCACCGGTGGTCCTCCTCATGCCGGCTGGGCTTTAGCCACTGACCATGACATTGGGAGGAGATGCGAACTGACACGATCACATCGTATTTTCCACCATCCACGTAAGTAATCTTGGGAGCATGATATAGGAAAATCATCAGAAAGTGATGAATTTTGAGTATTTATTTCTTTGTTTGAGGTTGCAATTGTGGTAAATATATATTAAAATGATCATTTTAGTGGTTAAAAATATACAAGTCAGTGGCTTTAAGTACATTTACTGCGTCACATAGCCCTCGCCACTATTTCCAAAATTCTCTTCATCATCCCAAAAGAAACTCTGTATACATCAGACAGGAACCTCTGTTTCTTCCTCCCTCCTCCCAGTCCCTGCGAACCCTGATTCTTTCTGTCTCTATGAATTTGCCTATCCTAGGTGCCTCGTAAAAATGGCATCACACATGTGTTCTTTTCTGTTTGGCTGATTTCACTTAGCATATCCTTGGTGTTTCACGTCATGTATTTAACTCTAAGTTTGTCAAATTTAATTTTTTTAAATTTTATTTATTTGTTTGACAGACAGATTACAAGTAGGCACAGAGGCAGGCAGAGAGAGAGAGAGGAGGAAGCAGGCTCTCTGCTGAGCAGGGAGCCCGATGCGGGGCTCGATCCCAGGACCCTGGGACCATGACCTGAGCTGAAGTTAGAGGCTTTAACCCACTGAGCCACCCAGGTGCCCCCAAATTTAATTTTTTAAAGGTTGTTCTCATCCCACTTGAGAAATTCCAGAAAATTTAACAATCATCCCTCACGAACGGGCAGACCAAACAGGGCGGGGGAGTAGCCACAAGGATGCACGGCAATTTCCTGAGCTCTGAGGGCCCTGTAGCTGTGTATGATGTTTTCATTTCTTCCAGAAGGTACTGACTAGCCCATGGGCTGTGCCAGGCGTTCTTCAGGGCACAGGGGTCAAGGGCTGCTGATTAAAACCAAGCACCTGCTTCTTTTATAAATAAATGGAGAAATCAAGCAAACAATTGAGTTGCTTAACTAAATGTATTCATATAGACTATAATATCAGGTAGTGAAAATGCTGTTGGGAAAAAAGGTACAGCGGAGTCCAGGGATAGACATTGGTAGGCGGAGAAGCTCTTTCCGGTGGTGTGATAAGGGAAGGCCTTTCTGAGGAGAAGCCATTGGCACAGAGGCTGGGCAGGATCAGGATGTCTCTGGGGAAGAGAATCCCAGGCAGAGAGAACAGGAAGCGCAAAGTCCAGAGCAGGAGGAAGCTGGGTGTGCGAGGAACAGCAGGAAGGCCACTGCCTGAGGCGAAGGGAAGGGACAGACAGAGGCAGGACAGAGGATTAAGTTGGAGCATGCCCGGATTAGGAAAGACATCAGAAGCCGTGATAAGGACTTTGGGTTTCATTTTAAGTGGGATGGAAGTCACTGGAGGGGTGACTTTATGTTCCTTCTCTTAATCCTTATAATAAAATATTATCTCACTTAGTTCTTATCATAATAGCGCGGCAGTGCACACCCGCTGGGACAGGAGGTTCCCTCGCTCGTGTGTGTTTCTCTTGGGCTGTTCAGCAACACGAATGCCAATCAAAGCACTTTTCTGCTAAGAAGCTCAAAGTCCTCTTTGAAGAATCCAGTTGGGATAAATGGGTCCTCTGTTCTGTGTCCATGTTTGGTTTTCAAGCCTAGTCGTCACTGGAGTAGGATCTCAAGTCACCAATGAGCCACTTTGATTCTGCCAAAAGCACTGAGGCGTCCAGGTCCAAAAGAACTGGCAGAGTCGTATAAAAATAGCAGCTATTGTCTTCAGAGTGTCAGTTACATGCCACGCTTGGCTCTACGTCACTGATGTCACTGACGCAGCAAAACATTCCTCGGGAATGAATGAGTCACAGGAACAAAGGACACAACTAGGGAATATAGTCAAGCATATTGTAACAGTGTTACATGGTGACCAGCAGTAGCTGCATCTGTGGTGAGCACAGAGTAACACTGGGTCGCTGAATCACTAGGTTGCATGCCTGAAACTAACGTAACATTATTGTGTGTCAACTGTATTTAAATTTAAAGAAAATTCCTGGGAGGTGGCTGCCATTAGACTCATTTCCCAGATGAGGGCACTTGGGCTCAGAGTAGTTAAGGAACCTGTCTACAGTCACACAGCCTGTAAAAAGCAGACACAGCAATCGATTCTGAATGTCTGACTCCAAATCCTGGCTCTTCATCTGGACGGCCTCTTTCTGGTGGGGAGATCTTTGATCTGAATCTCCTTGAGGCCTTGAGCTCATTGGTTTCTCCACGGGAATCCTTAAGCTGGGGTCTGTGGGCCCTCCCAAGCATTCTTGGATAGAATTCACCATAAACACATACGCACACACATACACAATAACCTGAACCATGTTATTTGTCTCACTTGGAAGGTAGGCAAAGCACATAGTATTAGCAGTACTTCAAACTTTGTCACCAGTGGAAGCCAGATGATTTCATATCATATCAGTGTTATAGATAATATCTTTGATAGTTATTGCTGTTTTTAAATTACAGTCTAAATTAGACTTCCTACTGGGTCTTGTCATTTAGTGTGTTAATAAAAAAGCACATATATTACGATATCACTCATTTGTTAAATATTTTTGATAACTACACTTTAATATAATTGGTTTTCTTTGCAAGCCTATACATTCTTTATATATATCAAAACAATTCTGAGAAGGGGGTCACAGGCATTCCTAGACTCCCAACAGGGTTTGTGGTACATAAAAAGATTGAGCTCTTGTAAAGAGCTATGAAGCAGGCCATTTATTTAATAAATGATTCACTCTTTGGGCACAAAATTTTATGTAATTTCTCTACAGTATCGACAAAACTTGCACATGTAAAAGGCTGAGAATGCCATCGTGTAAATATCTCATTCAGTCATTCATTCCTTAAACAAACAATATTTGGGCACCTACTGTGTACCAGGCCCTACCGACGGCATGGGAGACAGGGTAGACCAGAACTCTGCTTTCACGGAACTGACATTATAAAGGGTCAAGAACAATAGAACAATAATCACATGTATAATTAGCTTAGTGTGATGGGGCCTGTGGCAGAAAGCATGGAGAATTCCCTGACCAAGTAGTTCTTGGCTGAGACCCGAAGGAAGGTGGGTAGGTGCTAAGTAGGCAACAAAGAGGTCGGAAATCCAGGCTCCAGCTGTGCTCAGCCGGGCTGTGCATATAAGCTGATGAGGATGGACTGCCAAATTTTCAGGAATTTTGTAAGCCGGTTGTTCAACATGCCCATTATTGAAAATTAAGTTCTACAAACTTACAATTAAATTATATACAAAACAAAGGAAATAAATATATCTAGCACAGCTCTCGAAGTAGGAACAGGGGGGTCTGCTGTATTCTTAGGCCGTGCAAAGATAGTTGTACTCGAATGGTATTTCTAACCAACGGTTGCTTGGACACTACTCATTTTTCCAGCAAAAAATCCCTACCGGTACACCTGAAGAGCTTAACTCCCACCCTGGCAGGTGAGCTCCTGCTGAGGGTCCTTCAAATACTAACTTGTGCGAATTCCAGGCAACGCGCACACACACTCCTTCCCACGGCACCTGTTTATTCACACTTTTACAATATACGACCACAGAGATAAGATCGCCATGTGTGACCATGGCCATTTGATCCCTGATCTCATGCAGCTTCATTCTTTCTCCCGGCCAGTACTGGACGAAGAAGAGGGGGGTGTATCTCAGGGACGCCTCATCAAAGTGTTCTGTACCTTTGACACTAGCGTCACACTCAGTGAGGTGAGACATTCCCATCACAAGAGGTAGGCAGGAACCAGACTCAGCGTGGAAACGCAGGTTCCTTCCAGAGCTTATGCCTGCTGGTGAAATAACCTTGATCCCAAGATGCCTTCATTTAAACCTTTTCTCTTCTCCCCTTGCCCTGCTTTATGGGAACTCATGAAAGGTAGTCTAGGCACATGTTTACCATGTGATTCAAATGCCTACAGTTTTCCTTTTTGTGCTTTTATTTGCAAATTGATGTCCACTTAGCGTAGCACTGGCAGAAGGTACCATCTTGGAAATCACCTGCCTGTGGCAGCCTTGAGGGGCGGTGCATGAACCCTCTGTGTCCTGAAGCCTTACCCAGGATCTGGCATGTCCCAGCTCCTGCATCCCACCGCCGTGAAGCCAGCCAGGGCCATCACTGCCTCCACTGCAGCTTGTCTCCTGGAGGTCGAATAATAGATGTCCAAGATGGGCAGTGTCCATCTTGGTGGACACTGGTGAAAAAGAAGGTGAAAAAAATTTTCTAAGAGTGAGCCCAGGGGTGCCTGGGTGGTTTGGCGGGTTGGGCCTCTGCCTTTATGATCCCGGGGTCCTCGGATCGAGCCCCGAACTGGGTGGGGGGGGGGACTCTGCTCGGCAGGAGGCCTGCTTCCCCCTTTCTCTCTGCCTGCCTCTGCCTGCTTATGATCTCTCTCTGTCAAAAAAAAAAAAAAAAAAAAAAAAAAAGAATGAGTCCAGTGGACCAGGTATGACCAGGAGGGAACAGTGGGACCCGGGTCCCAGGGTGCTGCTCAGGTCTAGCTGTGGGTTGCCATGTGGGACCAGAGCCCAGCGTAGCCAGAGCTCTTGATTTTTTTAAGCGAACTGGAAATCTAGGGTCCCTGGGTGGCTCAGTGGGTTAAGCCCCTGCCTTCAGCTCAGGTCATGATCCTAGGTTCCTGGGATCAAGCCCCATGTCGCGCTCTCTGCTAGGCGGGGAGCCTGCCTCCCCCCCGCTCTCTGCCTGCCCCTCTGTCTACTTGTGATCTCTGTCTGTCAAATAAATAAATAAAAACTCTAAAGAGAGAGAGAGAACTGGAAATCTGGATTTGGAGGACAGATTTCTATCTTTCAGTGCTGCAACTGTTCTAGATTATAAAAAGACCCCAGAATGGACCAGGTGAGTCCGGCCCACAGACCACCAGTCACAGCCCAAGCTAGAGGTGGAACCCTCCCGAGTCTGCAGAGCTGTCTTTCCATCCCCAAGCCCCCCGCACTCAGCACAGAACCTACCCAAGGAGGAACCTAGGAAATGCTTACTGAATGAGTCCGCAAACAAATGGATCAGCCAAGATATTAACATTCTTTCCAACCTATAACCACCATCTCAATTTCTCGCTTTCCCTTGGGTACATGAATAAAACTGTGTACTTGCCCAGGGACTAAGAAGTTGGGTATTTGTACAATAGTGAGCCCAGCAATGTGGCATGGGACCTCCCCTCATATGCACTGTACTGCTGCCTTACTTCCTATAACTACTCCAAGAGGTGGGTCCGATTAGCAGCTCCGTTGTTTAAAGGAAGAAACATCTGCAAAGCTTCAAGAGATCAAGACACCTGCCTAAAGCCATACATAGGTTGGCAAACATTCCATTGCCTTCAGGGCAGAAGCCAAAGTCTGTGAAGGCCTGCAGGTGTCCCCTTCCTTTCCATTGCCCTAGAGCTGCTTCAGTGGCATCCTCAGATAGCACAAACACCTGTGGGTCTCAGGGCCTTTGCACTCACTCTGCAGGGGATGTTCTCCTCTAAGATCTTCATAGAGATTCACACTGAGATCTCTCCAGGACCCCCTGCCTATTTAAAATCACCACTTCTCATCACTTTCCTATTTCTCTCCCTTGCTTGCTTTATTTTTCTCCGTTTTATCATCTTCTAACATTCTGTATAATTTGGTTTTTCATTTTCTGTTTTTATCACTCTAAGGTTCAACTCTATGAGGACCTTTTTCTCCTGTTTGTCTCTCTGCCATGTTTCTAGTTCTAGAACTGTGCCTGGCTTAGAGGAGGCCTCAGGAAATATTTGTCGGATGAGTAAACGCTCGGGTTTGAGCACAGGTGTTGACGGATGATTTAAAAACTTGTTTCCTTAACCACCATCCCTTGGGGACTAAAGTTGGGGCAGCGTGGCCCACGCCCCTTATATCCTCTGGACTGACTTGCGGGTCCTAGCGCTGCAAGCACTCCTCACCGACTTCATGTCCGAATGACGGAGAAGCTCTTAAAGTCAAGACTGTAACCTCTGACTTGAACTTGAAACCCAACTCTCCATGCCAAGAAGCCAAAGATACAGATTCAACATCGCTTTATATAATTTTGAGTAGAAAGAAATCAGAAACGTAAACAAAGGGGCTCCTCGTGATCCAGTGTTAACTGCTTTTTAAGATTCAGCTCCTAGTGGCTCCTTAATTAGAAACACAGTTGCTGGGCGCCTGGGTGGCTCAGTGGGTTAAGCCACTGCCTTCGGCTCAGGTCATGATCTCAGGGTCCTGGGATCTAGTCCCGCACCGGGCTCTCTGCTCAGCAGGGAGCCTGCTTCCCTCTCTCTCTCTGCCTGCCTCTCCATCTAGAGCCTGTGTTCAAATCCTGACTGTGCCATTGGCTTTGGGAAGTTTGTCCCTTGGGGGAGTTAATTAACTCCCGGGAGCCTCAGTCTGCCCCTCTGTCCAATGGGGATAATAATATCACATTTCAGTCAATCAAAGAAGTCACTGAAATGCAACATTATTTTGTAAACCACTAAGAAAGAAAAAAATTGTGACCAGTTATAAGGAGCCCATTGATTCTAAGAGTTATGTGGACTTTAGGAACGTTCTGAGCGGCCAGATAAAACAGAGGACATCCAATTACATTTGAATTGCAGATAAAAAAAAATAAATGTTTTAGGATTAGTTTATCCCACTTGGGACCCACGACTTTGAGCACATCTATACTAAACAATTGTGCACCATTGCCATTTAATCAGAGTCTCGTATTTTTGTTTGCCAAGTCTAGTTACAAAGCCAAAAATAGATACCGGAGACTCCGTGAAATAAGGTAGTGTGGGGCTCCTTGGGAGGTTTGGGTGAAGGAATTAATGGAGGCAAAGCCTCAGATCACGGCCTGGCACCTCGTAGGCACTCAGCAAAGGTTAGAGGTTGTGGTAGGACAGCTTAAATCAGCGGGGCGGCCTCATTCCCACCATCCGCAGCCCCTGGGGGGGCTCGCCCTTCCATCCCCAAAGCTTAGTGCCGGTCTTCTCATCCTGAAAGAACCCAATCGTATCTATTCCTTCACTAGAGATCCCCCCTTTTTACTCGATGAGTAGGGAAACCCCCTCTTTAGAAAATCAAACGAATGGAGAGTTCCTACTTTCTTTTTCACTCCTTTCTGGACTGATTCATCCATGACTGGAACCCTTTGAAAGCACAAGGAGGGGGCCAGCGCGCTCCAAACCTTCTCTGAAGTCTGGAAAGCGAGCCCTCACCGATGAGCCCCTGCTTGGGCGTCTCTGGGCAGTGAGCCGGGGCCTCCACCCATCCGGAAGCCTGCGAGCATCCACCTCTGAGAGCTCAGGTGTCCGCTGCCAATTACATTTCCATCCTACTTGTGAAACCGCTGCTTCATTAGCCTAATTGCAGGACGGCAGGCAGTGGCAGCAGGCGGGCCCGGAAGGGGGCTTAACCCTGTGCCTCCTGGCGCATCCCAGGTCCCACTCATCCTCTCTGCCTCATTGTTGTTCCCCGGCGGTGGTCTGTTCTGAGTCTGTCCTTTGCAAAACAACAGCAACAATAATGTAATAATAATGGCGATATGGACTCGGGGCCAACAATGTTCAACAGGACAAAGTGTGAAGGTGAGACCCAGCCGTTGTCTGAACACTTTCCACCCGCACCCCAGCTTCCCTGCCTGGAAGACACAAGTGCCCACAGCGTCTCCTGAACACAAACGGGTTCTACAGATCAACGACTGCCCTGACGTGGGTAAGCGCAGCACACATGCAGAGGGGGATGGATTCAAATTTTCCATGTGTAGCATCAAGTTAGAAGATGCGGTCTTCCTTCCCTGGATACTTAGTTTTTCTGAATAATAATAAACGATGCCAGTTGAGTGCCGTTATTCGAAGCACACTGCATGTTTTACGTAGACATACTCATCCGTAACTGTCCGCTCGATGTGCTTTGCACAAATGGAATTACACAATACACACGTTTGGGGCCGAACGCACGACCCGGCGGC
The DNA here is from genome assembly GCF_030435805.1 of Mustela lutreola. Lineage (NCBI taxonomy): Eukaryota > Metazoa > Chordata > Mammalia > Carnivora > Mustelidae > Mustela > Mustela lutreola. The sequence continues at coordinate 8,042,202 of NC_081298.1, read as the reverse complement.
CTTTACTTTCTACCCAGAAGAGCCAACTCATTCCTTTTCATAAGGCTGCCTCATGGCCAAGTAGGAGGGACACGTCCTCATTGATTTCACGAAGCATTTAGGTTACTTCCCGATTTGTGCGCACGAAGCAAAAGAAACATGGAAACACCCTTGAATTTGTGAAAAGGCAGCTGGAGGCAGGGGCCAGAGTCTGGCTCTCACCAATCAGAAGGCAGCTGGCAGTCGGTGGGGGTGGGAGCAGGGTCCTGAGGGTCCCCTGTGAAGCCCGGGTTAACCCTTTAGTTGCCGATCCCTGGGACCCTCTGGAAGGTTCTGGGGAGACACCAAGGATTGACCAGCTTGGGGAAGCAGCTGTTGGCCTACTGGGGTGAAAACCTTCCTACATTTTAACCATCATTATGGTCCTTCTGGTCGTCCCTGTTGAATTTTGGTTCTATTGGAGTATATCCGCCGATTTCTAATTCTGGATTTCCTGGGTCAAATGGTATGAATTCTTTTCATTTCAACGGGTCTACGATCAAAATTTTCTTTGGAACCTTTTCTTTGGTGGGGGAATAATAATAATGATGATGATGATGATGATGATGATGATGGATGAGAGTTAAGTGCCAGAGAAGGGCTTCCTACATCTCACAGCGCACAATCCTCCCCCAAGCGCTGTAGGGCCCGGACCTTCAGGGGAAACTGAGGCTCTGAGGCAGGACTGGGATGCAAACCTGTTCCCAGGGTGCCCAGCAGCGTCTATTGACTTTCTAAATCCCAATGGGACATGACAAGTAAAAAGTGAGTTCACATCACACACACACACACACAGACACACACACACACACACACACACTCTGAGGTAGATGGAGGCAAGAAGGTGGGATGGAGCCCAGGTTGACAAAAAGACAAAAAGACGAGATAAATGTCAGTCACTTTTAATGCAAACTTGTGGAATAAGGGAGGGGACGTCCGGCGACCGGGACATGGACTTGACCTTCCTGAGCCTCAGGTTCTCCATCAGTTTATGGGAACAATAATCCAACAGCAGAGCTTTTGAGCCAAGTTAAGGTACCACATAGGAGGGCGCCTGGGTGGCTCAGTGGGTTAAGCCGCTGCCTTTGGCTCAGGTCATGATCTCAGGGTCCTGGGATCGAGGCCCGCATCGGGCTCTCTGCTCAGCAGGGAGCCTGCTTCCTCCTCTCTCTCTGCCTACTTGTGATCTCTCTCTGTCAAATAAATAAATAAAATCTTTAAAAAAAAAAAAAAAGGTACCACATAGGAAATGCCATTGGCCTCACAGGCTGACCTGGGGGCGTTCTTAGGTTTGTGTGCAACTCCAGGGACCCCCTTAAACTTCTGAGAACATGATGTCATAAAACCGTAATAGAGGAGGCAGACTGTCCTAGAGGAGCCTACCATTCCTCCCAACAATGCCCAATTCCAGCTCCCAATCCCACTAAGAATAGTCCAGATATTTTCCCCCCAATTCTATAAAAAATTCGTGTTTATTCTAAAAAAATCAGAAAATATAATTAAGTTTTAAAAAGACAAAAATAAACAACGGATAGCACTCTACTGTGAACATTTGGCATTTATGTTGACAGACATTTATATTTATATATTTAAAAAGACCCAAATATCCTATCGCAATGTACACACCGCTGAGCTGCTACTGCGTTCCCCAGTCTGTTCCCCGCACCGCAGCCCATGTGGCCTTCCTGGGACCCAGAGGGGACACTTCTGTGCTTTGGATGAAAGCCTCTTTCTTGGTGGCTTTTGCTGCCTTCCCTCTCTGTGCTCCTTAACTGAAAGACAAGATCCGCTTCTTCTGCCTGGTCCCTTCTCCCTGCCCTGGCCTGTGAACCACATGAAGGCAGCCAGCCACGTCTTGTGACCCCAACTCTACCGTTAATAGCTAACGTAGGTGCCCGGCACAGATGAGCTCTGTTCACACTTGCCGAAGTCCTGGGCAAACCTGTGTGACTTTCACTGAATGGAGCACCCAAAGGCAGCACGCCTGTGCCTCCGTGTTCCATGAGAAGGTTCGGGGCGGGTGAGCGAGGGATTGAACTGAGAACGTGTTCCTTTCCTAAATCGTGGCCCATGTGCTTTATAAGCTCTTTCAAGAGTTGTGCAAATACCCAATAGTTTTATCACTCACTCTGCATCGTGAGTGCTGGCTCTACCACTGGAGTTCTTGCCAAAAAAGATCTAGGGCAACAGGAATAACATTCCTAATTAATATTGCGCCTGGCTTCACCATATGGTACCCAGATCCTCGAAGTCCTTCACCCAGTGGCTGGTGCACAGAAACCGAAGTTTCGAACACCTCGTGCTGCACCCAGATTTTTTTTCTGGTGCTCTCATCACCGCTTGGTCTTGTTAGGTGCACAAACAGGTAGCTTGCTCTGGTTTTCAAGTATTTGATGTGCTGCGGGATACTTAAATGGGTGCCCACGGTCTCATAGGCAAACCACATGGGGAAAGCCTTGGGGAAGCGGAGGCGGGCTCCTGCAAGATGTGTGAAAGTGTGGGGGTGAGAACGAGCAAAGGCATCCGAGCGGATATGCATTCATCCCTAAACGAGGGGATCCAAGGGCTTTCCTGGCTTAGGACCATCCTCAGCATCTTCCATGGGCGTCCGTGGTGTTTCCCTCTTTGTCTGTGTGAATGAGCCAGTGTGCTGGGGTGTCAAACCCCCTCCAGAGGGACCGAAGCAGGGTCAGGAAGAAGCGGATGTGAGAACTCAGATCTAGAAAAGAAAATTCATACTGTGCTCCTCACCCAGAGATAACTGCTGACAGTATAGCGATGCAGTGTCTTCAGAATTGTTCTCGGGGCTGTGTGTACACAGGATTTCCCCCGCGTCCTAGTCAAATACATTATGAGCAACTTTTCGTGCCACAAAATACACTTCTACTACTCCCGCTCTTAGGGCTATGTCCTATTCTCTTTTATGGTGGGATGATAATGCATTATTCCTCCAACGTGAAATATTTATGTTGTTTTCCATTTGCCACCAGCGTGGTTTTTAAAAACACCCACTTACAGGGATGCCTGGCTGGCTTAGTCGGCAGAACATGTGACTCTTGGTCTCGAGGTTGTGAGTTCGAGGCCCATGTTGGGTGTAGATTACTTAAAATAAATACATAAGAAAAAAATAAAGTCATTTTAAAAAGTAGATTAAAAAAAGATTTATTTATTTATTTATCTATTTATTTATTTGACAGACAGAGATCACAAGTAGGCAGAGAGGCAGGCAGAGAGAGAGGGGGAAGCAGGCTCCCAGCTGAGCAGAGAGCCGGATGCGGGGCTCGATCCCAGGACCGTGGGATCATGAACTCAGCCGAAGGCAGAGGCTTAACCCACTGAGCCAACTAGGCACCCCTAAAAAGTAGATTATTAAGAGAACCATGCGTACCTTATTTAAATTTTTTATTATGCATGAATACCTTTGGAAATGCGTCTATATCATGAGGGTATATAGATGCATAGATTTTCACACACTGAATAAGCCTGAGTAACCAACTACCAGATAGAGACCTAAAATAGTTGAGCACCCTGGAAACTTGTGTGTACCGCCCTATCGTCCATGTGTAAATTTCTGCTTGGCTTTGTTTGGTTTGGTTGAGTTTGGTGGTCATCGGAGGTGCAGAGGTGCGTTTTCTTTTCCTTTCCTTCTTTTTCAGCCTTTGCAGATGGCATCTTGCCTCCAGCCTCGGGAGAGCACGCTCTCTTACTTGTCAGTTGCTGGTAAAAGTGGCTGTGGGCAGATAAGGAGGGCTGTTGATACAAATGGAAGAAGACAAAAATCTAACAAAAAAGAAGCCGTTTAGAGCCGCTGATGAGATGCAGTGGGAAGCCACGAACTTGACCAAGAATGTTGCCCTTCTAACCTCTGAATATGGACCTCCATGGGAAAATTTCCGCCTGGCATTATCTTGTCCTGCATTTAGCAATCAATCGAACATTCCTTTCATCTTCCTTCTTCATTCATTCCATCCAGCAAATATTTTGATTTATTTCCTACTACAGTGCATAGACTGTTGTGGGTGCTAGGGAGATAGATATATATAGGAAGATTCCAAATTAATAAAGCCCTTGTCCTCGGGGACAAACAAATGAATAAGAAAAACATATTGCACGTTGGGTGGGTACGGTGTCCCCTAGAGCATTGGAGTATTTGGAGGGGAGGGGGCTGCTAGCGAGGACAGGAGAAAGGCCCCTGTTTCTAAGGGCCATCAGAGAGGCTCCCTAGAAGGAAACCTTTAGACAGTGGTGTGTAGCCCCTGTGAAGAGCATCCCCGAAGAGGCCCCAGCTGCGGGGCGTGTTCCAAGAACGGGAATGAGACTCAAGTGTTTGGAGTCAGGCGGTCCAGAGGAGCCAGAGGGGGAGCCTGGAGATGGGGTTAAACAGGCAGCAGGTGTGTATGTGTGAGTGTGTGTGTGTGTGTGTGTGTGTGTGTGTGTTGGGGGGAGGGGCGGTGAAGAGGTAGAGGCAGACCGTGGAGAGCCTTCTAGGTTGTTGTAGGGATTTCGTATCTACCCTGAGGGAAATGATGAGCCGTGGGAGGGCTGAGAGCACAAGATTTCCATGACCTGGTTTAGATCACAAAATCTCACCGAGTCCTATTGAGGTATTTATGGGAGGGAAGACCGGAATCAGGAAAAGCAGTCTGGAGGCTAGTCTAACCATCCAGGTGACAGAAGATGCTTTTTTTCCCTTTCAGTTATTTGTCGTTTAGCAAACCATCCCCAGACTTGTAGTTTAAAACATCAATGGATTCTTATTTCTCATGGTTCTCTGGGCCTCCTGGGCTGGTCTCCTGCCCCTCGGGCAACGGCTGGGTCATATTTTCCTCCATTTTCTGCATGCCTACTAATTTTTTTTCTTATTGTTTGCCAGATGTGCATTTTACTTTGCTGCAGGATGTTTTCATGTTTCTGTGGATATTCTCGAGCTTTGTTCTTCATATGCTCAAGCTCTGTTCAGTGCTGCTAAGGATGAGAAGCCTTCTCCACTGGTGTCCTGCTCAAGTCACGAGGCTCCGTGAGGCTGTGAGTTCAGTTATCCAGAAAAGGTTTGATCCTCTCAGGTCTTGCTTTTAAGATTAGTTAGGCGGGACCAGAGCTGCACTTCGCATCCAGTTGTCATTTGTCACACCACAGAGGCAAGACCCCTCCAAGGGCCCTGCGTAGCCCGAGGTTGTATAGTCTGACCATGTGAGGTTGTCCATGCTGACTGTGTAAGGTTGTCCATGTTGACTCTGTGAGGTTGTCCTGGCTGACGGTTTGAGGTTGTCCAGGCTGACCATGTGAGGTTGTCTAGGCTGACTATGTGAGGTTGTCTAGTCTGACTGTATGAGGTTGTCCATGCTGACTATGTGAGGTTGTCTAGTCTGACCATGTGAGGTTGTCCAGGCTGACCATGTGAGGTTGTCCACGCTGACTATGTGAGCGCCAGTGCTGTTGGCTGAAATCCAGCCATGGTTCTTTCTGCAGCCTCAGGAAGTTTCTTCTGGTGTGTGTGCCATGAGTACTCAGCTGAAAGCCTCAGGTGGGTCCTTTGCGGACCTCTGGAGTTCTCTCTGGGCATTCTCTTCTGTACCATGCTGGTGGCTCCAGGCTCCAGGCCTCTCTGCAACACCTCTTCCACTCAAGAGAGTCTGTTCTGCTCCTACTGGATGGATTTCCCTCTCCACATGCTGTGTGTGAGAGGTCTCTTAGCCATCCCATTGGCGGTTCCTTGCAATGCTGTCTGGAAGAGCTTTCTTATAACACCCAGACTTCTAATGTTCCAGATGAGTCAAACACTCAGAGACATCTCCTGTGGAATGTAATGTTGCCTACCACGTGATTACCTTGACACTTGGGAATCTGACATTGGGATTAAACTGGCATCTATAACTCCTTATTTCAAGTGTTAGGTCTTGGATTTGGTTGTGAGCTTTGTCTCTTCCTTGTTCAGCTAAAGGAAACAGTAGATGGGTGATCCTGGTAGGTAGTCCTTTATTTTAAAAATACATGGGAGAGATTTTACTTCTGGCCAAGGGGCCACAGCGCTCTTTGTTACTAATAGGAAGTAGTGGAATTGGCAAATGATACACTTTTAGAACTATTAGGACATATTTAAGGTACTCTTGTAATGATACCACCCTTACTCACCAGCTTCTGTACTAGCCAAAACCCTTGCTTGGAAGTTGTAGAAGTCCAACTCAGACTAGCGTAAGCAACCCTCTTTAAACAAGTCCCCCTACAGAAATCGAATTGATAGGCTTAGCTCAAAAGCTTCAGAGGTAGGGAGGTAGGGAGGTAAGGCTTCATTCAAACAATGTCTCCACCTCAGTTCTGTTGTCTCTCCCTGTCTTTATTACCAGCTTGGCAACACTGAGTTTTTGTTGGCCTTCATGTTTTAATTTCATAAAGGAATAGAGAACACTTTTTCCAATATCTCTGGCTAAAAGTCCTGTGTGGAGGGGTCCCCCACCTGGCCAGGCTTAGGTCCCGTGCTCACCCTTGGTGTTGGGTTGAGAGGTCGGGCCTGCAGGACATGGTACTTGAGCAAGACTCCCATGGAACAAAGTTTCTCATCCTTGGCAACACTGATACACTGGGCCTTGCCTGTCTTTGTTGTGGGGGTTGTCCTGTGCACAGTGGAAGATTAGCAGTACCCCTTGCCTCTACCTACTAGATGCTGGTACCATTCCCCCTCCACCCCTTGTGATGACTCAAAATGCTTCCAGATGTTCCCAAATGTTCTCTGGAGGGCAAGGTCAGCGCTGTGGGAAAACCTTCTATGGCGGGAGAGTGGTTTTCTATAGGAAGAGATGCTGACTAGGCATATAGGTCTACAACCCATCCCAAGGTGTTTCCTGAGAGCAGTAGGAGGTGGAGCTACCATAGAGATCTGTGACTGTACCACGAACCACTGCAGTGGTTACAATGCAGTATGGTGCCATAACTCTCACAGATTAATTTTGGGAAGGGGTTCATAAAGACTGGGGGACCCCTGGGACAATATGAGGGGTATACGATGTCAGAGCAGAACCAGAAGAAATAGAAACCCTCTGGTGTCATGATGAGAGCTGTAAGCTAAGTCTAAAAGAGCAAGATTTATTTTGGCTCACTCTTATGCTAGGTGTGGGATCTTCCTTTAATTATTTAATCTTTTTTATCTTTGGCTTCTCCAATGTGAAAGATGGTTAATGATACCAGAAAAACCGATCAATAATGTAGGTGAGAGCCCTGGGTAAACTGTCAGTGTCAGGCAAAGGGGAGGTAGGACCTCACCATACCCTTCAATTAATTCAATATGGAAGCTCTTTGGGCAATTTCTGATTGTTGGGGATCGTCCGTCCAGATGTGATTTCTGGGTTTTGTCTTCTGTAACTCTTAAGCATCATAATGTTATTTCATTTCCTTCTTTCCATCTTTTCTTCCTTCTCTCCTCCTTCTTTCTCCTCTTGTTCTCTTTCTCTCTCTCTCTTTTCAGTTTGTTGGTTAAAGTAAAGATGTCAATGTTACAAGAAAGAAGATAGTGATTTTTATTTTCTAGTATATTCCAAGAGGCAAAGAAATTGCTCACCTGGCTAATTACTCATCTCTTCTGTTTCTGATGAGAGAAAGAAAGGAAGGAAGGAAGAAGGAAAGGCAGAAACATTTCCAGTTCACGGAGCTAACTGTGGGTGAGAATCCTAGAAATGATACTCTCCTTATGAAGGCAGATATTATGTCCCAACACTGCATGGTGGGTATGTTCTCAGCTTTCTGGCTCTATTCCACCTTGGTAATAACCCAACCGGTTAATTCCGTGGGATTTAAGCTTCTGGTCTTTGTCTGAACACATCAGAAATTGCCAGAAAACGTTTGAACAAATCGTGGAGCCCATTTGTAGTCAAGGGTAGACTATATCCCAGAAACAAACCAATGACCTAATCCCATGTCAGATGTAGGGGCTAAGTGATTCATCTCTTAAAAGACACTTAACAGTCAGTGTTTACTTCCCAAGTGAAAGAGAGAAAATTTGCTTCTTGATTTAAACCAGTTGTAGAAAAATTTCGGAGTGTCACCTTTTGGAGCAAACATTGTTTGACTTTTGGATTAGATTCATGATTTATTATGCAAGACCCTCCTTGGAGTTTTCGGTTAAGAATTCTGTGTTTGTTCCTTTTCTGTTGTAGAGACAGGCTTTTCCTGGGTGACATCTCCTGTGATCGCTATCACTGGATTGTTTTTCATATTCTTGTTTCAAATAGAACAGTTGCTGAAATGAACACATACATTTCTCAGCCAGTAAAATATCTCCTAAAAGGTGCTTTCTCCTCAGCAGGAAGCTCTGGATACTTCTGGGAAAATTCAGCATTTTTGAAGTTGGAGACCACACTAATACTCATCGTGATTTACATGTGAATAGTACAAACTACAGGAAATCAGAGAGAGATTGAGAGAGGGAGAGAAAGAGAGAGAGGGAGGAAAATTTTATTATGTGCTTGGCGAGGAGTCTCTGAATGTTTACAGTCTGGGAACGGATACAGCAGAAGTCTTTCTGCTGCAGTTAGGGAGGGCCTCCATTCCCTCCCACTCCCCACCCCCATCTACAGCCTGGGAGTCAAAATAATACTCTTCCTACACTTATTAGGTTTTCCCCCCTCGGCATATTTCTACAGCTGGAAATTAAGGAAGCACGGAAGCTGAAGGATGGCTTCCAAGCTGGGCTTATTCCTAGGGTCGTCTCTACCTCTTCTAATAGTTTCTGTTTTGTTATGTCCTAAGGACCCATTTCCGTCCTAAAAAATTTGGCTATGCCTTCTTCTCTGAATGTTTGTTTCTGGGTCCTTTACTGATATTGCCATTTTGACCGGAGGGCTGAGGACCCCAGAGCCAATCCTCTGTGTGGGGACCTCTGCAGACGCATGAATTGGGAGTCAGTGTGTGTGGAATGGGGGACAGGAAGGAGTCACTTCTGCTTCTTGAAATACATCCTTGAGCATCCATGGCTGTCCACCCACGGAGCGTGGAGCTGGCCATTCCGACTGCTTTTTGGTTTTGAGATGACAACAAACAGACATAATAACCCGAATCATTCCTCTTATTCAAGACTATCTGAGAACTCTGGCCACAACCTTATTTTTATAAAAGCATAACATATTAGTAACTAGAACAAAATTCTTTCCCAGGGCTCCCTTAGGTAATGCCTCCCTAAATAATGTCTCATAGGCATGAGTCAGTCTCAGGAGCTGACCATTAAGCCACTGGCCACCCTTGAATTTTTTTTTTTTTTTTTTAGAATCTCTGGGAATAACTGGAAATAATTTTAGAGAATAAAGGAAATGCTCTTTGTCCTTCCTTTTCTTCTCTTTCGGGAGATAAGAAGAGACAGAGTCTTTGATTCAAGTACGGCCAAGATCTAGGAATAAAACAAATACAGTAGAATTCTTTCCCAAGTGGTAGACACGGCCCCGTTTCCCACAGCTTAGGGATCTGGTCTACATCAAGGTTTTAGTGTGTGGGCTTTGTGTCAACAACACAGTGTGATCTGCAGTGTACCTAGGGCTCCCTAGATATGAAAGCAAAAGCACCGAAATGATTTATTGTATTGGATTTGAATTTACTAATTACAGCCCTTGAATCGTGTACAAAATCTCATTGTTCTACTATCAAACATTGTGTGTATTGTCAAGTTTAATTAAAATGCCGTGACCCCGTGGCAACTGTCTCTGATGGAATCCACCACCTAATAAACAGCTCTCTGACTGAGCACACCTGACATTTTAAGGGCTTCCCGATGATCAAAGTTCAACTACATTTTATCGTTTCAACAGCTCCCCTGCTTCAATTTTTGTTTACTTTCATTTCCCCGGGGCAGAACTCTCTAATCTGGGCTTAAGTTTTTATACTCGACTTTGGAGAGGTGCTCAAGTTACCCTGTTCCAGCAAGAGCGATGTTCTTACTATGGGAGATGTGTAAAGAGTCTCCGCTCATTTTTAAGCAGAATCGCCACGATGGTGCATTTATCCTGTAGATCCAGGAAACACAATTATTGTTCGGAACTGGACTAGACCCCGAGGGACATGGAGCTCTGCTGTGTTCCCGCCCCAGACCCCCACCACTGGACATGGGTTTTATCAGAATTAAATAAAAATGGATGATATGGTTGCAAATGGCTGCAGGGAAGGGAAAATCTATTTGCAAGATCTTTATGACTTGTGCCTAAATAAGATTGTTCTCTGATCATTTGCTGACTGTTTATAGGAGAAAACCATTATTCCTGGCTCCTAAGTCCAGAAGATGATCACACAAGGAAGTACAATGTATTTCAACCGTTTTTACTCCCACAGTTTCCCTATGAGTGCTCAGGCAATATGTTGGCCGACAGGGAAATGAAGGAACAAGCTCTAAGCAGTTTTTTTTAGAAATCAAGATTTATCTACTTCTGAGGATAATCAAATTTTACTTCCTCAGAAAGACCTCCCATGAACAACTTCTGTGAAACCCTGCCAGGGGCCCCTCCCATCTCTCCCCACTTTCTTGCCCTGCTTTGTTTTCCTTCAAAGCATTCATCAATAAGAAGTATTATATTGATACAGAGGTCTTTATCTACTAGCATAGAAACTTCTAGAACAGCACCACCCAGTAGAAATACAATGCAAGCCACATGTGAAATGAAACATTTTTTGGGAACCCCATCAAAAAGGTAAAAAGAAACAAATGAAGTTAATTATCATAGTATGTTTTTTTAAACCCTATGTGGCATTATCACATCAATGTCAGATCACTATGAAATGATTGTGAGTTTTCTTTTTTCTTTAAAAGATTTTATTTATTCATTTGCCGGAGACAGAGATTGAGCACAAGCAGAGGGAGCAGCAGGCAAAGTGAGAAGGAGAAGCAGGCTTCCCGCTGAGTAGGGAGCCCAACATGGGACTCGATCCCAGGACCCTGGGATCATGACCTGAGCTGTAGGCAGCCATTTAACCAGCAGAGCCACCCAGGCGTCCCTTAAAATGATTGTTAATGAGATAGTTTTATAATCATTTTTCAGACCAAGTCTTCAAAATCTGGTGTCTCTTTTACATTCACAGCGCATCTCAATCTGATGAACCCCCTTTCAGGTTCTCTGTGGCCGCGTCAGTCTTTTGCCTGACGTATTGGAAAGTGTAGCTCTAGGATATAATCTCCAGGCAATTAGTGACTTTGTTATATTGGCTAAGCACATGCAAAGTACACAGTGAATAGCCAATGAAATAGCATATGAATATTAAAATGATAAAGACCACCACTACTTACCCCAAGGTTTGTATATTAGATGTTTGCGACATGCTGCAGTGTCTTTGTTTTCTCTTTTTCCCAGCATTTTCCTCTTGCCTACTTCTTTAAGAATGCCTAAATGCAAAAAAGGTCACCTTGGACTTTTATTCTACTGCTGCACTAATTTTGCTGGGAAAAGTCAGTACGGGATCCCATGGTGACTCCGCCCACACGCCCCTCCAAATGGACTCGTTCAAGTCCCATCTCTACTTGGTGTTGCTCCTCTTAGTTTTATGTTCTCTCCTTTAAATCAGTTCTTGAGCGGCCTAATGAGCAATGGTTCATACCATTTTTTAAAAAGATCACACATCCCTTGCTTAACTGACTGAGCCACCCAGGAGCCCCTCAGTGATGCCTTTCTTAAAGAAAAGTCTGGAAAAAAAAAAAAAAGAAAGTCAGAAAAATGAACTTCAACTTATTGTCTTTTGATTTTTAAATTAGCTCCATTTTGGAGGAGGGAGGTGTTGAAAGGAGCCCAGCAGCGGGGTTGACTGAGTAGGGCTCCTTCGCTACAAGCTGCTTGTCTTCTTCCTGGAGTTTACACACCAGGGGTGGGCGGGAATGAGGCTGGACTTCTGAGTCCAAGAATTTTTTCCAGGAGCTCCTTATTGAATGTTTTTCTCACTTCCTCGTGGGCCGCGTGCTGCCGCCATCATTCAAAGTTGCTCCTTTCTCCCTCCCTTCTCCTGCCTCCCCCTCCTCTTGCCTGCACCTGTCTTCACTCTTGTAAAACTGAACCAAGCACTGTGTCAGGCATGGGGACACATGGGTGAAAAGTCAGACACCCACGGCCTCCATCTTCGAAATCCAGCTTGAAGAAGCTGTTGGCATCGAAGTCAACAGGTAAGTCAACAGCAAGCCGCTACCGTTCTGCAGAAGGTCCCAGAGGTCAGAAAGCGACTGGGGTGCCGACTTGCTGGCTGGCCCCGCTCTGCAGCTGGAGGGAAGGCCAAGGGCACCAGGTGCAGCTGCTTGAGGAAGTAAAAGTCTCATTTCTTTCCGGCTGAGAGGCCTGAGCAAGCACAGCTGCCCCCAGCCCTACACATCCAGCCTGGGTCTGGAGCCCCATTTCTTTCTCGTTCTGAGGAGGGTAGTGTTTTCCCAGGCTGCACACCCCTGTGGCTGGGTGGCTGTGGTCCTTCCTTTAGCAATTGGCCCAGAATTTGCAAAACACATTTCTAGACATACGCATACACCTTTACAATGGATACGAGTTGACTTTCAAATGACACTGTGCCTTGTCACAGATAGGGACCGTTGACCTTGAACAACACAGGTTTGAACTGTTACGCATTTTTTGATCAACAGAGTACAGTACTGCAAACGTATTTTCCTGATGATTTTCTTAATAAATTGCTTTTCTCTAGCATACTTTATTGTAACAAAGCAGCATATAATGCACAGAAGATACAAAATATGTGCTAACTGACTGTGTGTTATTGGCAAGGCCTGTGGTTAACAGTGGGCTATTAATAGTTATATTTTGGGTGAATCAGAAATAGTTAAGTTTTGGAGGTGTCTCGCTGAATGGGCTGGAGTCTTGACCCTCATGTTGTTCAAGGGTCAACTGTGCTAACAAAACCCTCATTCCTTGTGTCATTGCTGCCTTTTCCCTTACTCATAAGCATACATATGTACACACAAGAACATGTAATTGAATACATTGTTGCGATTATTATTTTTTTAAGATTTTATTTATTTATTTTGACAGACAAAGATCACAAGTAGGCAGAGAGGCAGGCAGAGAGAGAGAGGGAAACAGGCTCCCCGCTGAGCAGAGAGCCTGATGCGGGGCTCGATCCCAGGACCCTGAGACTATAACCTGAGCTGAAGGCAGAGGCTTTAACCAACTGAGCCACCCAGGTGCCCCAATTGTTGCGATTATTATTTTGAGTACGCTGTCATCTGTGAGATCACTGAAGAATTAAAAAAAAATCAATTTTTATTTTACTTTCACTGTTTCCATCTCTGATACTCTGCTTTTCTTTATACAAATTCCAGCTTCTCACTTGTATTATTTTCCTTCTCTGTAAAGGACTTTTTTTCCAGTTTTATTGGGGTATACAGATTAATGATTTGACTTTCATATGTTATGAAATGATGACAGTAAGTTTGTTAACTTCCACCCTTTCGTCTAACACCAAAATAAAGGGAAGAAGAACTTTTTTCTTCCGATGAGAACTCTTCGCATCTACTCTCTTACCAATGTTCGAACTCGAATACACCGCACGGCCGCTAACGACGGACGCCCTGCTGTCCTCACATCCCTAAGCACCTGTTTATCGTGGAATCACAAGTTTGTGCCTTTTTCCCACCTTCATCCAAAGTGGAAGAATATCTTTTAACATTTCTTTTTTTAAAAGATTTTCTTTATTTGAGGGAGAACAAGGAAGAGAGAGAGAGAGAGAGTGTGTGTGTGTGTGTGTGTGCACGAGAAGGGGGAGCAGCAGAGGGAGAGGGAGAAGCAGACTCTCTCCTGCTGGGAGCCCAAGGCGGGACTCGATCCCAGGATCCTGGGATCACGACCTGAGCCAAAGGCAGATGTTTACTCGACTGAGCCACCCAGGTGTCCTCTTTTAGTATTTCTTGCAAGGCAGATCTATTGGTAACAAATCCTCTCAATTTTGTTTGATGACTTAAAAAAAATTATTTTTTAATTTTTCCTTCCCCTTGGAAGGAAATCTACTTCATTCTACTCTGCTCTGTGCGTGCTTGGCTTCTGAGGAGTCAGATGTTGGGTTTTTTTTTTTTTTTTTAAGTTTTTTCTTTCTTTCTTTCTTTCTTTTTTTTAAAGGTTTTATTTATTTATTTGACAGACAGAGATCACAAGTAGGCAGAGAAGCAGGCAGAGAGAGAGAGAAAGGGGAGAAGCAGACCCCCGCTGAGCAGAGAGCCTGATGCGGGGCTCAATCCCAGGACCCTGAGATCATGACCTGAGCTGAAGGCAGAGGCTTTAACCCACTGAGCCACCCAGGTGCCCCGAGTCAGATGTTGTTAACCTCTTTGCCCCCTTGTATGAAAGGGGTTTTCCCTCTGACTTCTTTCGGGATTTTCTCTTCCTATTGGACTTTCTTCAATTTAAAGAGGATATGCCTAGAGGTAGTTTTGGGGGCGGGTTGGGGGCGGGGACGTTCCTTTCTGCCTCCTCCACCTGAGCTTTCTGGATCTGTGGTTTGGTGTCTGGCATCAGCCGGGGACATTCGGAGTCATTATTGCTTCAAAGTCCCCTCTGTGCCTTTCTTTCTTCTCCTCTGATGGTCCCACTCTGTGTGTTACACCTTTTTTAATTGTTCCACAGTCCTTGGATATTCTGTTCTGCTTCTCCACCCCCCCCAAGTCTTTTTTCTCCTTGCTTTTCAGTTTTCATGGTTTCTGTGGAAAATACCATCAAACTCAGAAATCCTGTCCTCTCCAGTCTACTAGTAAGCCAGCCAGTCAGAAGCATTCTTCCTTCCTGTGACATGGTTTTATCACGAGCATTTCTTCCTGGTTCTTTAGAAGACCCATCTCTCTGCTCCCACTGCCCACCTGTTCCCACACGCTGTCTACTTTATTCATTAGAGCTCTTAGCATCTTAATTACAGTTTTAAATTCCTGCTCTGATCATCCCGACAGCCCTGCCAGGCCTGAGTGTGGTTCTGAGGCTTGATCTGTTTCTCTAAACTTTTTTTTGTTTCTGTTTCCTTTTTATATATGCCTTGTACTTTATTTATTTTATTATTATTTTTTTTACTGACATAATGTGACAAGTAGAAGGAACTGCTATAATTAGGCCTTTAGTGATATGGAGGGAGGTGGGGGGAGTGTCCTTGACTCCTGGGGTCAGGTCTCAGCCCCGTCTGAGCCTGTGTCTCCCTGTGAACTTCACTACAGCCCCTCCCCGTGGCTGGCCCAGGACGGCTAGAAGGGGCTGGAGTTGGTGTCTTCCTTCCCCTACAACAGCGCTGATAAAGGCCAGCACATTGGGCCCTGGCTAACTCGCTTCCCCTGAGGGCAGGCCTCCTGCAGAAGAACACGACCACGCTCTGGGGTATTTCAGACTTGTTCCTGTTCCCTTCCCCTTCCGGAAGCACAAGGGGGACTTTTCTCTGATATTCCCTGGGAGAAGCTCTTGGAGGTGAAACTTGCAGATGTGTCCCTTCTGACTGGAACCCCTGGAGGTTTTGATTTTCTGTCCAAACCCCACCTGTGGCCACTCACCGGTTTCAGCAGAGGTTTCCCCACACGGGGCACCATTCCCCCCACCCCAAAAGTGAGGCTCTAGCAGGTGGTGATTTTCTCTAGCTGCCTCTGTCCCTCCAGGTCTGGAGGCGGTGGTTCACAGCAGCCTCAATTCTCTTGCAGATCTGAGAGGAGCTGTTAACGCCTCAGCTCCTTCAGCTTTCCCCTTGTTGGCAGGACCGAGGGGCGACTTCTAAGCCTCTGGGTGCTTCACCAGAAACCGGAAGTCTGCCTGCCAGTCCGAAGAACCAAAAAAAGTGATTGACTGAAAATGTCAAGTAGAAAAAGAATAATTGGGGGGGGGCATTTATTGGGTTAGAAATGGAAGTTTGGGGCTTTTGCTGGAGGTTTCAAAGGTGCCTGAAAGAGAAAGTTTTGACGGGTAGACGGGCCACATGTGGGAAAATGGTGTTACTGAAGAGCCCATGGGCCAGCAGAAGGCGAACTGAATTCTGCTTTTGCAGTACCCGGTTGCGTGTCCAGACCTGTCACTTCATTTCTGTGGGATCCCCTTTCTTACCCAGAAGCTGGGAATGGGACACTTACCAGAAGCTGGGATGGAGAGAGGAGACATTCGTATAAAGCGTGGAGAGGAAGACACATTGTGCACGTGATAGAGAAACAACGCAGACTTCATTGTAGAAGTACGTTTTTTCCTTCCTCAAGTACAAAGAGAAACTGAAAGAATGTGCACTGAATTCTAGAAGAACACAGGAAGCTACTCAAGGTTAATACCATGTACATTGGGCTGGAGAACATTATGCGGAAAGCACATTGGGGCAACCTAGAAAAAGCGATTCATGAGTCTGGAAACCTCTGGCAAAGTGTAAGAGGGTGAGCTCTTCTTCTTGGAGCCTTGTCTGTACTGGGAGGTTTCTCCCTTGAGAGAATCATTTTATTTTATTATTTTTTTAAAAGACTTTTTATTTATTTGACAGAGAGATCACAAGTAGGCAGAGAGGCAGGGGGAAGCAGGCTCCCCGCTGAGCAGAGAGCCCGACTCGGGGCTCAATCCCAGGACCCTGAGATCATGACCTAAGCCGAAGGCAGAGGCTTAACCCACTGAGCCACCCAGGTGCCCCGAGAGAATCATTTTATAATATAGGAATTGAGAAGGAAGAGAGAAACATCTTTTTTTTTTTTTAAAGATTTTATTTATGTATTTGTCAGAGAGAGAGAGGAGCGAGAGTGAGCACAAGCAGACAGAGTGGTAGGCAGAGGCAGAGGGAGAAGCAGGCTCCCGGCTGAGCAAGGAGCCCGATGTGGGACTTGATCCCAGGATGCTGGGATCATGACCTGAGCCGGAGGCAGCCGCTTAACCAGCTGAGCCACCCAGGCGTCCCTTTTTAAAAGATTTTATTTATTTATTTGACAGACAGAGATCATGAACAGGCAGAGAAACAGGCAGAAAGAGAGGAGGAAGCAGACTCCCTGCTGAGCAGAAAGCCCGATGCGGGGCTTGATTCCAGGACCCTGAGACCATGACCTGAGCTGAAGGCAGAGGCTTTAACCCACTGAGCCACCCAGGTGCCCCAGGAAGAGAGAAACATCTTACTAAAAGCAGTAAATGACTGGATAGAAAGCTGCTGCTTTTTTTTTTTTTTTTTTTTTTTTAAGGTAAGCTCTGTGCCCAACATGGTGCTTGAACTCACAGTCTCGAGATCAAGAGTCACATGCTCTACTGATGGACCCAGCCAGGTGCCCTCTCTTTTTTGGGGGTGCCAAATCTTAATCCATTGTCAGACGCACCACTAAAAAAAGTCTGGTACTGCGCAGCACCATCGTCTGGTGGCTGGGAGAATGACCTTGTGTAAAACACGTCGACGCCCCCTCCCTCTTTGAAAATGTCCATCTTCTGTTTCCTCCCCACTCTGAGGCAAGTGAAACGCTGAAATTAAGCCCCGGCTTCTCATCGTGGTTAGCAACACGTACTTGGAGCTGGTCTGCCCTGGATGTGCAGTCTGGGCCGGCCACCCCTTCTCCTCGCGGGACCGGGGATGAGTGAACGGGCATCCCTGGGTCTCCATCGTCTCCCATGTGAAATGGCAGGTGTTGCAAAAATAGGACATTGGTCATCCCCGAAACGACTCGATCTTGGCACCTGAACAAAGTGTAGTTGTCGTAATTTCTAGAGAAGAGGTGGTTGAGGAGGTTTTCAAAGCCCGAATGCTTCTCTGGACATAGTCACTAAGAAAGACTGTGTTGAAATCGAAGAGACAATTCAGAACAAGTTTCAAGAAGCTGGGAAAATAGGGAATTTGGGACGATCAAGAGTAAGTAATCCTGCCACCTGGAAAAGAAGGCAACATCCTCCTGTGGTTTTGGCTTTCCGAGAATCACTTCTGCATCCGGGCTTTAAGTGGACGAAGATGGAAAGAGATTGAGGAAGAGCTGATAGAAGGGCAAATGTGTTCCACTTCCCAGAAGGAGTCAGGAGCTATGCTGCTTCTCTGATTGTGGGTAAACTGAGACCGGCCTGCAAGGGAGACCTGCTGCCATCAATGCCTATGAAGCTCTTACAGCAGTAACAGGCACCAACCAAGCCCAACCCCACACCGTGCTGCTGTTGCTGCTTTGGTCATCACCCCCAAAGCCACGTTCCCAAGGAGAACTTCCCTCAAGGGGGCCAACCTGGCTCTTGAGGGAAGCGGGTGCAAAATCTCACTCCTGTTATAAAGCACACGTGTATGTCACAATACATACACAGATACGCAGTAGATCAGTGGTATTATCTCCTGGGGGGTAGTTCGAGAACTTTATACAAAGTCTGCAAAGTCTACAAGGCTTCCTTAAGCGGGTACAAGGCAGAAGCATGCTGATAACCCTGGCTGACACTGGCTTAACCAGGTGGGAGGAACATGGAACATGGAACATGGGAGCGGGGTAGGTACCCGATGTAAGAATAAAAATGGAGGGACCTCAGAAGGTGGGAAGGTGGTGGGAGGTAGACTTTGTGTGTGCAGCAAGCCTGATAAATGAAGTAGAAATGTCCCCTGAAGAAGGAACATAACCCTGATTGCTTCCCCTTCTTCCCGGTTTGGAAGGCTGCCTTGCATAGGGAGAAGAGAACAAAGTTCTTGAGAATTCTGGATCTGCCATTCATTCGCTGTGTGGTCTTGGGAAAGCGGCTGACCTCTCTGAGCCTCATCTATCACCCGAGGCTAGCAATGTGAGCGTCTGTGTCAATTACTTGAGGAGTAGCAGGTGTTTGGTAAATGCGAAGTCATTTTCACACTGTCCTCCTGGTCGAATAGTGGGGCCGATGAACTAGCAGTGGCTCAAATTTTCAGCAAGAGAAATTCATTCCTTTGAGAGGAACTTCTATCCCTTGACATTTTATTCAAAGTTTAGTCCTTCTCTTTTCTGTCTAGCCTTCTCTTCCAAAACACTGGCTCTTAATTTTCTTTTGAAACTTCTGATGACACACGCACTGAGGATGCATTCTGTGCCCAGCATTGCACGCACATTATTTTATTTAAACCTGAGAACAGCTCTGTGAAGTCTTGTACTGGGTATTCATCAGTTTTTAAAAAGTTTTAGCCATTTTCACAATCGTTGGGGGAGGCTCTTGTGGAGACTGAAGATACTGGAAATTCTTCTCATTTGCTTGTCACGAGTATCTATTCTTTTATTCATGTCTGTTCAAATCTTTCGCCCATTTAAAAATATTGGGTGGTTTTGGGGGGCCTGGCTGGCTCAGTTGGTAGAGCATGCAAATCGTGGGGTTGTGAGTTCGAGCCCCAGGATGTGTGTAGAGTTTACTTTAAAAATACTGGGTGATTTGTTTCCTTATTACTGAATTTTGGAGGTTTTAAAACTTACATTCTGGATGCAAATATGTGAATTGTCAGGTATATGATTTGCCAATACTTTTCATTTACTATGTGACTTGCTTTTTTTTTTTTTTTTTTTTTTTTTCCTGTTAACAGTGTCTTTCTCAGAGGATAAGTTTTAAATTGGATGATGTCCGGTATATTAAAATTTTCCTCTTTAGATGGAGGTTTCAGCGTTGTAGTTAATGTTTTTAAATACCATGAGCCAATCAAAATGCATCTGTGGTCCACATTCGCCCCTCGGGTCCAAACTTGGGGGATTTTTAGACTAGCAGAAAGCTCAGGGGCTGCGAAATTCCCAAAATCATACCTTTTGGGTCTCCCACAGCGGGGACTATGATGGATCGAGGTCCCCAGATGTTGCGCTCTGGGATGGATCGGCATTTGTGCGAAATCCACGTTCCCTAAGGTTGCTCCTTACCTGGGATCGCATGCCACAGGGATACGAAAGCAGGCTCCTTTTGGGGAGACACGGGGCTTTGGCGAAGCTTTCTGAGAAGGGCTTATAGTCTCAGACCTTTCCCACCTCCCTGTTCTTTCTTCTTTTTCTAGAGGGATGTGGTCGGCCTCTTCTCCCAGCCTCCTCCGGCTTCCTCCCCATCCTCCTCTCCTACGAGTTTCCCCAGTAAGTGTCTTGTATGTCTTTTCCCAGCTTGGCGTCTGCAAGTCTGCTCATCAAATAAGTAATCCAGTACTGGGGATCCCTTGCTTCAGGAATCCACCGGCTCTCCCGCCAGGCCTGGCAGGTGATGCAAATGAGTAAAGTGGTTCAGGTGAGGACTGAGAGGAATGGAAACCCCGTGCCCCATCTCACGTGGGCAGCGTCTGTCTCATTCTGATTGCGGCCAAGTTGGAATGTGAGCCCAGGGTTGTACATCATTAGATTTTAAAGGAGAGAAAATGGCAGAAAAGTTACAACCCCTAATTCAGTCTGCTCATTTGGCAGAAGAAGGAATCAAGGCAGGAAAAAGAAGTGCCTTTCCTCAGGGTACCTATGTCTGAGGTGGTAGAACGTGGCCAGAATCAGGAGATGCCAGATTCGCTTCTAGCTCTTTCCTTTTTTCCTCTCTACTCATTATTAGGTGTTGCTGTGGGTCTGTATTAGTTATCTATTTCTGTGTAACAAATTATCCACGCACAAGAAATACAGCAACTCGTTGCACGACACTCAGTTTCTGTGGGTCAGAATCTGGACCCTGCATTCAAGGTGGGAGTTCAGGGTCTCATCTGAAGGCTCAGCGGGAGCGTCCAAGCTCATGCAGCTCTCGGTAAGATGTGGTTCCTCAAGAGTTGCTGGATGGAGGATTTCAGCTCTTTTCTTGCTGTTGGTCAGAGACCGCGGGCATTTCCTTGCCCCTGGGCTTTCCAGCATGGCGACTGGCTTCGTCAGAATGGGAGAACTGAGAAGGCAGTAGAGAGAGTCTGCTAGCAAGATGGAGCTCATGGTCTTTGACACCTAACCGTGGAATTGACTTCCCATCACAGTATTCCATGTGTTAAGAAGTCAGCTGGCCAGCCCCCACTTGAAGGGAGAGCATTACCCAGAGATATGGATGCCAAGAGGTGGGGACCGCTGGGAGCCGTTGTCTGCCATGGTTTCTAACGTCTTTCTTGAAAAATGGAAAGTCCCCAATTATGTTTGCCTTTCTTCTCTAAACCGGGAAACTAGTCTAGAGCAGAGAGGTCAGGGATCTACCTCAAAATGAAAATAAGTGCTAGTGTAACTGGAGAAAAATGATTGAGAAGGGAGAACCAGATTGATGGGAACAAGAAGGAAAGAAGTGGCAGGGGTCGGGTGAGGCAAGAGGAAGCTGCGAGCCAGGGCAGCACTCTGCTGCCCTCACCGTGCTCTCTTCCCATTGGTACTTTGCTATGGGCAGGCAAGACTGACCTAGATTGCGTTTAGCAAAATTCAGGACATTGCTTTTGCAGAAAGGATTTGCTGTCTGGATAACCATATATTTTTTTTCTTCTAGTAGGAGGAGTGTCCATAATTGTTGAGAAATACCCAGATCTAAACAAAGAAACTGTCTCCTTTGCATACAGGAAGTGCAGAACAGTGACCAAAGCGAGAACCTGGAATATTCTCCCAGGCCCAGCCTCACAGCCCGCCTGCAGTCCAGCGCCTTCGCCCCACTGGGTCCTCAGAACAAGTGGGACGTTGGTATTATACTCATTTTACAGAGTAAGAAATGGAGACTCCCAGAGATTATGAGACTTGCCCAACGTCACATCCAGGCGGGGCTGGAGCAGAAACGGACCCCTGTTTATTTCACTCCAGTATCCTTCCGCCAGAGCATTTCCCAAACTTTATTCCTTCATGTCTAAACCATCCTAACCACTGCCATACCTCGGATCACTTACTCTATTCTCACATACAGACACATTTTACTACTCGCTCTCCCTGACAGTCAATGGTCCAGGCTCCAGCCTGTGGTAGAGCTGAGCTCAATCCCGAGCCTACCCTGAGCTGGGTCATTCTGCACCAGCGACTGAACCTCTCTGAACTGTAAAATGGGGTGCCTGGGCTCACCTTGTTGGGTGACAGAGGCACCAAGTAAGATCCTGGAACTAAATCACGAGGCACATGGTAAGTGCCCTGTCAATATTTTGTAGAAGGGACCCTCAAGGAATGGGCTCTAGTTTTATTATCGCCTCTCAGACATGTATCCATGCTTAGCACATTTCCAACAATATCGTCAATATCAAGGAATTCCTTAGTACTGTCCATGACCTCCCCTAAATCTGCAATTAAATATTTGTTAAAACTGGAATGTAGATTTAATGTCTTGTGGTTTAAGACAATATCGAATAGCCTTGTTATTCTGGATAAAATCAGGGAAGCTAGATAAATACATTTGCTATAGTTTCTTTTTTTCTTCTTCTTTTTACTTGTGGAAACCATGATGACATAGCATCATGATGAAGATATAGATCCAGGCATTCATAAAATATGGTTTTAATTTCTGTGTGCTCCATTCATTGGCTTAGTGACCTTGGTTTTCCACTTAAATTTCATGGAGTCAGTTGGGATTGCTCTTAACTTGTAAGTAGCAACAGCCAACAATAACCCAACAGAGACTTCAATGAACAGGCTATTTTTTTTTTTTTTCTCTCACTTAAAAAGAAATCCAGAGGCAGGCAGGCAGTTACTATAATGCTTCAATGGTTTAAGAATGTCAGAGCTACGCAGCTCTCTCCATTTATCTCCTTCTTCTTTTTAAGATTTTACTTATTTGAGACAGACAGAGAGAGAGAGAGCTCCAGAGAGAATGCATAAAGTGGGGGGAGGGACAGAGGAGGAGGGAGAAGCAGACCCCCCACTGAGCAGGGAGCCTGATGCAGGGCTCAATCCCAGGACCCAGAGATCATGGCCAAAGGCAGACGCTTAACCAGCTGAGCCACCCGAGGGGGTCCCCATCTCAACCCTACTTGATGCTTGCAGGATGTATAACCCACAGCACTTTCCAGTCGGGAAATGAAGACAGTAGAACTAAGGACATCTTTTCCTTCCTAAGACACAAAACTTCCTGAGACCCCGATCTCCTGCCTTTGCTGTACTGGCTTGAATTGTGTCATATTGCTGTGTTGCAAGGGAGCCTGGGGAAGGCTGTAGCATGGTTATGGGGCAGAGGCAGGGACCGGTGTGAGAATTTAATGAGATAATACACTTATCTGGGAGAGGGAAACTTGATTTCAGAGTACTGCGGTGAGTAAGTATCAGACACAGGGCAAAAACTTGCTTTTTTCTACCAGACTGGAAGCTCCACGAGGGGGGGGGTTGTTCCATTTTTCTTGTTTATTGTTCTAGCTTGATGCCTGGAACATGGATAAACACATGGGGCTGCTCAGTAAATATTTGATAAGTGAATGAACAGTTAATGATAATTTGATATGTTTCTTTAGCTTACCATCATTCACCATTGTCTCAAAAAACATTTATTCAATGGCTATTAAATGAACCTCAGAACATAAGAGACCTAAAGCCAGGACTTTTGTCGGTATATTATTGATTGTCTGCTGTGTAACAAATTGCCCCAAAATGTAGCAACTTCACAACTTCACAACTTTCTTATCTCATCTAGTGTCTGAGGTCAAGAATCACTGGTAACAGTTTGAAGGGATGGTTCTGGCACGGGGCCTCTTACAAGCAGTGAAGATGTTGGCCGAAACTGCCAACATCTCAAGGCTCGACTGAATACAGTTGGATTATCTCCTTTTAAGAAGGTGCACATGCGTGGCTATGGGCTGGAGGCCTTCATTCCTCACGGTGTGGGCTTTTCCATAATGCGCTGGAACACTCTCAGAACACAGCAGCTGGCTTCCAGAAGGAATGAGAGGGAAACAGCAATGTATTTTATGACTGGCCTTAAATACCACGTAATGTCACTTGCACAATATTCCACTCCCCAGAAACAAGTCACCAGGTTCAGCCTACACTCAAAGCGAAAGGAAACAGCCTCTGCCTTTTGAAACAAGGGAGTGGCAATGAACTCACGGCATTCAGGGACATATTTTAAAACCACGGCTGTCTGTTCCGTTCAGTGCTCAAGATATGCTTGGTGCATACAGTAGGTGCTTACTCAGAGCTGGTTCCAGGATTGCAGGCTTTGCAGTTTGGGGGCTTTCCTTAATAAAAGGAATACAAAGTTAGTTATAAAAGTTAATACTTAATTTGCATAAAAGACAATATTACAAATGACAACACTTTTTGATCTGAAAAATACTATTATTATTGTCAATTTGGAATGTTTCTTCTAGCTTCTCTATTCATCTCTAGTTAGGTGATATAAATTTTTAGAGTTACTAGGTCCAATTTGGAGAAACATCTGTTAATTTTCTTTCATATATGCCCTCTTTAAGATTTCAGGACAATACAAGCTTTCTTGGGCAGGGATTAGGCTCTAATACTCCTCGAATGACTGTACTGTTTGGGGTTGCTTTCCTTTGTAAAGATGGAACATGCATTGTTTGTTACTGTTGTCAATGCAGTATTTTAGCAAGCACGTGGGTCCCTCCCTCCCCCACCCCGCCATGATCATGTAACATTTACTCCTCTATGTTAATTTTATGTCAATGTGACTAGATCGTTGGGTACTCAGATATTTGGTTAAACTTTATTTCTGGGTGTGTCTGAGAGGGTGTTTCCAGATGAAATTTGAATCCACAGATTCAGGAAAGCACCTTGCCTTTCCCCAGTGTGGCCGGGCATCATCTAATTCGCGGAGGGCCTGAATAGAACAGAAAGGCAGAGGAAGGCAGAATTTGACCCTCCCTGCCTGACTGCTGGAGCTGGGACCTCAGTCTTTTCCTGCTCCCCGTGCTCCTGGGATGCAGGCCTCTGAGCTCAGGCTGAATCACACCAGCTCTCCCGGATCTCCAGCTTGTAGATGACAATCAGGAGACCTCACAGCCTCCCTAGTTGTGTGAACCAGATTCCTTATAATAAATAAATAAACAAATATTCTACTGTTTCTGTTTCACTGGAGAATCCTCCTACAACAATGAAATAACCCAAAAGCTTGTCATTACTTTTACTGAAAACCATCTCTTGTTCTTACCAGGATGACTTATGTTCGCTTTTGGCAGACAACTTGCCAGAGTTCCAAGGTCAAGATGCATCAAATATCATCATATTTCCATGATATTCCATAATAGTTCCAACCGGAACCGTTGGAAATACACTAAGTAGAAACATCCTTTGTGTCTTCCCACACATACTTACTGCTTGTAGAACTGACATGAGGAAATTCAGATGTCAATGTCACATAAACACTAATTGGAATACAACCATTCTCCTCTGTTTACTTAACGTGTACAATTTTTTTGCACCATAACATCATAGTTATAAAACGCCTAAAATAATTACTATTAAGCACTTCACAAAAACTCTGTTGACTAACCCCTGTCCCATGGCAATGAGTAAGAGACACACTTGACTTTCAACTTCATTAAAGCATCGGCCATTTGTCAGTCCCTAATACACACCACACTGTGTATTGCCTCGGAACAACCTCCCTGCTGTCCTTTCTCAATACATTCCCCGTCAACTGTCAACAAGAACTAGATATGTCTTACCATGGTGGGTAAGCGTGAGGGCTCTGAAATCAGAGAGCCTCGGTTTGAATCCCAGATATGTAACTTACAAGTCGTGGAAGCATGGAGAAGTCATTTACCCTCTTGGGTCCTCATTTTTCTTATCTGTCATTTGGAGATAACCACAGTAACTGTGACATTAAGCATTGAGGGTTAAATAAACTGATGTAGGCAAAGCGCTAAGAACAATGCTTGGCCGATGGTGAGCACTGGACTGGATACTGCCTCTCCAAGGTCTAGTAAATACCGATGAGCTCAGTGAGCATCTCTATAACGAGGGAACCATTTCTTTGGACAAAGCATTTGTGAAATAAAGGCTTTATCTAGTGCTGAATAAATAAATGAGTGCCTTATACCTCTTTTATTCTTCAACCACATGCTGCTTTATTTGAACATTATGGGCCTCAAATTTCAGTTAGTGCATGAAAGGTTATAATTGACCTCAATTTACATAACAAAGTCAAATCAGGAAGGCAAGTGTTTGAAGGATCTTTTAAAATTAAATTTGCTCCCCACCCCCCAACCCCTGCAATTTAGTAACTGTATTGGTATGCCCATAGTCAGATTAAGACCTGGAAGTATGGGCGTCTGGGTGGCTCAGTGTGTTAAAGCCTCTGCCTTCGGCTCAAGTCATGATCCCAAGGTCCTGGGATCAAGCCTCGCATCAGGATCTCTGCTCAGCAGGGAGCCTGCTTCCTCCTCTTTCTGTCTCTGTCTCTGTCTCTGTCTCTCTCTCTCGACCTGCCTCTCTGCCTACTTGTGATCTCTGTCTGGCAAATAAATAAATAAACAAATCTTTTAAAAAAAAAGACCTGTAAGTATTATGGGGCCTACATCAGTCCACTATTGCCACAATAATACCGTGTAACAAATGATTCCTGAACTCAGTGGTTTAAAACAGTAATTACTTAATCCCACAAAAACATCTCTGCAAGTTGGTTGGTGTTCAGATGATCTAGACTGTGCTGGACTGGGCTTTCAATTGTGGGTCACAGCCAGATCTGCCCCAGGCGTTTTTCATCCTCCTTGGTTGAATAGACCTACACTCCTCATGGCAATGTTGGAAGTGCAAAAGGGCGTGATCCACCACACGAATGCACTGCCGGCTCGGCTGGAATCAAGCTTGCTAACAGCCTATTGGCCAACAAAATCACATGGCCAAGTCCAAGGTCAGTGGTGCAGGGAAGTATATTCTAGCCAAAGCAGGAGTGGGGGAGGAGTATTTTCTGAACAATAATCCATATTCTCTCAGGACCTGCCCCCACATGAAAATTAACATAAAAAAAGTCAAACTAGAATAAAAAATTGAGTTGAGTTTCTCAGTGACAAAAGCATGCGTATGTTGAAATTTAAAATAACTTTTCTGAATTATCCGGTTGTCTCCTCCGGAGGACAAGGAAGGATTGTGGTGGTTGGTGGCCTTGCTTTTCTGGACTGTAAGTGTGTGTTGAGTCTGCACACTAGGCAGTCCAGCGTCAATAACAGTTCCTCCTTGTGTCCCAGCGCCTGGCACACAGTAGGCATTTGACAAAGCTTGCGGAAGGCAATTGTAGAATTCTATAAATGTATAGCGATTGCATCAGTGCAAGGTGGCTCTATTTGCTCGAGATAGTGTCAGGTACGTTGTAAGTGTTACATGTTCTACGGCAAACTTCAAAAAGACTTACGGGGTGTGAAGGCACACACAGCTTCCAACAATGACCCGCATATTGTGGAAGTGTCCAAGCCAGTTGCTGCCTCCGGTTTTCTGTCTGTTTACCCTGCCGTGCAAATGAAATGACATTCTCATCTGATGCTGCTCAAGGGAAAATGGATGTCTCAAAAACCATCACCGGTAATGAATATAAGATAAAATGCGAATGAAAGCCGGCTTTCAAAACTTCACATTTCCCTTTCATCCACTGTTTATTCAATAATTACACAGTCAGTTACAACTTGCACAAATGATTTTATATACCTATTACTCTATAAATATCTACAGTGTCTGTGTATTTATAGATAAAGAGGGAGGAGACGATCATGATTGAGCAAACATGTTCTGACAGCAGAGTAACTTTGCAAATATCTGTAAAGTTCAGGTTCTGCCAAGGCTAGTTTTTCCCGACCCGGGAGAATTCACATAGTGTTACGAATTTTAATCATCATAACTACCTTTCACTGAGAACTTAACACACACCACACATTGAGTGAAGTGAGATCTCTCTCTCTCTCTTTCTCTCAGTATGTATTTTTTCTGACCTATGTAAGAGTACTGTCATGGTAAAACGAACCCCCATTTTACAGAAGGGAACACAGAGGCTCAGTAAATATTGTGAGCCTGTATTTGAGCTCCACCATGCTTGACTAGAAATTAGGGCTGTGTTGAGAGTTGACTACCCCAAGCGGCGCCTGGGTGGCCCCATTGGTTAAGTGTCTGCCTTTGGCTCAGGTCTCGAGCCTTTGGCTCACTCCCAGGATCGAGCTCAAGTCCAGCCCCACGTCCAGCCCCATGTCGGACTCTCTGCTTGGCAGGGAGTCTGCTTCTCCCTCCCTATCCCCCAGTTTATTCTCTCTCTCTCTCCCTCTCACTCAAATAAATAAAATCTTAAAAAAAAAAATGTTGACTACCCACCTCTGTACACAGAAGGCGACCTGAGGACAACTGAGGTAGGCATACTGATATCCATGGAGCTGTCCCATTGTCTTTATTTCTTGCACCAGAATTAACGTAACCGAACGCCCCATCTGGGAAGCCACCTCAGGGCCACTCTGCAAAGATTTGTTGGTGCATCTCTACTCTGTTTTCCTTCAGTTATTTAGCACAAAGCTTCTTCTTATTAGATAACCAGTACAGGCGTGGTATCACGTCTGGATAATCAGGGACCTCTGGTTTGAAAATGTTCCCTCCCGTAGCCGTCAGTGAAACCTAGAGATGAAATCTTAAAGCTTGTGATAAAGCTTCAAATGGCCTCCACTCAGAGAAGGGATTAATTATGTGTGATTTTTCAAGCAGTATCTGTAGATTCAACAGATAAGTTGTCTCCTTTCTGTCTGGCCCATGCCTTGGGCTGGCACCTTTATTGAATCACGACTGTTAGCTTTCCCTGGCCCTGAATGTGGGCACCAGGAGCCTCATTCAGGTTTAGCCATTGTCCATGCAAAGCTCATTATTGCTCTCCTGGTTGAAATTTGAAGGGAAGAACAACAATTAGGGAGTTATGTGCTGTGAAGGGAGCAATTGGGTTGGAAAGGCTCAAAAAAAGGAAAAAAAAAAAAACAGCCTTAAAAGAAATTTCCAGGAAATTTCTGATTTTTTTTTTTTTATAACAAAAGAAGTTTAGGAGGATCTTTGTTTAAAACAAAAAACAAAACAAAACAAAACAAAAAACCCATGAGGGTTTCTGCCTTGTCAGTTAAGAGCAATCTTTCAAAGGCATCCAAAAAGAAAAAGTTGGCTCTGCTTTCGGAGTTGCTAGTCGGAGAACAAAAGAAGCAAGGGAAAGTTTGACTTGACTTCCTCTGCAATTTGTTTATATCATCAGAGCAGAAAGAATCTCGGGGCTCGGGCCGGGCTCAGCGGGCCACTTCCTGAATGAAGAGAGAGAGAGAACCCCTGTCCAGTTCACTGAAATGTGCGGCGATCGGCAGAAATCCCGGCCGACTGGAGGAGCCCAGAGGGCAAAGGAAGAACATTTCTCAATTCAGCTGCAGTCTGACAAGAGACCTGCAAAGTCCTGACTCAGTGTTACCAAATCCTCCCCCAGCCCCTTCTGGCGAACACCTGGAGGACTGCCCGGAGGAGGGGTAGCTTCTGCTGGCTGGTTGCGGGGAGTCTGCTCATCCAAGACTGTGTGTGTCCATCTCTCCGATTCAGGGCCCGCTGAGGAACAGCCCTCAAATGACAAATATTGACTGGAAAATAATGTCCAAATCAGACATAATTGAAAGGCTAAGGATCTGTTTACTTCTCCCAGTAGTAGTCGGCTGAAACAGCCAAACCGGTTAGACAACCTTTTTTTTCCCCCCCTGATCAGGTATGTACTGACTCACTGGCAACAAACTTCAGAAATTTGAGCAGAGAGAGGTTTTCTCTCTCTCTAGGTTCTCCTGGGCACAATGCCTATAGCCCCTCCTCCGTCCCCCCTTACCGAAAAAGGCTCGAGTCTTTGATTATGGCTGTTAATTTCCTGTCACTTGCCTTGGTAGGCTGGAGGGAGGCCCGAGGATTTAGACAGAAAACACCACATTGGGCTCCCCACGAACTCTTCCCCTGTGTGGCTCTCCAGCCCCTTTCAGAACTTGATATTCGGGGGAGGTTGGCCATCGCTGGCCTGTTACAGAGAAATCTGAAGCCAGCGGGTAAAAGGCTAAGAAAGGGATAAATACGGTTAAGTGGTGAACGCTTTTGGCCGAGTACCCTTCCTGGAGACAGACCTCGTTGGTCTTTGGAGCAGAGGAGGGGCCTGCAAAACACGCAGACAGAACCCAGGGCGACGGGGACCTAGAAGGGAGGCACGGGGTGACCCGACACAGGGGGGGTTTCCTGATCCCCGAAAGGTGGATGGCGCAGGTGTCCGTGAGGCTGAAGGCAGTGACCGGGAATGATGGACACGCAGTGATTTCAAAGCTCACCGCTTACTAGCAGTTTTGTTTTGTTTTCCAAGTGTGGAGGGCAGGTTTCCATCAATTCTCTCGTCTAATTCCTGCTTCCTGCCAACCAGCCGCTGTTGGGTGTTTTCGAGAAAAATCCTGGGTTATCATTATAGAATTTCAAAAACCCCCGTGTTCAATTAGCCTGCTTTTGAATCCCTTCTGGTGGTTGGTTAAATATGGGCCCAACGGGCTTTTTTTGTAAGTGGAGCTGATCTTGGGGTGAGAAACCTTAAGCTTCGGAGCGTAAAGAAACTGAAAAATAATGTGTTAATGGCGCCGTTTCTGGAAGACTTGAAGATTGCCTTCTTTCAGTCTGTTCTGCTCTATTCTATTTCAGAGACCTATGAACGTTTCCAAGTGCCAAGGGGCTATTATATTCAAAGGACACTTGGATATTCTTTATGAAGGTTGCCTTGCACTTGTGTAGAATGTTTACAAGGTTAATCAGTACGCTTTCTCATCACTCTACATGTTAAATGGCTCCAAATTGCTCCCACGTTTATTTGAGAGTCATTGAAAGTGCCTGAATGGAGCCGGGATATTCTTTGTTTCCCTTTGATTTGGAAACAAAAGACTCAGGAAAAAAAGTTTACTTTGCTGCTGAATGCCGTATGCAGATGAACCTATTGTCAGTTGAATGAAACCAAGGATCTGAAGACTTTTTTTCCAAGAGGCTTAGAGCAGGAGGAGTCCTCTGGTAGTTACAGCCCATGTTTGAATTTGCCTCCATTTTTCATTTTGTGGTCCTGTGCTTGGGTTTCACGCGGGCTTAAGTCCCACCCCAAGGGCTTCAGAGATAATGGAGCATAATCAGTGGAAGGGAATCAGCATCAACTATGACAAAAGTCGCTGTGTTGCTTCCGAAGTGGGACATACCGTGTGGACATCAGAAGACAGTGGTGCCCTCCATCCATTCATTGTCTCACCTTTTGGTCTTTTCCAATTTCTGGAGATCCGAGCCTCTTATCGTCAGCACATTGACATTTTGGGCTGGATCCTTCTCTGTCCCAAGGGGGCTGTCCTGGGTATCATCCCCGGCCCCAACCCCATAGCCACCAGCAGCACCGTCAAGCAAAAATGTCTCCCAACACCGCCAAGTGTCCCCGGGAAGGGGTGGGGGGGCCTGGATCCCCTGTGGTTGAGAACCAGTGTTCTCGAACAGCCTACCCACAGAAACCCGGTTTGAAGAGAGAGAAGATTAACTTCATGCTCAGCCCGTTATAGGAACAACGACTGGTGACAGAGTAGCTATTTCCATCAGAATTCAGGGTTAGAACTGAACATCTGAGCGGGAAAGGGGAAAGAGAATAAATCAAAGGACTCGGAGAGAACGTAAAGCCGGCCCCTATGACAGGCGAAGACCAAGCGGGAGGAGCCTTCCAAGATGGGCCATCAGACGGGCCATCAGACGGGCTTGCCCTCGCCATCTGCACCATCATGATGTTTTGTGATTTTTCTTTAAGTAGCACCTGGTTTCATCCGTCTGTCGCATTTCCCCTCCTACTGGCAAACATCTTAGAGTAGGATGAAAACAACATGCCCCAGAATCCTTGTCCTTATGGCCCGGAAGTAATAGTTACTAATTTAACATCTGTGGATAAAAATGGACGTGTACCACAATAAAAAACCCCACGGGTATTTCATGAGACACTGTTAAGACAATAGATAGAAAATGTATTTCAAAAACTATGAATGGGGCACCTGGGTGGCTCAGTGGGTTAAAGCCTCTGCCTTCGGCTCAGGTCATGATCTCAGGATCCTGGGATCAAGCCCAGGATCAGCGGGGAGCCTGCTTCCCCCTCTCTCTCTGCCTGCCTCTCTGACTACTTGTGATCTCTGTCAAATAAATAAATTAAATCTTAAAAAAAAAAAAACCAAAACCAACAACTATGAATAGATACGGTTTTAGGAAGTATAAAAACATATTGAAATACGGAGTGCTTGGGTGGCTCAGTTGGTTATGTGTGTGCCTCCGGCTCAGGTCCTGATCTCAAGGTCCTCCCTCATCGGGAGTCTGCTTCTCCCTCTCCCTCTGCCCCTCGCACTGCTCGTGCTCACTTGCATTCTCTCTTTCAAATAAATAAATAAATAAATAAATAAAATCTTTAAAAAAAGTATTGAAATATAAAGATATGTTTATTTTTTATTATTTTTTAAGATTTTGTTTTTAAGTAACCTCTACACCAAAGTCAGGGTTTGAACTCACGACCCCAAGGTCAAGAGCCCACATGTTCTTCAGAATAAGCCTGCCCTGCACCCCTTGAAAAGTGAAGAAATGTTAAAAAAAAAATAGATAAAGCTCTGTTTCTATGGTCGTTATACTTCACATTGATCCTTTTTTATTAAATATCTCAAAAAGAAATGTAATGCCCAGAATGGTATATTGAGTTTTATATAGACAAAGATAATAAAACTATCAGCGTTCACTTTTTACTTTTTTTTTTTTTTTAAGATTTTATTCATTTATTTGAAGAGACAGAGCAAGAGAGGAAACACAAGCAGGGGGAGTGGGAGAGGGAGAAGCAGACTCCCTGTGGAGCAGGGAGGCTCATGCAGGGCTCGATCCCAGGACCCCGGGATCATGACCTGAGCCCAAGGCAGATGCTTAACAACTGAGCCACCCAGGCACCCCTAATTTTTACTTTTTAAAAAATAAATTTTAAATTATGAGATGTTTGGAACACTACTGACAAGTGGACAGGATAGCATACCCGACGCGTGCTTACAGCTAAACTTTGCTGGACTCCAGACTCCCAGTTGAGGGCGTTTACTGGTCCGCTGGGCAGAGCGCATTCCTCCCTCCTTCGCCTGCGTGGCTCATCCCTCCTTCACCTCACCCAGGTCACTGCGGACGTGTCTCCCGGCCCTTCTCTATGCTGAGTGCAACCACGAAATGTATTCCATAAATAACCAGAAAGCACGGTCCGTCTCTGTCGGTCCCTCTGTACCCAACTCTGCTTTACCTTCTCTTTGTGACACTTGTATTATTATATACTTATATACAATGTATACTACATACTTGATTTGTTTGTTTCGTGTCTGTTTCCTCCAACTGGAATGTATGCTTTGTTTTATCTACAATACCTGGTACCCAGTAGGCGCTCAATAACGATGTGCTGAATGAAAGTGTTATTGACTAGGCAAAATTTGTGGGCACGCGTGGGCCGGTAACGACTTGGTGTGGGTTGCTGCATTCTTGCACTCTTGTTAGTGACCTTTGTCTGCTCAAGTACAATAATATTCTATTTAATATTTAATTGGGTTAGCCTGGCAAGTTAAATATGCTAAGCAGTTAATCTTTTATTCATTTTAAAGAACAGGTTTCGCTTTTGAATAGAGAACAGTCTAATGAAGAAAATCAAATCAGACCTAAGTCTATCGGTAATAGGAGACCCACTGATATTTATACAAGCAAAGAGTAATAAAAATGCATGCATATAGTTCCAGACTTCAAATTTTATAGACACTTAGAGCTTAAAAAGACATCCCCCTATCTACTTTCCTGGTTCCTATCACAAAAAGAAAGACTTGTAACTGATTTCTCATGGATTATTCCCCAAAAGTTTTCTATGCCTGTAGGCATAAATTTACTAGCAAAATCTACTGTCTATTCAAATTTTTTTGAACGCATCTATGTACACACACACACTGGGAGAAACTCCCACAGCCCTTGTGCAGTTTGTACTTAGATATTTATTTGCTTAACTATATGTTGAACGTCTGTCTCTCCTCCACCTCCCTCTACCTGACGGTCCGCTATTACAGTCCCCAACGTCTGGCGCCCAGGAGGCCTTAGTGCTTATTGGCTGAGTGGGTGGTTGAACTGGGATGCACTTTTCTGACAGCAGCCACTGCATTTTTATTAATGTACTTTGACAGAAACAGAATTTTTTTACCATTAGTGAAGCTCTTTAAGATGCATATTTGGGGCACGTGGGTGGCTCAGTGGGTTAAGCCTCCGCCTTCCGCTCAGGTCATGATCCCAGGGTCCTGAGATTGAGCCCCGCATCTGGCTATCTCCTGGGCAGGGAGCTTGCTTCCCCCTCTCTCTCTCTGCCTGCCTCTCTGCCTACTTGTGATCTCTCTCTCTCTGTCAAATAAGTAAAAATCTTTTAAAAAAAAATGTGTGTTCAATGAATATTTATAGTTTTTTTTTTTTTTAGAAGAACTGATTGCGTTCTACAGAGTCTTCACATAAATGATCTCGTGTGAGCCTCGGGGATATCTCCTGAAGTGGTTATTTTGTTTATTTTTATTTTATTTTACTTTACCTCTTTATTTTATTTATTAAAATTCAATTAATTAGCATATAATGTATTAATGGTTTCAGAGGTAGAGCTCCGAGCTCCATC
Source organism: Mustela lutreola (assembly GCF_030435805.1). Taxonomy (NCBI): domain Eukaryota; kingdom Metazoa; phylum Chordata; class Mammalia; order Carnivora; family Mustelidae; genus Mustela; species Mustela lutreola. The sequence continues at coordinate 8,007,775 of NC_081298.1, read as the reverse complement.
AGTCTCATAGAACATCCAGAGCTCATCATGTCACGTGACCTCCTTACTGCCCGTCACCCACGTGCCCCATTCCTCTGCCACCGACCCCTTCAGCAACAACCCCCCAGTCTGTTTCTTACGATTAAGAGCGTCTTACGGTTTGCCTCCCTCTCTGCTTTTGTCTTGTGCTAGCTTTTCCTCTCTGAAGTGGTTATTTTCATTCCTATTCTTCAAATGAGGAAACAGAGACTCTGAGAAGTCAGAGCCCAACTATAGATTACCCTTTTAACATCAGGACCAAGTTCTAGGCCTCTGTGCCCTCTTCATCTTCCTAACCGTCTTCCTCTTTACCAACCCCCAAAGTCCTAATGTTATGACTGTTTTCGTCTGGCTCTAAACACCGCGTCCTTCTGTGTCGTTTGCCACACAGATCCCTTTCTGTGTCTCAAGCCCAGCAGATCAGGGGAAGAGCAGAAAGCTCTACAAAACAAGAAAAAAACCCAAACAAACAGAAAACACTTCCACCAGGAAAGACACTTCTTGATAGGGCAGAAGCTCGTCAACACGCTTCGAAGAATCAGGCCTGAGCCTCAGACTCAAAACCTAGAAAGCAGGTTGTAAACAACCTAAGAAAGAAAACCACCTGGGATGTGTGTGTGTGTGTGTGTGTGTGTGTGTGTAAAAATGTGGCCACGGAGTCCAGGGCACAGGGTGTGGGAGACTCAAAGGTTATTCTTTAACATGGAGAAAACCTGTGTGCAGGGCCCAGGAAGTGAAAACAGTTCTCTAGGGACTGGGGTCTCCAGAGGAGTAAAAACAGATAAATATAAAGATAAGCCTTTTGTTCTGCAAGTGTGAGTGCGTCTTGCTAGGGTGGCTCTCCCACCTGTCTGTGCGTCCGTCTGTCTGTCCGTGGAGTCCTAAGAGCAGCCTCGGTCCTTCTGCCGGTTCTGGTGGTGTACGGAGAATTATTTCCAAACGCAATAATCACTGCAAGAGTGAGACGGAGGGAGGGAGGTGGGGGGAGAGAGAGAGAAACAGAGAGACAGAGAGACAGAGAGACAGAGACGAAATTAGTTTTCAGGTCCGAACGGTGTTGGCTGTTTTCACAGCAACCTGAAAACGAGCACGGCGACAAGTAGAAGCTGAGGGCAAGGCCTTAAGAAGAACCACGTGCTGGGGTCGGGCAGGGAAAATCAACCCCACGGAGGATGGGGCCGGGGCGGGCGGGAGTGGGGATCCCCGCTGGCCCCTGTCCTGTGGTTTGCCAGCTCGGCCCGTCTCACAGAGGTCAGGAAGAGGGGTCCGGACGGGAGGAGATGGCCACACTCCACGTTCGTGCCTCGCCCTGAAAAGAAGGAGAAGACGAACAAGCCAACTTCAGAATCACACACAACTAAGGGAAGCCTTAAGGCCAAAAAAAGTCTCAGGTAGTCTAAAAGAAGACACCCAGGAGGAATTTCTCTGTGAGCCACATGAGCAAGTGCCCCATCCTCACCTCTGATTATTGTCTTGTAATCGTAGGCTTAAAACTGCCCATAAAACACATCTACCGTTGTGCCCGGTGAGGATGCTGGTCACCGTGGGAGGGGACGGTGACAAGCAGCGGCACGAAGACCTTCAGGGGAGCCGAGGACCTGGTACATCACTTTGGGAAACCCATCACGCTGGATACTTCCCTCGTGCCCACTGTTTTGTGCGTGATATTTTACTCACGTTTAAAAGTAAAGCCAATGGGGCGCCTGGGTGGCTCAGTGGGTTAAAGCCTCTGCCTTCGGCTCAGGTCATGGTCTCAGGGTCCTGGGATCGAGCCCCACGTCAGGCTCTCTGCTCAGCAGGGAGCCTGCTTCCCCCCCCCTCCCGCCCCCTCTGCAGGTGTCTCTGCCTCCTTGCGATCGCTCTCTCTCTGTCAAATAAATAAATAAAATCCTTTAAAAATAAAATAAAATAAAAGTAAATCCAGTGTCATCTCCCTGTTCCTACCTCCTTGTCAGTGTCACACTCCCGGTGACCAAGGCGGACTTGGCTTCTCCTCCTGCCGTCCCGTCTCTCCTCTCCGAGCCCTGGCGGCCTCGGTCCAGCTCCTCACACCAACGTCAGCATCACCGCGGATTCTACTTCCTCTGAGCCCCTCACCCAGTCTGTGTGTCTTACTGACTTAGGTCCCTCACCTGTCCCAGACCTCTCTGATTTCTTCCCTTTCCGCCCACCTTTCCCAGCCAGTGCTAGAGGATGCGGGCCGACCCCCAGAGACCCACGGCTGCTTTCCGGCTTTTACACTTGTGTGTGTGTGTGCGTGTGTGTGTGTGTGTGTCTCACGTGAACCCACACTCCAAAGTTACTCTTTTAAAAATGGGAAACCAGGGGGCGCCTGGGTGGCTCAGTAGGCTAAAGCCTCTGCCTTCGGCTCAGGTCATGATCCCAGGGTCCTGGGATCGAGCCCCGCATCGGGCTCTCTGCTCAGCAAGGAGTCTGCTTCCCCCCGCCCCCTGCCTGCCTCTCTGCCTACTTGTGATCTCTCTCTGTCAAATAAAAAAAAAAAAAAAAAATGGAAATCAGGCGACACTGTTCTTCCTCCTGAAAGCCACCCACTGGCTTCCCATCGCAGTGCAGACAGACCCAGGCTGGGAGGAAGGGAAGCTTCTGGAGCCAGACCGGGAAGCCCCGGCCACTCCCCTTCATGCCTTCTCTTCTCCCTCGGGCTCACTCTGTCCCAGCCACCCTGGCCTTCGTTCTGCTCCTCAAACTCTCTAAGCCCCTTCCTTCCCGGGGTCCCCCGTCGTGCGTCTTAGCGCTCACGTCATCTCCTCACAAAGGCCACCCCCGATCCCCGATGACTCGGAGCCACTCACCACCATCGCCTTCCCTTTGTGGCACCCGTTGCTCTTTAATACACACGTTGTGCCTTGGCCTGGTTGCGCCTTGGTGTCTCCCTCACCGGGACGAAGGGGGCGAGGGCTGTGTCTGTCCTGTCGGCCTCTCTACTCAGATGTGTGGAAACACATTCATACGTCCTGTGTCAAAACTTGGTTCCCGGGGCGCCTGGGTGGCTCAGTGGGTTAAGCCGCTGCCTTCGGCTCAGGTCATGATCCCAGGGTCCTGGGATCGAGCCCCGCATCGGGCTCTCTGCTCAGCAGGGAGCCTGCTTCCCCCTCTGTCTCTGCCTGCCTCTCTGCCTACTTGCGATCTCTCTCTCTGTCAGATAAAATAAATAAAATCTTTAAAAAAACAAACAAACAAAACTTGGTTCCCGAACTTCCCGCTGCCCAGCACCCCGCTGGCCCCCAGGCTGCTTTGTCAAAGTCTCCCCCCCTCCTCCTCTCTGCTCAGGGAGACTCCAGTCCTTGGGTCGCTCAGGCCCAAACTGCCGCATTCACCCCCGGCTCCCCCTTTCTCCCTCACATTCCCCATTAAAGCCATCAGCATCTCCTGGTGGCTGTGCCCTTGAAGAGACTGAAGTGACTCATGGCCACGTACGTCCTTTCTCTGCCGGGGTCCAGCCAGTGTCCCCCTACATGTCCCTGTGCTGTTTTCCATTTAGCTCCAGAGCGGGATTATTTGAAACTAATCCTAAATGCCACCCACCCCTCTTTCCGGAGCTCCCCAGTGACTCCCCATCTCAGAGCTGATCTCAAGTCCTACCCCCTCCCCCTGGCCCCCGTCCCCAGACCCCTGCAACCACCTGCTGTTCTTCACCTTGTGTGCTCCACTCCGGCCACACCAGCCACCGACGTGCCCCTGTAGGTTCCCCGCACCTGCTGTTCTCTTTCCGGAATGGTCCCCTCTCCCAGATGCCCCACGCTGTGTTCCCCCTCTGCTCAGGGAGGCCTTCCCAACATCTCGCTCTAAAATTCTGTGCCCTCCGCCCCCACCCCTACCCGCTGGCCCCAGCCCTCCTCTCTCTCCTCCTTACTCATTCTCGAAAGCACTTAGGTCTCCTCCAGGTACATATTCACGGATGACCCCCTCCCACGATAGTGTAAGCTCCGTGAGGGTGGGGCTTGCCCCCCTTTCTGTCATGGCTGTGTCCTCACTGCCCTGTCATTGCCTGGCAGATTGTAAACATGTACAGATTCTTAGTTAATTAGTAACGAATTGAACTAATGAATGTGGTCATCATTGGATAGCATGTGCTAAGGACTGAAGTCCTTGTTGGGTGAATGTTAATTAATAGCAATTTACCAAAGCCATTAAATGAAAAAAGATAGCGTTGCTGTTGTGGGTCTGGAACCAATCTACCCTGTTCTACAGATGTGAACAGACAAGACCGCTGCCCCATGGAACTGTGGTCTACTGGGGGAAAGCCACTGATCCAACAATCACAGAAACATCTCGTCACAAACTTGGTGCTGGTGGGAAGGAAATGGAGACAACACTCTGAGAGTATAGCTCCGTTACAGAGAACTGGGAGGGCTTCTCGGAGGAGGTGACATTTGAGCTGACATAAGAAGGTTGAGGTGTACCGGGAAAAGGGGGGACAGGGGTGTTGGCGCAAACATTAGCAACAGAAAAAACTTCAGTGCAAAGGCCTTGAGCCCTGAGTGTAAATTAATTATTTACATCTTCCTGTTTCCAAGATCCTAGAGAGCCTGAGTATTTGGTTTCTGATATTTACTATTAAGTTCCTAGTTAGCAGCCGACAGAATGTGGGTGATGATTTTGATTCTTTTCCTGATGGAGACGGGAAACATCTCCAAATTCAGGATCCTCATGAAATCTTGGAGACCTTAGAATTTGTGCAGTTTGTGGTTGGATTTTTACATCAACCTTGTTTTCTTCTCTAATCCTTTGACACTGGCAGGTCACTTGAAATTTAGAACTCGCCCTGGGTTGCGGATGGTTTCCTGGAAGACAGCTGGTCGAACGTCCCCCCGTGTCTCTCTGGAATAAACATCCTCTTTGGAGAAAGGCTTTCTTTAGTGCCTTCCTGTTCAGCATCTTTTTTGCAATTTGCATTCCTGTTTTGTATGACTTCTCAGAAGAAATCTCGAAGAATAATCATTAAAATAACAGCCAAAGGTTAGTATGTACTTCACCACGTGGCCAGCCCTGGGAGCTAGGTGCTATTATTCCCCTATCTTCACAGATGAGGACCGAGGCTTGGGATGTTAGGTAACATGTCCCACATCAGTCAATAACAAACAAGTGCAGAGCTGGGTTTTACATCCAGGACGGGCTGACTCAAGAGCCCGTGCTCATAATCAGCGAGCCACAGGGGCTCCTTGACCCTAAATTTCAAAGTCTCCTCTTAACCTCAATTTCCCCAAGGCATTGAACACAAAGTTCTCATTCCTGCAGCCCATGTGTTGGCTGTCATGATGGTATTTTCTCTTGCAAAGGCAACCAAGGCTGGCTGACTTGTGCTGAAAAAAATTTAATGGGCTGGTGTTGAGAAACTCATGGAGAGGGAATTGAGAACTAAGAAGGAAAAGAGAGAAGCAGAGAGAGAGGGAGAGAGAGGGAGAGAGAGCTAAAGCACTCCCCTGCGTCTACGGAGCAAAAGTGCTCAAGGACTCGCTCTTCGGTGGGTGGGTCGGGGGTGGTGTTGCGATGTGTTTTCTGCTCCCAGGGAAGAGTCACCATTCTCGCATCTAGACTTTGATGATGAATCTTGACCATGGACTCATCTCTTGGCCAGGGGAGGGCAGGGTGCCTGACGGACAGTTCCGTTGCCGTGGCTCACCATAAAGCAGCCGATCCCCCAAAGGAAAACAAGGATGTTCCAACGGAAGGAATGGAAAAGGGATGTCAGGCTCTTGAGAAACCACTGACACTTCCTCTACCTTCTTCTTGTTCAGTCTCCTGGGAAAAGGCTGGAAGTGAGAAGTCCCTTTGCCGTGGCCTTTTGCTCCCACCTTCAATGGCTCATCCTTACTTAAAGGGTACATGGCCAAGTGCTGGGTACATGGCCAAGGGCCAGGCACAGAGTAGGTGCTTAGCAAGTAAACATGGCACACATCAATGGAAAAGAGAAAACACGTGCCCAGTGCTGAATTATGACTCCCCCTTATAAACCAGACATTATACCTCACTCAAAGAAGCCCCCCTGTGTTGGGCTCTTTGACGGGGTCCCAAAGATGACATCTTCCCTGTCGGAGTTCTTAACCAACTGAGAAATAAGACAAATGGATAAGCAAGCTGTCTTAGTCCATTGCGGCTGCTGTAGCAAAAATCCCATAGACTGGGTGGCTTATACACCACGGAAATTTCCTTCTCTTGGTTCTGGAGATGGGCCGTGGGAGGCCAGGTGCCTGCCCTGTCTGGAGAGGGTCCCTCCCAGCTGGCTGACTTCTCAGAGTGTCCTCACCTGACAGGAGGGCAAGGGAGGTCTCTGGGTCTCTTTTTTCTTTTCTTCTCTTTTCTTTTTAAAGATTTTATTTATTTATCTCTTGAGGGAGAGAGAGAGCACGTGCACATGTGCGCAGGGGGAGGGGCAGAGCGAGAAGCTCGTTCTTCACGGAGCAGGGATCCCCATGCAGGACTCGATCCCACGACTGTGGGATCACGGCCAGAGCCAAAGGCAGATGCTCAACCAACCGAATCACCCAGGCGTCCCTCTGGGTGTCTTTCGTAAGGACATTAATTCCATTCATGGGGAGTCCATCTTTGGGACCGTCATGCCTTCCCAAAGTCCTCACCTCCTAATACAACAAAATTGGGACTGGGTTTCAACATATGATTGGGGAGGATATAGTCGATAGCACAGATGGGAACCAAAAAGTCACCTTCTGTGGTTAATAGGTCCTGCTAACTCTAGGCCAGAGGCTTCCCAATACTGACCCCAGGACGAATGGGTCCCTCCAGTTTTAGGGCTGGAGAACGTGAGCTTCAAGGACAACGCCCTCCTCCATAAGGACACAGGAGCAGAGGACAGTCCTCTTCTTCTCCAATTCTCCTGCTAGATAAATCACTCGGCCTCCCCTGGAGTGGAGACTTAAAAGGCAGAGAAAGGCCAGGGGTTTCGGGAGTTGAGTGCCCCCCTCGTGGAAACATCATATCAAAACACCTGGTTTGGAAAAACAGAACATTTTGTCAAAAGACTGTGCAAGTTCTCTTAAAATAGAAATGTTACAAGCCCCTAAGAGGTCATAATTACTATTATCATCGACTTGGTGACAGCCAAAGGCCAGTTGCCTGATGCCGGGAACAAGCTGACTGCCAGGCCAGGGAAACAGTGGCCTGATGGTGGAGTCCAACACTCCTGAGGTCGAACTTCTACTCTGCCTCTTAGCAGCTGTGGAAACTGAGGCTCGTCATGCCTCTGGACCTTGTTTCTGCAACTATAAAACAAGGATGATCATAGATTCCATTGCACAGGTTTTTTGGTACAGATCCCTTGCTATAATGCATTTCGAACATCCAGACTTGCCTTTTGCATATAGTAGGCTCCTAATAAATGTTACCTAATGCCGTTCTTATTGTGACTTTTGTCATTGGCAGTGATGGTTAGGGTTCTTGTGCAGCAGTGAGGTACAGAGCTCTGTCTGTTTGCTCATGTGCAGTAGAAGGGCCCCTGGGAGAGAAGTCTGGAGGCCCAAGTTCAAATCCAAGTTCTGGTACTTTCTAGCTGCACGATAATTGTCAAAATAATGAAACTTTTCTGAATCTCAGTTTCCTCATCAGTTACGGGTGACAAAGAATAATAGAAAAGCTTAATTTGAACTTGAAACGTGTATTTTTCTCTTCTTTCCTCTCGGAACATCCCTTCCATCCTCTCTTCATCAAGTTCAGCCAGGGATCTTGGTTCAAAGGCTGCTCCTACAAGGAGTCATCTCTGACCGCTCTGCATGTATCCATTTGCTCCACAAATTTTGACAGGCAGTGACCCCATCTGCCAGACTCTGTTCTAGAGTCGGAGTGATGAATCAGCAAAATGTGGTCTTGGGCTTTCTAGAGTCGGGGAAACATCTTGGGACTCCTCTGTATTGTGTTCCCCTGCGGCGCTCCCTCTTCCCATTCGGATCTACTCTTGGTGGTGGCCATAATCCACAGAATCCAGACCTAGACACACACACACACACACACACGTACACGCACACGCACACGCACACGCACGCACGCACACCTTCTCTCTAGACGAGGGAGCTGTAAATCCCCTTGTTGGATTCTAGCTGATAGAACATTGCATTTCTCCAACACGATGCTCCTGGCTGCAGGCTTCCTGTCCACCCCAGTGGGAGATTCTGCAGAGGCATTGCCAAGCTTCTTTCTCGGAGTTCTCTCCAGGTGATGGTGGTGTTGGAAGGAGCACCGAGGGCCTGCATCTAGGAAGGGGTGGGGATGAGAGAGGGGACTGGCCCCAGGTGGATTTGTGCAGAAAACGAAACCAGACCAACCACAAGTGGGTAGGACACGTTCTTTCCCACTGTTTCTGTCTGGGAACCCCTTGGAAATCTTCCCTATGAAGGAGCTTGGAGCACCAAGCTTGGAAGACATGGATCTGGGCACCCCCACACTGCCGCTTAGCCCTGCTTACTGACTCTTAGTGTGGCCTTGGGTGAGTGACTGACTCTTATAAGGCCTTGGGCCTTCCTTTTGCCCCGTCTTTGAAAAAGGGATGATGGGATTTATTTCCTACGATTATCACGAACATGAACAGAGGTGACATAGGAGAAGCGCTGAGTCTCATGGTTGCACAAATATGAGCTGCTATTCTATTAGGATGCATTGCCACTGTCCTTATAGAGGAAAAAGACCAATGTGGTTCAATAAAAATATGTAACCGGTAAAATCTATGGGCTGAAATGTTCCTTCTGCCCCTCCCCACCCTCCGCTGACTCCTGCTCATACTGGCTGCAATGTCATCTCCGAAGAGAAGCTTGCCCTTTGAAGCAGTTCTTCTCAACATTGGCTGCCTGGTGGAAGCAGCTGGGTAACTCTTATGGCTACTGATGCCTTGTCCAACCCTCAGAGGTTCCAATGCTGCCTGGACCTGGGGGTTCAAACGTGCTCCCCAGGAAACTCCAGTGCTCAACAGAGGCTGAGAACCACTGGTCTTTGAGGCATGTGTAGGGTGGTAATTCAAAGTACAGACCCTACAGCCAGACCACTGGGGTTCGAATCCTGGTTCTGTAATTCGCTAGCGAGGTGATTTGGGGCAAGCTGTCAAAACTCTTAGTGTCTCAGTTTTCTCATCTATAAAATGGGTATGATGCTAATACCAGACCCTACCTCACAGTGCCATAAGGATTAAACGAATTAGTATGTGATGTCTGGCAGACTCATAGTAAGACCTTTCATTAAAATTCCTTTTTAAGTTTTTAAAAAGATATTTTTATTTTGGTAAAATATATATAACATAAAATTTTACCATTTTAACAATTATTGAGCATACGATTCAGTGGCATTCAGTATATTTCCAATGTTGTGCATTGGAACTATCAGCTGTTTCCAAAACTTTGTCGTCTCAAGCACCTGTACCCATTAAATAACTGCCCATTCCTTCCTCCTCTGAGTGTCTGGTAATTTCTACTACACTGTCTCTAGAAGTTTGCCCATTCTGGGTCCTTCATATAAGTGGAATCGTACAATATTTGTCCTTTTGTATTTGGCCTATTTCACTTAGCATAATGTTTTCAGGGTTCGTCCAGGTAGTAGCGTGAATCGGTTTCATTCTTTCTCCTTTTTATGCCTGAATACTATTCCAGTGTGTAGATAGTCATCTGCTGATGGACATTTGGTTTGTGTCCCTCTCCGGGCTCTTGTGAGTAGTGCTGCTGCTGGCATTCATGTACCTGCATCTGAGTCCCGGCTTTCAATCCCTTGGGCCGATGCCTAGAACGGGAACTGCTGAGTCATATGTTAATCCTATATTTAACTTTCTACCGTTTTCCACAAGAGGCTACACCATTTTACATTCCAATAGCAGTGGACACACATTTCAATTTCTCAACATCTTCACGAACACTTGTTTCCTTTTCTTTCTTTTCTATTCTTCTTCTTCTTCTTCTTCTTCTTCTTTAAATAATAGCCATCCTAATGGGTGTGAAGTGGTATTTCATTGTGGTTTAGCTATAATTCCTTTTAATCCCATCCAAAGTAGATTATCCACTGCCTCTCACTCACTCTCCCACAGAACGCGGATCTTTACTTTCATGCTGTTATCACAGTGTGTCCTTCTGTTTGTTGAACGCTTGCCTTGCTGAGTGGCCAAGGACTTGGCAAACTCTGGCTTGAGGCTGTAGGTCAGATCCGGCTGCTGTCTGTTTTTGTATGGCCCAAAAGCTAAAAATGATTTGTTACATTTTTTAACTGGTTTAAGAAATCAGAAGAATACTGTCCCGTGAAATGTGGAAATCATATGAAATTCAAGCTTCGCTGTGAGTGAATGCCGCCATTGGCGCCCAGCCTTGGTGTCTACATATCGTCTGTGGTTGCTTTTGCACCATAAAGGCAAAGTTAAGAAGTTGCATCAGGAGCTCTGTGTTCTGTAAAGCTGAAAATATTCACTACCTGGCCTGTTTCTATGTAAAGAAAAGATTTGCCGACTCCTGAATTAGAGCCTGAGCGTAAGAACACTCACCCTACTCTCTCTACAACACTGGCCATGAACGTGGTCTATATGGTCTACAACATGTGGTCCATTCTTCCACACCGACTCCAGACACAAAAATAAATTTGAGATGGAACAGAGAACTGAATGTAAAAGCTGGAGCTGGGAATCTTCTAGAAAACCTGGAAGGATATTTTTGTAAACTCAGCTTAGACAAAGGTTTCTTAGGACCCCAAAAGTACTAAGCATAAAATGAGAAAACTGGACAATATTAACATTTTACAGTTCTGCTCATCCAAAGATACCGCTATGAAAATGGGCAAGCCACAGATTGGGGAAAAAAAAAAAATTGCCATCCATATATGTGATAAAGAAGTAGGCAGAATACACAAAGAACCCCTCAAATAATAAAAATATAAACACAGGGATGCCTGGGTGGCTCAGTCGGTTAAGTGTCTGCTTTCAGTTCAGGTCAGGATCCCAGGGTCCCGAGATTGAGTTCCACATTGGGCTCCTTGCTCGGCGGAGAGCCTGCTTCTCCCTCTCCCACTCCCCCTGCTTGTGAGTGCTCTCTCTCTCTAACAAATAAATAAAATCTCTTTAAAAAATACAACGCCCCCCCCCATAAACACACACTTTTTCTTTTTTTTTAATGGGCAAAAGACTCAGTTCACAAAAGATGTAAAAACGGCCAATGAGTACATGAAAAGGTGTTTGACATCATTAGTCAACAGGGAAATTCAATTTAAAACCAACAAAAACAATTTCACACACCTGAGAAGAGACAAAAAAGAACAAGAAAAAGAAGAAAGAGTCAATATCGGTACTGGTGGAGCAACCCCAGACTTTACTGTGGTTCAGTTCTGTAATTCCCGAAGGGGAGAATTCTACTTTAGGTATTCCCCAGGAGGAATGAAAACAAAAGTCCATACAAAGACGTACACATGAATGTATACAGCGCCTTTATTCATAACAGCCACAAACTGGAAACAACCCAAAGGGCATTAACAACAAAAAAGATTTTTTAAAATTAGGTAAATCCATATGATGGAATACTATTCAGTAATAAAATGAAATGAACGATGGATAGACCCAATGTGGATGGATCTCAGAGTTACACAAAGTGGAAGAAAGCTGACCCAAACGAGCACATGCTGTCTGGGGCCATTTAGATGAAACTTTAGGGGAAAAAAAAAAATCAATCTAATCTATCAAGACTGGAAGCAGATCAGGACTTGCCTCATGGGCAGGATGGAGGGGGATGCTTGGTATTGCCTAGAACAAGGCAGGGGAACTTTTGGAAAAATGAAACTATTCCCTAATTTGTTTTGGGTGGATGGTAATTACAGGGGTGCCTCTCATTGCCAAAACTCAGAACTAAACGCTTAAGATCATTGTATTGTATGTAGATGATGCTGCCATTTAAATAATGAGAGAGGAACAGAAGAAAAGTGGGAAGAGACCCCTTTGTAGATGCCCGGGTGCTGGGTGCTGGGAGTCAGCCTCCCCTGCCCTCCCAGAGCCCAGTCCGATTTGCAAAGGAACAGGAGAAACCACGGTGCCCTGATGTCTGTGAGTTAGAAGTGCCCCGACGACTCATTTCCTGTTTTAACCAGAGCTCTCCCCTGAAGGAAGTAACAGCAATCATTCCTCCTCTGAGCCCTGAAGCTTGGAGTCCAGAAAGCCATTTCCCGGCTGCACAAAATGACAGCACCGTCCACTCAGCGGGGAACGGCTTCCACCTGCTCTCCGTGGAAGCCCCTGGGGCCTCGGATCTGCCACTGGTCTGTCTGACCGGCCGGAAGCCTGCTCCCTCCAGCATGCTGTGTAGACCCATGGAGTGAGCACAGGGGTCCCCACAAGAGGGGGAGGTGGAGAAGCAGAGGCAGAGGTGTCTCTAGTTTTATTCTCTAGAGGGCAAGTGAGGGAAAGCTGTCTCCACGAGGCAAGTTAAGACCCTTGAATTCCTTTGATTCCGAGTCCAGGGTCAGAATGTGCTTGCTCTGGGAGTTTCCGAGGCTGCGGTATGGCACATTATCTCCAAATGAGTGTCTTAAACAGTAACAACTTACCTTCCAGTGCTGGAGGTCAGGTGTCCAACCCAGGCCCCAACGGGCCAAAACCAAGGTGTCGGTGGGGCTGCGCTCCTTCTGGAGGTTCCAGGGGAGAATCCATTGCTGGGCTTTTCCAGTTCAGAGGCTGCCTCCTTCTTTGGCTCGAGGCCCTCTTCCCCATCTTACTGCCCTTGGAGCTCCTTGTGTCTTTTGTCTACAGTCACGACCAACCCCCACCCCCCGCCTGCTCTCCTGACCTCTCTCCCCCTTCGAAGGACCCTTACCACGACATAGAGCCCACCTGGATAACCCAGGATCATCTCCCTCTTTAAAATCAGCTGAGAACAAGCTTAGTTCCTTACTCTCAATGCCCCTTGGCATTCTGGGTCACCGATGCCCAGGCTCTCTGGTTAGGAGAGCAACCGCCTCAAGGGAGCCATTGTGCTGCCATCGCCTCTCCCCGATGTCCCAGCCCAACAGTAACTCACAACCTCCTCACCTTGTAAAATGGACCTGGACTGATAGTTTGGTTCTGAGATTTACAAGGTCTATGGATAATGATGCTGACCACATGTGGTCCACACATGGAGAAAATGCCAGAAAGCAGGCACAGGGGACACACGGTCTCACTTGATCCTTCTAGCACCCCGAAGGAGTAGACTGATATCCTTATCCCCTTTATAGATGGGGAAGCAGACCTGGGCAGTATAAATAATATGAGGATTAAAGAGAACATCTGTCCAATGCTCAGCCCATAAGAGAACCCCAACCACGGAACTTTTATAAGTAGCTCAAAGATGGTCTTGTTGCCTCTTTATGCCTCTCCTGTTCCTTCCTTCCTTCCTTCCTTCCTTCCTTCCTTTCTTCCTTCCATCCACCCATGGCATCTTTTAAAGTGGATGCAATCTGGTGTAATAGTGAAGATCTAGGCTTGACATTTAGGCTATCTGGGTTCAACTTGTAGTTTTAGCTGCTTCTGCGTGGGCCCTTGTCACCTCTATAAACCTTTCCCATTGGTAAAAATCGACATGGAATTATATCTACCATACCAAGCTATTGGGAGCATCCATCAATCAGGGATGCACACCACACAAGGTAAACTCTCATGACTGAGCCACTCCTGCGAGTCCATTACTGAAGCAGGTGGTACCAGTGGGGAAAGTATGACCTTTGTTCACAAGGATCTCTCTCTCTCTCTCTCTCTCTCTCTCTCTCTCACACACACACACACACACACACACACACACACAGCAGTTAATGATATAAAGTGGGAAATTAGGAAGGATTCCAAACTGGAGCCTGAGACAGTAGATAACATGGTTCTAATTCATGATTAGGAAATCCATGAAGGACGAGGTCAGCGTGTACTCGGAGAAAGGCAGGGCTCAGTAATAAAGAGCGCAAGGGTGAATCACTCATCCCATCACTGCCTGCAGCCCTGGAAGAGGCCCTCGGCGTCCTGCGGGGCTAGTTCAGTCACCAGATGTGGTCTAGCATAGCACGTGTCCCACAGAGCTGTCCACATATGAACTTTGCCTTTTGCGCCACATCTGGCCCTGGCTGGTCTAGTATTCCCTTCGTGTTTTTCTTTAAAGCAATCCACTACTTATACTTAACCACGTTTATATAAAATGGAAACTTTGTGTCACTGTGTTCATGGAAAACTGATTTGCTGGCCAGGGATAGAAAGAAACTAAGAATGGATACATTGACTATTAAAAGTAATACATGATTTGTCCATACACCTCTTCCTGCTATTCTGTATCCTTCCTGTGGTTGGCATCAAATAGTTTGGGAGACGTCATTCTCATGGAAGAAATGGAGGATTCTGCAGGTTTGGATGCTTGATGCCTAAGCTCTCAGCTTTGCCGTTTCTGACCATTGAGATGGGCTGCTCATACAAAAAGTCAGCATGATTGAGAAATGCCTGAGCCCAGCAGGGTATACAGAATCTCATTTAATTCCCACGAAGTTCCCATAATGATGTATTGTTATTGAGGTTGTATCTATGAGGAAACCAAGTCACAGAGAGAGGAAGTGACTTTGCCCAGTTACCCGTCTCCTGCCTGGAAGAGCAGGAATGTGAGCCGGAGCCCATCTGAGTCCAAACCCTTGACTGGGGCACAAAACTGTGCACAACTCTGTGGGCTAGCCTCCATCCATGGGGCGGGGAACAATCAAAATAGCAAATGCTTAAGAAGATGCACTGGAGGAAAGGAGGGGAGGATATTTACTTGGCACTTAGCACGGACCAGACTCCCTCCAAATACTCTTTCTGTGTTAATTCATCTCCTCTTCATAGCTGACTTGTGATGGAGGTCTTATTACGGTTCCCATTTTACAAATGAGAATGTTGAGGCACAGAACCTTTGATTAGCTTGGAACTGGTAAGTGGTGAAGCTGGATTGGAACCCAACGGGTCTGGCTGCGGAGCCCGCGTCTGCACAACCGATAAAGGCATCGGACAGATGGCGTGGCGGTTTATGTCATCGCCTGTGACGGTTTCCCCACTGCAACTGAACACTGCCCAATCGGCCCCAGGTCTTATCTAGCCCCTGCCAAGCCACACCTTGCTTTATTTCCTCTTTGAGATGGAATTCAGATGACTGTCACCTTCTATGAAATTAACCTCATTTCCGCAAGGTGCTGATTCATTCAGTCCCCTAACTGACATCTTGGAAGCGTCATCGATGCCCGCTCTATGCCAGGAGCTGGGCCATGAGTCCAGAAACAAGAAAGCTGTCATGTGTGATGCTCAGATGGGCTCAGCCACGCAGACCTGGGACCAACGTCCATGGCCAGCGTGCTCCAGCCCTGGGACCTTTGGTATAAAATCTTCTGAGAATCTGTTTCCTCATCTGTAAAATAAGATTACTACAACTACACATAACTTCTTTTTTCTCCATCATTTACTTTGTGGAGAGAATTTTTTGGGTGAGGGTTTAGGTAAGAATACCTCCTTAATTCATTTCATTCTGTTGAGTAGAGGGTGTTGTGATCATTTTCATATGTTTCTGTTTGTTTGCTGATTGTAAAAGTAACCCAGGCTCGAAATCTTAATGTCTCAAAGCTTAAGGGCCAGATGCGTTTTGCAAGCCAGATTTTTTTTTTTCAGATTTTAGAAGTGTTTTATTTATACTGAATATAAAATTAACCATTTAATACTTCAGAGAGTTCCATGAAAATTCTCAACATCTGAGATCATTAAGAGCCTCCCATACACCCAGAGGAGTCCAGATTTACCATCAAGTAAGCCTTGTGGATTCTGAAATTGCAGGTGAGGGATTATGAATGAGACCTGCACATGGTATAGTAGAAAATTTGGAAAAACACAGTCAAGTACTAAAAATAATCATGTTTATAAAAGATAACTACTGAAATTTCCATGTACCCTTTTTTTAAAAAAATTAATTTATTTATTTTAGAGCAAGAGAGAGAAAACACGCATGGGAAGGGAGATGGAGCAGAGGGAAAGGGAGAGAGAAAGCAGAAGTTTCCCGCACTGAGTTCAAAGCCTGACCCAGAGCTGGACCTCAAGACCTCAAGATCACGACCTGAGCCGAAATCAAGAGTTAAAAGTTTAACCAACCGAGCCATCCAGGTGCCCTTCTACGGATCTTTTCTAATTTATTGAATTATTCAAGAATATTATCAAACACCTATTAGATGCTCCCGGCTAATGGTTCTCAGTTAGAGGTGATTTTGTCACCCAAGGGACATTTGGCAGTAACTGGAGACATTTTGGTCATAACTGGGGAGTGGGTGGGGGGAGGGGCATTACTGGCATCTTTTGAGGAGAAGTCCTCCCTAGAAGTCCTCCCTAGTGGAGGACCCCACAACAGAGAATGCCCCAAGCCCAAATGTCAATAGGGCCATGACTGAGAAACCTTGGTCCAGGTTCTGGGCATAGAGCAATAAACAAAACAATAAAAAAATTAGTGTTTACTTTGCATTTATAAAATATATACGCATGAGCAGATATATGTGTTTTAAAAATGTGGTATTTATCACTATATAGCTTTTTACTTAAAACTGCTTCATAAACAGTTTGCGATACTATCAAAAATTCTTCAAACACATGAGTATTATGCCTGAAATACATTTTTGAGAAAGAGGTATACATTTTTTTTAGCTATTTCTTTCTTTTTATTTTTATTTTTTTTAAGATTTATTTATTTATCCGAGGGGAGCGGCAGGCAGAGGGAGAAGGAAAAGCAGGCTCCCCACTGAACAAGGAACCAGTTGTGGGGCTTGATCCCAGGACCCCGGGATCATGACCTGAGCAGAAGGCACACACTTAACCGACTGAGCCACCCAGGTGTCCCTAGCCATTCCTTTCTATTAAAATAGATTTCCCCCCATTTTTTCCTGTTATTTTAAAAAAAATACCATGATGGATAGCCTTACATCCACATGTCTGATTATTCCATTAGATTCTAAGGCTTGGGGTTCATTCTAGAGGCGAGGAGATTGAATCAAAGGGGTACACACTTAAAAGTCAGCTTTGACGTACATGGTGAAATTTCTTTGCAGAAAGGTTGTCCCAGTCGTACTTGGTGTAAGCGTTTACATTTAAAAGTCAGGCGTCTTAAGGTGTTGAATAACAGAGCTAGTTCAAGCTAGCAATAACACTTCTAGAAAATTCTGTAACTGGAAGAGGCCTTCAGAAAGTGGAGAATATAGTTGATTGGGTTCAACTTCTACTTGCTATTTGAGCATGAGTGGATCAGACGTACTTCCTCTCAGTCAGTCCCATGGTACTCATTGTATTTTAATCATCCCAGAATGCAAACCGATTGGATACCATTCAAAGACTGAATGGCAAAACATAATTAAGAAGTGACTGACTTATGGGAAAAGGGAAAAGAGCTCAGGGTCTGAAAGCCATGCTGTAGAAACCCCTGGAAGGTGGGGGTGGGGTATCACCATTTCCAAGCATGGACATTCAGTAAATAAAAGGGGAAGAGAGGAACTTCTGGTGAGGGGCAGGGCTTCACAGGGTAATGAGATCTACTTGAACAATGCGAATTCCACAGTGAAATCTCCAGAGGAAACTTCCCTGTGATTCTCAAGAAGAATAATCTGTCAAGGAAATGATAGAATTCCTTTACAAGAGTTAGTAGGTAAACCAGCAAGGGAATGCCGGCCCATCAGATAATGGGATTTTGTTCTCAGGAGGGTGTTGCATGAGAACTTAGCAGAACCGGTAAGAGTCTCCCTTCCTCAGGAGGTGAATGAGTGCACACAGCGCCTGCTGTAAGTCGCAGTTGAGTGGAGAACCTGGATTTGAAGGGAAGAAGACTCACATTTTTATCTGAGACTGAACACCAGCCCAGCACCAACAAAAAGCTCGTTTTTTTTTTTTTTTTTTCCTGTGAAGAGACAAATCATAAATGTTTTTGGCTGTGTGGCCCTACAGCCTTTGAGCTCCGCCTTTGTTGAGCTCAAAGCTCAACAAAGCTTGTTTGAGCTCCGCCTTTGTTGGCCAAAAGTAGTCATTCACAGTGCGTAAATAAAGTGCACAGCTGTGTTTCAATAAAACTTTATTTACAAAACCAGACAGTGCTCAGGGATTGTGACTTGCTGACCCCTGAAGCAGCGTTAAGAAATAGGAGATGTGGGTTCGAACCCCCTACAGGCCGTTTAACCCCAGGCAAGTTAATTGACTTTTTCCAACACCGCTTTTCCTGACCCCGAAAAGCAGTTAATTGGAGTATGTACCTTATGAATTTGTTCTCAGAATACAATAGAACAATGCCTGAATAACGTTGAGTGTGGGCCTAGGCACACAGAAGTTTTGTAATCAGTGCAGGAGAAGAAAAAATAATTTTGCTAAGGTCTTTATCCCCTGGTATTTATGTTTGTGTAAATGTTTCCTCCAAAAGCCACCATCTCCTGAAGTACATTTTATTTATTTATTCAGATTTTATTTATTAATTCGTCAGAGAGAGAGAAAGAGAGAGCACAAGCAGGGGGAGAAGCAGAGGCAGAGGGAGAAGCAGGCTTCCCCAGTGAGCAGGGAGCACGATGAGGGCCTCGATCCCGGGACCCGGGAATCTTGAGCTGAGCTGAAGGCAGACGCTTGACGGACGGAGCCACCCAGGCGCCTCCATTCATTTCATTTAATACGTCGCCTACACACATGGTGGGTGTGGGATCCCAGTGCCCGTGCCTTGGCACCTCGTGGGGGACTGTCTTGTAGGGTGTCTCAGAGCAGGAGTGGGCACGAGGGTCGGGGGTCCATGGTTTAGCCAGGGAAAGCAGCCAGGAGAGGGGGAGCGGGGAAACAGGGCAGGGAGGACGCTATGTGGAGCTTTTTCTTCAGCGGAGTCCAGCTTTGGCCTGACCCCACGGGGAGCTCTGGAACATCTATGGTACCACAGCGTCAGCCTTACCTGTAGCCAAGGGGCCGGCCTTGCACACTCGGGACAGTGGGTTACTGACTGTCCTCATGAAGGGTGAGGAGCTCAGGTTATGCAGAAGTCTCTGTGTTCTGAGGTCATGCCCTAAGCCACCCAGGAAGGGTCGCTGGCTTCTAGAATGAGGGAGGAGGGCAGGGCCAAGCTGGCTACGTCATCATCTGTCACTCCAGGGACAAAGTGTTTAGCTTAGAGGCTGAGCCCAGGAATGGCGAGGACCTTGGCGGTGATGTTCTCATTCTGTAGGCGCAGGAAATGGCTGCTTTCCCGGTGACCTGTGGCATTTCCTTTGCCCAGAGGAGTGATTGGCCTCATGCAGATGCCCCAGTGCTGGGCTTGGCACGGTGGCCCTAACGTTACGGTTAGCACCTGCCGGGGGTTTTGGCCTCTTGTGGGAGTGGCGTCCGATTCTGGCTCTGCCACTTGGCTCATGGGACCCTGAGCCGATGACTCAGCCGCCCTCAGCTTTTAGTTTCCTTATCTATAAAATGGGAGTGGGACTGTGTCTTAATTCAGAGGGGTTTTGTGAGGATTAGAGTTAATGTTTATAAAATACTTAGTACAAATGAATGTTTACTACAGGGTAACTTTTTTTTTTTTAATTTTCTTTTTCACGTTGTTGTGGTGGTGTGTTTTGTTTGTTTCATTTTTGTTTCTGGTTTTTTGGTTTTTGTTTTTCAAGAAGCAGCGTGTTCTGGTGGGCTCCCTGTCCAGTGTGTGACTTCGGATTTTTGCCATATCTGTTACCACCTGTCCTATTAC
This sequence comes from Mustela lutreola, assembly GCF_030435805.1. Taxonomy (NCBI): domain Eukaryota; kingdom Metazoa; phylum Chordata; class Mammalia; order Carnivora; family Mustelidae; genus Mustela; species Mustela lutreola. The sequence goes on along the minus strand of NC_081298.1, from coordinate 7,988,069 downwards.
GCATATAATATACATGAACTGTCTCTTAAAAAAATAAAAACCCTTGAAACACTATACACTTACACAGAAGACCCGTGTGACAATGTTTCGGGTGAACTAGTGCCTAGCACACATCAGGTTTGCCGTAAATGAGACCTATTTACACCATTAACACTGACATTGAACGGCTGCTAGTTCTGTATCCTACCCGAGAACTTGCATTAACCCGTTTCATTCCTTCCTTTTAGAATCAACTTTTTGGCATTCCCTCCACTGAATGAGGTCACATCTTTGCTCCTGCGTGAGCTCATGGCTTGTTCCTATAGTGGCTTTCTTGGCTAGGAATTTCATGCATAATATCAGGGGATTTTTCCCCCCCTTTTAAATATCTCAGGCTCTGACAGATTACAAGGAAGTGGTTACTCAGAGCGGAGCGCTCACGACTGATTACAGGGAGCAGTGGAAATCCCCCTTCCTTGCCTAAAATAACTGGACCTGGAACGCGACAATATAAGCTTTGTCCAGGCTTGAAACAATATCCTTTCCAAGTGGATTTTGTACGGAAATACTCACCAGTCTATGGTGGTAGTTCTCACTGACGGGCTAGAAAAAGGTTAGTCATTCTGTGTTCCATAGCTAAAAGGGCCATTGTTAGTAGCGATGAGTCCCCGAGGAGTGAAATTCAAGTAAGTGGACATGGTCAGATTGGATTCACCCGCCTTCTCCCTGCCCCTCAGCTCATTTGATCTCTTTACTCTCGCAAAAATCTAATTCCAGACATAGACGCGCTCTCCATTTATTCAATTACTTTTATTGCAAGTCTGTTGGTGACAACCTTCCCCCGGACACTCCCAGGCAGATTCTGGGGAAACGAGAGAAGGAGATGCCTGGGTCCTGATGGCAGAGCAGAGCTCAGAGCGGCGGAGTCAGGACGAATGTCTGTGAGTTCAAATTCCACAGCGATTTTGAAGCCGTGCCTTGCGTTGGGTCAGAAAGCCCGTAACTAGAAGGAGGGCAGGGGTTCAGCCTGCGTCTGACTCAGGGTGAAGAGATGTGGGATTTGCTTTGGAGGAACAGCCTAACTTTGCAAGGCTATTCTGACTCTTGGAGATGTAAAAAAAAAAAAAAAAAATAGACTGGGCAAAATCTTGAGAAATGCTTCACTGTCTGCTTTTTAGAAGTTGTATGTGTTATTGCTTACAAAAATTCATTTGAGGCTAAAAGGAAAAAGGGGCAAGAATCAAAATGGGAAGCCATAAAAAACTTTTTTTTTTGTAAGTTCCAAGAAATTTTGTTATTGCTGGTCATATTAGCCAGTGTTAAGATTTTTCTCCAGGCCTCAACTCGTGGCCTGTGATTTATGGAGACGGAGAACCCACGTCAGGGCAGATTTCCTTCTAAAGGAAGAAAAGGGGCAGAGTGTAAAGGCCATTTGGGCTCCCTGTTCCTGGCTGAGGTCTCTATAGGTCGACACTCTCCTCGCAACTCAGGGAGGGCCGCCCTCCCACAGGCTGGGGGGTGGGGCTGGGGAGGGAGGGGCCGGGAATGTGGATTCACTCCTCCCACCATGTGAGGCCCAGCGACTGGGGTGGCGGTGGGGGGTGACTTTGGAGCTCACTCAGGACTTTTCTCTTTTTTGCCTCTCCTCTCAATTTTTCTCACCAGTGTCTCATTTGCACATTGAATTTACATGACACCCAACTCCGCAGTCCCAGGCGTGGCCAGGGGTAACAGGAGAGAGAGAAAAACAATCATGCTGGCGATGCTGGCAATGCCTGTCAGTTCTCCAAAGAGCTTGAGCTGGGAGGGCATGCCTGCTCCTTCCTTAGGAGGGAGAACCCTCTTATTCCCTAGTGCGGAAACACGGTCTACAAATTCATGTTTTTTTCAGGGTGCGTAAATGTACACCAACTAGTGTACCTGGTGTTCAAAGTAATAGTCATCTCTGTGTTCCAGAATGACCTGACACGAATGCCTAGGGAAACGTAGAGAAGAGCTGTCACGGCAGCCTGGTTTATAATCCTAGAATGCATTCTAGGTTGCGTATGGACCCCAAGCATAGTCAGTGGCATTCGTACCTGGGACTTTTGTTAGGACCAAAGGGAAAAACAGTGTTTGTGTGTATGTGTGTTTCCTTTGGCCTCAGAGTCCGTGAGATTCATCTCCGCCTGAAGCTACAGATGACAGCTTCACTGTACTCATATGGAGAGAGCGTACCTGGAAATAATGCCAACATAAAGGAAAAGAAAGCCAAGAAATGGAGAACGGTGTGCTCCTGCTAACTGCATTACACCCCGGATCCAGCTATGCCTGAAGTCAGCAGTAAATTTGGATGCTTCGATTACATAAGATGATAATTTCCTTTGTAATTCTTCTTCTTCTTTTTTTTTTTTTTTTTAAGATTTCATAGAGAGAGAGAGATCACAAGTAGGCAGAGAGGCAGGCAGAGAGAGAGGGGGAAGCAGGCTCCCTGCTGAGCAGAGAGCTCCATGCAGGGCTTGATCCCAGGATCCTGAGACCATGACCTGAGCTGAAGACAGAGCGTGTTAACCCACTGAGCCACCCAGGTGCCCCCCTTTGTAATTCTTAAACCAAGTTGATTTATGTCGCTGTCACTTGCCACACAGGTAGTCTTGGCTATGACGTCAACCCTCTTCCGATGTGAACTCTAAGTAGACAGGTAAATACTCATCTTGGTTAATGACCACACTTTGCAGGAGAAAAATCCTCTAATCCAAGACTCAAGTGCTTCCTCTCATCTATGCTCAAGGGTAGACTTTGATTTTAAGGAATCGGTCTGCTTCAGCGGTTGATGCTTTTTCCAAGGGGAAACATAATCTATTCTAATTGCTATTGAAGAAGCATTTATGGCATAATCTGGGATCAGTCCATGCTACCAAATATTGGTATCTGTGATGAGTTCAAAGCATTTCTTTAATCATTAGTTTTTATACAGAAGTGGAAACCCACTCTCTCCCTCTGAGTCACTGGTTGGCTAATAGTTCTTCCCCCTCCCTTTGAGATGGCTCCTGGCTTGCATGTTAAGTTTATGACAAGCACCTACTCCCAGACCTCTGTCCTTAATGAGCCTCTGTGTAAGGCTCGGGCGTGGGGGCTGTGGCCCCGGAGTCCCATGACCTCGGTATCCCCAGGTACCCCTTTCTCGTGGCTGCCCATTGAGTGAGCGGGGATTTCGCCATAAGGGGCAGAAGCCTGGAACTTGTTTTGCTCGTAGCGATAATGCTCCTTGCCAAGTCACCCCCAAGACAGCGTGCAACTGGGGACAGAGCTGAGCCGCCTAGAGATGCAAAAGGAAAATTTTGTAAGCTCGTTGCACAACCCTTTCCTCCTGTTAGAGCTTGTGCCTTACAAGACTCTCCCTCTCTCCATCTTCCAGAGAGCTGCGTGCCCCCAGGCAGGAGGCAGGTTGGGGATCTATCTGGAAGAATGCAGACACTAAACAGGGAGAGGGCCCAGGACCGCACAGAAGCAGAGAGAGGCCCGGGTGGTGCCTAGTTGATGAGGCTTCTGGCATCTCAGGAAATAAAAATGAAGAATTGCCAAAAAAGAGGGTTACCAAAAAGGGTGGGATTTTTTTTCAGCATTTGCATTGAATGAAATGAGATCTTGAACACACACACACACACACACACACACACACATTACCGGTCACTGTAATGATATCACACTTTATACAGGATTGTAAGATTTAAAAGGCATATATAATCTATATATATAAAATCTATAAATAGATCTGATCTGTGGATGGGACTGCCGGCCTGTGATCTTCTTAGAGACGGCATCAGAAGGGCAGCACAAGGATTAGGCCTCCCACTGCCAGCCTCACTGCATGGCATTAAAATTAATTTAAAAAAATGATTAAGTTGTGTCTTGTGTCTCCCACCTTCTTAGACCTGGGAGTGAAGGTCATAGAACCATTACTTGACATTCAATGCCGGCTCTGTGGCTTTGCCGGGACCTGCTGTAGGGCCTTGGGGAAGTCACTTTACCTCTCTGGATTTCCCCATCTATAAAAATGCAAGTGTTGGATGATGACCTTGCAAGTTCCTCCTAAAACTGCATGATTATACCAGCTCCATGTGGACAGTCTCTGTCCTCGCAGTATAGTGGTGGGCACCGAAGAAAACAGCAAAAATGACTCCACCCAGATCTCTGTCGTTTCGTAGAGGGAGCTTACATACTCTGTGGGGCTGGGTAGTGGACGGAAACAGGGAGTGGGAAGTGCACGTGCGTGTGTGTGTGTGTGTGTGTGTGTGTGTTGACAGTCAGCGAAAATGACAAGTATACAATGCTATGGTGAACGCCCTAAAGAATGACGGAGCAATGAAAAGGGAGAGCGAGTGGACTGGAAGACTCTGGACACTAACAGAGGATGTGTGCAGAGGTCGGTTGGGGGCTCAGGGGCAGAAGGACCCAGTGGAAACAGGAACTGACCCCCTGGTGGGTCAAGACTAAGAGAAGGGAGAGACCAGGAAGGAGAGAAGACCAACCAATGACCAGAAGTGCCATCAGCCAGGTCTAGATTTGAATCTAGATTTGATTCATTTGAATCCAGACTCAAACCACTTACCAGCTGGGGGACCTCACGTCCTCCGGCCAGTGTGATCCTTAGCCTCCTCGTCCGGAGCTGGGGAGGGGCATAAGAAGCTCTGCCCTGTGGAGTGAAATCGAATAATGTCTCCAAAAGGCCCAGCCCAGAACCTGCCCCACTGCTAAGCGCCTCACCCGTCATTAGCACAGGGCTTGCTCATACCGTCAGAGCACCTGCCCAGTGCTGCTTCCTGTGGGTGACTTCCCCTCTCACCTGCTCCAGACAAGCCCAGGAGGCAGGCACTAGTATGATGCCATTTGATGGAGGAAGAGGCTGAGATAAGGCATCAAGCCAAGGTATGAAGGTTAGTCATCATTACTTGTCCCCTGGTAACACCGGAGAGGATTACGACGAGCGAGCCCTGTAACAGGGAAGTCAGCATTGACAGGCAACCGTAGTGAGGCTGGGGCTCACTTGGCGGTGCAAAGAGAAGAAATACCACCTTTGACAAAAGTGCATCCTGTTTCATCCAACACGCAGTGTATTGTATGGGCGTGTAATTGACATACAACGCAATGGACCAACGGGTCTTTTTTTGAATTCTGACAAATACATATACAGCCCTACAACCATTACCAAAACCATGACAATTACTGATTGGCTTTGTCTCTGTAATTCTGCCCTGCCTAGAATTTCACATAAATGGAATTATATCCTTCCTTCACTGAACGTGTTTTTGAGATTCACCCACATTCTTGAGCCTATTAGTAACCCCTTCCCTTACACTGCTGAGTAATATTCCGTCACAGGAATGGACCACAATTTGTTTATTTGCTTACCAGTTGATAAACATTTGGGTTACTTCTAGTTTTTGGCTTTCATGAACACAGCTGACATGAATGACTGAACACAAGATATTGTGTAGACGTGTGTTTTAATTCTCCTGGGTAACGCCTCCGAGGTCCATTGCTGGGTTGTATGCTGCGTGTTTCACTTGGTAAGACACCAGATTGTTTGACCAAGTGGCTACACCATTTTGCATTCCCACCAGCATTGCACGAAAGTTCCAATTGCTCCACATCCTCACCAGCAGCTGGTATTATCAATTTTTAAAGTTTTAGCCATCTTAGTGGGTGTGTGGTAATAATTCATCGTGGTTTTACTGGGCATTTCCCTAGTGGCTGACAATCCTGAGTACCCATGCGTGTCCTTATTTGATATTCTTATATCTTTCTTTGTGAAGTGGTCTGTTTAAATATTTTGCCCATTTAAAAAAATTGTTTGTCTTCTTCTTACTGAGTCGTAAGGCGTTCTTTATATATTCTAGACACAAGTCTTCTATCAGATATATGCTTTGCAAATATTTTGCCCATTTTTGACTTGCTTGTTCATTTTCTTAAGTGTCTTTTGAAAATTTAATGTTTTTAATTAAGAGAACTAATTTATCCATTTTTTTTCTTTCATATGGATGATCTTGTATCTTAAATATTTGCCTACCCCAAAGTCACGAAGATTTTTTTGCCTGTGTTCCTCTAGGAGTCCTAGAGGTTTAGCTCTCTCATCTAGGTCTGTTAGCTCTATAGCCCATTTCAAATTAATATTTTAGGTCTACCGTGAGGAAATGGTCATGTTTCATTATTTTTGCATATGGATATCCAGTTGTTCCAGATCATTTGTGGAAAAGATGACCATTTTTCCATTAAATTAACTTGGTACCTGTTTACAAAATCAACTGATCATTTTTGTGTGGGTATATTTCTGGATGTTCCATTGACTATATGTCGATCTTTACAGCAATCACACCCTGTCCTGATTACTGTAGATCTGTGGAAAGTCTTGAACTCTGGTAGCTGAGGTCTTCCACCTTTTTTCTTCAACATTAATTTATTGAGCACCAACTATGTTTCCAGTCCTGCTCATGTGTTCTGATTCGTTCAAGAAATAGTTCTGGAGCATTTATTAGGCGCCAGGCTTGGCTTTAGGTGCTGGGGTTCCGTACTGATAAAAATAGATACATTCCTCACTCTCGTGGAGTTTATAATCTATTGGGGGTTGAGGGTGAGGGAGTCTGAATGATAATCAGAAAAATACACATTTCTTTTTCTTCTTCTTCTTTTTTTTTTTAATATTTTATTTATTTATTTGACAGTGAGAGATCACAAGTAGGCAGAGAGGCGGGCAGAGAGAGAGGAAGGGAAGCAGGCTACCGGCTGAGCAGAAAGCCCGATGCGGGGCTCTATCCCAGGACCCTGAGATCATGACCTGAACCGAAGGCAGCGGCTCAACCCACTGAGCCACCCAGGCGCCCCCACATTTCATTTTTCAAATTCATCTATGCATACATATATATTAGTCAAATACATTGTGTGTGTGTGTGTGTGTGAGAGAGAGAGAGAGAGAGATCAGACAGCAACAAATACCATCAACAAAAATAAAGCAAAGGAAGGAGGAGCGTGAGGAGGGAAGGCTGTCTGAGGACAAGAGTTGACCATAACCCCACAGCAGCGAGAACTTGAGCCAAACCACACATGCTCCTGGGGGCAGAAGGGTAAAGACACGCCCAGAGCCTGAAACAGAGCGGGAAACGCTCACATGAGGTTTCTGCATTCTGCAGAGAAGAAACAACTTAAGTTAAAAAAAAAAAAAAATCCACTTCGTGGTCATTTCTATGAACAAAATAAATGGAATGAGCCAGACGACAGTTGAGTTGAGATTGAAACAAGGAGGGGCAGGCAGTGATGTGAGGCCCAGGACAACAGCTTTCAGGAGAGAGAGGAGCGGGAGTGAGTCGTTCCGAAGTCCGACAGATGAACAGACACTGAGTGTCTGCAGGGAAAAGCTTCCGTTCTGTTCTAAGGGGCACGGGACACCGGTGGGAAGCTTTCAGGTTGGCAGTGACAGGACCGATTTCTGTTTGGAGAGGGTTGTGACTTGGTGGCCCGAGTCTCGTACATTTCTTCAGTCCTGCGAGCCCGTTGGGGTGTGGCTGTGCCGTCTGGTGGCTTCCTGGAAAGCCCCTAATCTGGCAGAATTCATGAAAGTGTTCAAGGATAGATGCACTTCACAGTGTGACTGTCGCATTGCCCCAGGTGCAGACAGGAACTCTTCATTTTATTAGAATGAGGAGTGAATTTTGACAGGCGCCCTGTGTGTGTGTGTGTGTGTGTGTGTGTGTGTGTGTGTGTGTTTGGAATTCTTAATCTTGATGAGTCATGAAGTATATTTCCACATTCGGTTCCTGTTTACTGTTTATATTCTCTCTCTGTCCCCAGCTTTCAAAACGTTTTTTATTTGAAAATAATTTCAAATGTACCCAAAAAACTGCAATATGGAATGGTATGAAGACCTACTTGCACACCCTTTACCAGATGTGCCTGCTAATGTTTAACCCCGTTTGCTTGATTGTCTGCGTGCTCTCTCCTCCTCTCCAGACACACATACACACAAGCACGAATAATTTATCTGTTTTCAGAATCCCCTCTGGTTGTTATACACATCATAATCCTTGACACTCAAACACCCCAGGTTGAGTTCCTATTTGCTAAGCATGGAGACAGTCCCCTACCCACCCCAGGACAGTTAACTTCACACATTTATTCTGATGTACAACTGATCTTAGATCTAATTTATCATCCATATTTCCATTTTATCTGTTAACTTTACGATTTTTTTTTTTTTTGACAGAGCAAGAGAGACACAAGTAGGCGGAGAGGCAGGCAGAGAAAGGGGGGGGGAGCAAGCTTCCTGCTGAGCAGAGAGGCCAAAGTGGGGCTCGATCCCAGGACCCTGAGATCATGACCTGAGCCGAATGCAGAGGCTTAACCCACTGAGCCACCCAGGCGCCCCTTACGTGATTTTTTTTTTTTAAAGATTATTTATTTATTTATTTATTTGACAGAGAGAGATCACAAGTAGGCAGAGAGGCAGGCTGAAAGAGAGGGAAGCAGGCTCCCTGCCGTGCAAAGAGCCCGATACGGGGCTCCATCCCAGGCCCCTGGGATGATGACTTGAGCTGAAGGCAGAGGGTTTAACCCACTTAGCCACCCAGGCACCCCCCCCATTACATGATTTTTAATAGCATTCTCCCCTCTGGCATAGGTACAGTCCAGATGCAAGATTTGGGTTTGATTTTTATTTTATTTTTTTAGCCTTCTTAAAACCTGGAACATTTCCACAGCTTTTCTGTGTCTTTTTGGTGACATTAGCGTTTTTGAAGAGAAGACCCCCCCCCCCCCATCCCCTGTGCCTTGCCCCGTTATAATAGAATGTTCCTCATTTTGTGTTTGTCTAATGGTTCCTCGTGGTTAGGTACAGGCTACGCATTCCGGACTTGCAATGTGGGGCCTACGGGGATGTCATCTACTTCTTAGTTTTTCTCCTCCGGAGGCAAACGGTGTCTCTCTGTCTGTCACTAGGGACGTTAAATACCCCCAGCCTTTTATCCAGGGTTTGGGAGTGACATGGAGTGGGAGGGAAGAAGAAAGTTTAAAAAAACCAAGGAGGCTTATGACTCAGCGCTAGTTAAGTTCCTGTGTCATCTGTGTCGCTGATTTAACCACCCAGAGCAAGGTTTTGTGTAATCACGAGGGGTGAGCATGCGCGTGCACACACATGTAAATACACACATGAACATGCCTAAGCTGAGTTCTTGCTTTGACTTTTTTTTTTTTTTTTTTTTTTTTTTAGCTGACCGACAAAATTCTGTTGTCAGCCCACGGAGCACTGGGAGAAATAATGGGGAGACATTTTGAAATTCTGAATTAAGGCTTCACCTATAATTATGGCTTCTTAATTATTTGGCGTTTAAAAGATTCGGTGCTATGGTGAGGACGATCGTGGGTATCAGCCAAGCATACGCATTCACTTAAAGCAGTGGTTTTCAGCCGTGGCACTTCATTAAATTCTCCTGGGTGCACTTACCACCCACTGCTGCTTGGACCCCAGATCCACTGAATCAGAATCCCGAGGGTAGGGTTCAGGGATAGAAGGATTTTTCAAGCTCTGTAGGAGTTTTTAGTGTCCTATCAAGGTGAAGAACTACGAGCTTGAAGGTCCGACGCCAGTGCTTTGGTGATCCCCAGTCTTTGATTTTTGGTTAAGTGCTCCCTTAAATAGCCAAAGGACATCGAGTGCTCACCCACATCAGGGACAGTCACAGACTCCGTGCTCATCGCGTCCGTTTTCTCTTCCACAGGTGAAAATCTCCCTGGCTTTCCTTTGGCTAACTACCATCCCCACTTCGAGCTCCGTTGGTTGTGGGGGTGGACCCTGAATCCTGACTTCAGGAATGGCCACTGATTTCTAGGCTTGGCAAATCGGATCGATTCACAAACTGTCCTAGTTGGTCTGATGGGGCTGGAGTGAGACTCTTGCTGGAATTATTGATAAGGAAGTGTTTCAGTTCTGCTGGTGTGTAAAAGTGAGAAATTGTAAATGTGAAGTCACCATGGACCACTATAGAACAAGAACCCACCCAAGAGTGAAGAAGTGAAGCCAACACAGAAAAAAGCAGGAAGAGACCACCCTGGTGGGTATATGGCTCAGACCTCCCAGTCTGGATCAAGCCATGCCTGAAGCTATCAATCTTCATTCTTTAAGTTCTCTGCGCCAACAAATTCCTATTTTGCTTAAGTCAGTTTGAGGTTTAACAAGCAGGTAAGAAAAATCTCGGCAATAAAGACCCGGTAACTTGCCCTGAGAGTGAAAATGATCAGAGACAAGAAAGCCTTATAGCAGGAGAGCTCAGATCCTGGTTCTCCAGCCTGGGACAGTGGGATGTCCCAATCACAGACTCCCCAGGCTCCAGCTTCCTCCTCAGTGGGGCAGAGGTGGGATAATGGGGTTGGCTCCACGGTGTTGCCTCAGGATTCAATGGCATAACTTGCCATGGTCCCGTGCACTGGATGCCGGTTGGTGCCATTTTTAGAAGCCTGTGTAAAATTCGAGAAGACATTTGGGAAGTTGCTGGAGCAGGAGATAAGGGTTTCTCAAATGACAACTGCCTCTTTTGGCCATTGCCTCATCCGCTCTGTTTGGGTCATGTGTGAGCAGGACTATGGGCAGGAGGCTTGAGACCTTCCTGGCCAGGCCATTTTCTGGACTCTGTGTCCCCCATCCTTCTCCCATCCCCCAATTTAGGCAGAAGCTTATTCTCCTTCATTGCCGTCCTTGTCACATGGTGCATACCCTCTGTCCTAGCCCTCCCCGACCTGTCCTGCTGTGGACCTAGAACAATAAGGTGATGCATAATCCAATAGCTGGGGGCAGAACTCCCTAAGAGGCCCTAATGTCCCAGTGGGGTCCTCTTCCTAGCCGCAATGATGTTCCAGAGAAAAAAGTATGAAACCATAAAATGGAAATACAGTTTTTGAAATGACACCCAACATTACAGGCTCCGATGAACTTATTTTCTTTGGAGATGCTCCCTTTCTTTCTTGGGGAGGTGAAGCCCTTCTCTGCTAGTGCCTCAATGGGGCGACCAGTCACAGGTGGAGAACCCCCACGCTGGCTTGTGCACCCAGCACGGCCAACACACCTGCCTCCTGGTCAGTTTAGTAACCCCGCAGGCGGGGGGCACTCCGCGACCCGTTTTCCAGATGAAGAAGTGGAGACTCTCTTAATCTTAATCTTCTTTCGAACTGTCCATCCGTCCATCCATCTATCATCTGTCCTTCTGTCCACCCATCCGTTTATCTATCATCGATATCCTGTCCGTATCTTTGTCTCTTACCCCTGACTTTGAACTTACTCAGGTCTGCTGTGTTTTCTGTAGAGCGACCTTATTTATCACCCATCGCGACACTTTGGGGAGGGAAAGGAGGCACGGTTTGTATTTAGGCTCACCCTGGCCATGCCTGGGCACCCTGGCATGTGCGGGGTGGGGCGAGGGGCGGTGGTCGGGCATTTCTCCCCAGTCCTTGGCTCATCACAAGGGCCCCATAAAGGCGTGTGGAGTGTTTTATCAACGGTCTCAGAAGGGGTGGTAAGGAAAGCTCTCGAGTTTCATTCAACGAGAAACTGAGCTACGGAACAATGGCTACAAAAGTCACAGAGAGGAAGTCACAGGTGGGGGGGGGCAACCCTCTCCCACAGGATTCCTGGGTTCAGGTGACACAAAGCTCCGCCAGCAAGCATTGGTGTGCAGAAGGTGAGCTCCAGGCCTCCTGGAGGGAGCTCGTGGCAAAGAAATAATGGAATAGTAGTAGCTGGTGTTCGCGGAACCCATGCCATGTGCCTTCTTCACGCCTTGTCTTACTCCTTAAGGAGCGTGCGGTGATTACAGAAAAGGAAGGCAAATGCAGGTGCCCCGGACAAACGGCCGCCGTGTCGCAGCCCCGGAGCTGAGAGCCCGCACGTTTCCCGAAAGGTAGCGCGGAGTCTCGCAGGCGTTTGCCACTGGGACGGCCCTTCATAAAGTTTCCTGAAAATCTGAGGAAGAGCCATGAACACCCATTTAGGAATGCGCTTTTGGATCTCATCAGCCCTGTTCGGTGCACCAAGACGGGCAAAGGAAGTAACCCAAACCGGTACCTTGGCTCGGCCCCTCGCCCCTCGGATACGCTCAAACGCACCCCGGATTCTGAGCAGGGAGTTGCTCGCGGCCCCCCGGGAGCCGCAGCGGGAACCCAACCAGCTGGGACGTCAACCCCCTTCCGCAGGGACAGGGACGGCGGCAGGAGGAGGAGGGGCAGCGAGGGGAGGAGGAGGAAGGGGAGGAGGAAGAAGGGGATGAATGGGAGGAGGGGGAGGGGGAGAAGGCGGAGGGGGTCGAGGGGGAGAGAAAGAGAGAAGGAAACAGAGTAAGAGAGAGAGGGTGAGACAGGCATGGGGTGCCGACCGAGGGTGGTGGTGGGGGGGCTGAGCCAGAGGCGCGAGAGCCCCACCCCCCCACCCCCCACCCCCGCTCCCTGCAGACACCCCTGCGCAGCCACCACCATTTTGTGGCCTGGCAGGTGTTTGCGATGCAGGGCAGTGTCAGGGCCCCGCGAAGAGCAAGGCCCCGACCGGGGTGCTCCTCCGGGGGCGGCCCTCTAGCAGGGCAGGCCTGACCCGCTGGGCGGCACAGATCGTGTCGGACACAGTTTAGACCTCCCTTCTGGAGAGTTCTGCAAAATGGTGTCTGCCGTGTTGACACCGGCTGCGGCTGCGTCCTCAGCCCCCTGTCCGGGAGCCGGCGGATCCCTACCGAGCTGGCTGCACGCCCGAGCGGCTCTGATCTCCCAGTTTGGACGACTTATCCTTAAGGTGACCTGTATGAGCTGGCACCTCGGATTGCTGCTCACCAAAAATAAATAAATAAAATAAATAAATAAATAAATAAATAAATAAATAAATAAATAAATAAATAAATAAATAAAAATAAAGTCTCACTGGAAGAAGAAAAAATCCCTAATGATTGTGTAAATATTCCTCGCCCACAACATTAAGCTGCGGCGCCCTCTGCTGGGCGAGGCGGGCAGGGGCGCTCCGGACCGAGGGGAGCAGCCTCGGAGGGAAAGCCTTAACCCTTTTCTGGACCCCTGGGCATCTTTCGGGGCACAGGGGCCAATCTGAACGCCTTCAGGCAGGAGAAATCAGAAATAAAACTGAAACTGCTTTCAAGTAAATCACTCGCTTCAGGAGAACTGACCCTTTCTTCTCCTGCACTCTCCCCCACCTCCCCCTGGTGGATCTGACAGGTGGGAAATAAGAAAAAAGGCAGGGGGATTGCTGACACTGCCGGCTCTTTCAGCAAGACACAGGGTTCTGGATCTCCGAGAAGTCCTTGCAAGCACAGTGGCCAAGTTCATTGTCATTGTTCAATTTCCCTTTCCAGCCAGGTCCCTCTGGGTGTGAAAGAGGGAGCTATTCATGCTACATGTCATCCAAGAATGTTCCAGGCAAGTCCGGTGATCATTTCAGTGCTGTCCACAAAAGAACTTTCCACAATGAAAAAATGTCGTAGAGGTCTGCTGTCCGATATGGTAACCACTAGCTTCGTGGGCTACTGAGCATCAGAGATGTGGCCAGTGCGAACGAAGAGATGAATTTGCAGCTTCTTTTAACCTTTGCTAATCTAAATTTCAGTTTAAATAGTTGCATGTGTCTAGTGAATAGTGTGTTGGATAGCAGAGCTCCAGCTGTATTATTCCTAGGCCAAGACACCAGATGACAGCAGAAAAGGTCCTCAAGGCGCAAGACTTGCTGAGAGAGACCCTCAATAAAAATTTCTTGAATAAATGAAAACTCAGTAATCAAGTCATTTGTGATTTGTGGAGCTATCCAGAGCGTATGAAGGAAACACAGATTACAGAAAAAAAATCCAGAATGTCCATGGGAGTGCATTCACACTCAGTCAATAAGAATTTGTTAGACAAATAAAAACTCAATAATCAAAAGTCCCTGAGCTCCGTCTCCACGGTGGCAAAAATTCAGACCACTTTTTGGAGTCTTCCGGGAACTTCAAGAAACACAGCTTCTCTGGGGAGAGCCAAGGCATGTGGCCTTGGGATCAGCTGTTGGGAAGATTATTTGCTACTTGCTTCCAGTGTTTTCCCAGTAGTGTCCTGAAAGCCAGCAAGTGTCTTCCTGGTCAGAAAAAGACCTCTTTCATTTGGGGTTTCACCGGCAACTTTTGAAATTTCTCCAGTTGTCTCCTGGTGCTATAGATTTGGAAAGAGACATTTTTATTTCTAATTATAAGTGCCTGGGTGATGTCATTCAGTCCCCAAACACCCAGTGGGGCTGTGCTGAATACAGAGAGACAGTACGCTAACAAGTTATCTGGAGGTGTCAGGAAGAAATGATGAAAAACAGTACAGTTTGGGGAAAGGTTTTCCAGCCTGCTTTCTGGTTTTAGCAACTCCAGTGGAAAAGATAAGATACATATGGCTTTTATAAGGAGGCAGCGGGATCTCCAGGGAACATGAGGTAGGAGAACAGAATCAGGCTGAAAACATCCACTCACCACATATTCACTGCGAAACAGATTACAGTATAGCAAAGGAAGCTCTTTAAGGAAGGGCTCCTACACGGACCGTTGGGGCAAAGATTCAACAGGCTCTGGGACAACTTGACTTCAGCTGGATGGTATTTGAATAATCTGCCAGAGCGAAAACAGATATAGAACACACTGTCACATTTAGCGTTGAAACTCTCGGTTTGACTGAGTAATGCTCGGCCATGCCCGGAGGTCAGGCCTACACTCACTCAGAAACAAGTGGGGAATTGAAGCAATTACGCCGAGATCCACAGACATAGCTACTGGCCGGGGCTGCATCCCTGCTTTCGCCCGGAAACAGTAACGCTATTATGAGCCGTTTGCGACTTGCGGAGTTATCTTGAATTTATTAAGGAAAGGAGATTACAGAAAACTCCAGAATGTCAATGGGAGTGCTTTCAAGTTGAGTCACCCAGAGTGAAGTGGGAAATTGAGGGCCTCCCACCACCGAGAGGAACATCTTGCTTTCAGCCAAAGTGGAAATCTACATTTGGGTTTAAATTTTTCAGTTGGCTCAGTTCTCCACGATCACTGCTTATTATATGCACAGTTGATAAATTTCATGTTGAATTGCCTCTGGGCCAGGACACGAAAAATGGTAAAAGCACATAAAAAGTTTCAAGGTACTATGAATAAAGTAATATTATATACAGTTCTCTCTGAATCGGACCTTGCCTGTGATTTTTGGTGGGCTAGCCAGTGGGAGAAATTGCCCACCCCCCGGCTGGTTCAAAATAGTTTGGAATGGAATATTGTATACCTACCTGAAGGAGTAAACTTAATGCCAGCAGCTTAAATAAGATTATTTTTCCCCTTCAGTATGACAGCCAGAGGTAGGTGGCTGCTGGTGTTGGTGTGGTACGGATTTTAAGGCCAAACTTTCTGGTCTTTTTCTAACGGTCACATGGCTTTTCAGGGAGCGGAAAAGAGATCACCTGAGTCTCCACCTCCCCTCACCTTTAAGGAGCTTCTTGGGAAGGTCACGTGACGGCTGACGGCATCTCATGGGCCAGAGGCATGTTAAATGGCTAAGTCCGGCCACAGAAGAGTCTGGGAAATGTAGTTCTTGAAGCTGAGGTTTCTAAAGCCCTCCTCCCACCCCTCGCATTGAAGTCGGTAGAAAGGGAGAACGCATGTGGGGTAGGCTTGACCGCTTCAGAGAATCTCAAAACAAAATGAACAAATTAAAAAAAATAGTTTTATCCAGTTTTACAAAAATAATCCTAACTCCACAGTCTTTATAAGAGATTTTCATTCATAATTACCACGTAGCAAAATGACGACCGTGCATATTGTTAACTATGTACACCAAGAAAGGAAGTGAGTGAGTTCAGGGGTGTGTGTGTGTGTGTGTGTGTGTGTGTGTGCGCGCGTGTGTGTGCGCCTGTTCTCCGTGAGAGCAGGCAGCTTTCTTCCTGCACGATCGTCCACCCTGTTCTCCTGGGAGGTAAATGAATTAGGTGTGACTTTGTCCATCAGCAGCCCAGTCTTCCTCCATTAGAATCCGAGGCTGAGTGGGGAGACTCCTGAGAACTATAAAGAGCTTCAGGAGGAGTTTCTTAAACCTGAAACCACTGTCGAGGGCAAGTTCAACTTCATTAGTGATTTGAAGAGAGATTTATTGAGCTAAAGGGAAGCCCTCCCTGAACAGAGCGTGTCTATCTTGATTTAAGTAACTAAAGCCGTCACCCCATTGAGCGGCGGTTAGGTTCAGGTCTGAAACAATTTCTTGGTGAGTCAGCCGTTATTAGTGGTGGGAAAAAGAAAGCGGGTGATGGGCAGGGCTGAGAGGTGAGGCTGGGGGTGGGCAGAGGGGCCAGACATGCCAGGTCCGATGTGCCCATTAACAGTTGAATTTCAGCCTGTGGCTCGGGGGTTGCAAACTCCTTCCGGGACAGGTAGTACAGGGCTGCCTGAGGCTGGCTGAGGAAGTGGGAAGGGGACAAAGCTGTCCCCACCTCAACGGTCACTACTGGGCCCTGACCAGTTGCTTCCATGGGAGGCGGCGGACCCAGCTCTGCCAGCCAGTCAGATCTTTCAGGAAAAAGCCCAATATCTCAATATTGATATGAACCCGAATTTGATTCTGCTGGGTCACATTTCATGAGGTTGGGGCAAGCAAGGGTGGGCAAAATGTGGCCGCAGTGGGCGACTTGGCTTTATGGGCATTATGGCCCCAGTAGGGTTGTCTGAGCAGAGAGGAGACCTCTTCCTCTTCCTCTCTTTCCATTAGCCATGCTGAGAATGTTCTAGAATGCAGAGGAGGGTTTGTGCAAAGGCAGGGGCAGGGGCAGGCAAGTGAAGGCAGGAGACCTAGCTAGATGCTCTAGTCACAGCCGGGATGTGACTTGGCGAGTGTTGGAATTAAGGGAATGGCAGTGAGGACAGAGGGGTAGGCTAAATTCTGGAACAACTTCTCGGGCAGCCTCAGAGCATTTAGTAACTGAGTGGGTAAGGGACAGGCCCCAGAAAGGAAAGAGGGTATTTGTGGAACAGAGTGATTTTGCTAAAGGCAGAAGTTGCCATCTGGCATTTTGGCAGCAGAATGTGTCCCACAGGTATGTTTTGTGGGCCACACGGGCTTAAAATTTCTTTTATATTAATTTCCAGCTCATAGAAAATAAGAGCGTTTACATACGAATCTAGATTTTTTTATTCTTCTTGAAAAAAAAAATGAGATTATTCAACGTAGATTCCAATGACACAACAACCACTGGCACTGGGCTGGGGTTGGGGCTGGTGGGGGCAGCTGCATGGACTCCCCCGTATTTATTTTACCTGCCTGGCACCTCTAAGTGTTTGAGTCTGTGACCCTTGAGGGAGGGAGCTGTGCAATTTGTACGAACACACGAGGTCACTCAGGGAGAGCGAGAGGTGATGCATTCCAGGCCACGAGCACATTTCAGGACAGCCTAGCAAACATCGAACATTGAACATCGCGAAGGGTATTTAGAAAACATAGACAGGGAGGACGAGGGTGCACAGGGAAGGAGAAGGGGGATAAGGAACCGAAGAGGCATCTTGGCTACACAATGTCACTTAAGACCCTATAGTAGAGGGGCGCCTGGGTGGCTCAGCCTTCAGCTCAGGTCATGATCTCAGGGTCCTGAGATTGAGCCCCATGTTGGGCTCTCTGCTCAGTGAGGAGCCTGCTTTCTTTCCTCTCCCTCTGCCTGCTGCTTCCCCTTGCTCTCTCTCTCTCTCAAATAATTAAATAAAATCTTAAAAAAAAAAAAAAGAGCCTGTAGTAGAAGGCTTGAAACAGGCTGTTGCTGAAAGGTGTGCTGCCAACTTGGAGAGGTCATTTGTCAACACCTAGTCATGTTGAAAGAGAAAGGGACACCCTCAATGGCCTGGGGGTCTAATTCCCTGTCCCAGGGACACAAAATTCCCACACAAGCACACAGAAAAATGGTAGAAGCTCCCGGTTGCGTCGCTGTTCGTTGTAGTGAAGAACCAGGAACAACTTCAGGGACTGTCAGTAAACTTGCAGGGAAATAAACCACGGTCCGTGCTGACCTGAGGAATAGTTAAAAAGATAAGATGCGTTAGAAAAACAATCCACAGTGTGTACTCACTCTCTCTGGGTCTGTGCATAGAAGTTAAATCTGAAGCCTCCGGCCACACTGACGTTACCAGATGTCCTTGTTGAAGGAAAAAGCTTCCAAGATCGGAGATAAGTACTTAAAGGGAATCTCCCTTTATCTTGAAGTTGTTAATTATTTTCACCAGAAACATGCATTTCTGTATCACTCACACAACTAAAAATTAGTTGAGAGCACAAGACAATGCTTACGGCATTTTGCAAGCACTGTCTTTGCAGAGTAGTAGAAGTGGGAAAAATGGCAACATCTTGAGCAGTAACTGGGGGGTACAGGGGCAGAAAGTGCCATAGAGGGCTGCAGAAAGGCTCGGGTCGGGGAAAGAAGCAAGTGGACGTTTTGTTGGTTTGCGTTTAACTGGGATGACCAAAAATCTTGATAAAAGGACATTTTTGGCTTCTCCTTCTGGGGCCTGGCCACTACAGGAGAGCATGGTGTTTACTTCTGAGCAAAGATCACACCTGGAATTTGAGTCTTGACTTTTCTGATGTAGAAAAGTCTAGAAGGATTTTGATGGGAAATTTAAATGGTTTCATTGTGTAGGATCACAATACCCATATAAAGGCAAAATATTCATAAGGGGATAAAGTTGCTTGAAATAGGATACAAAAGAATGTCCATTCGATTAAATGTTATAGTCATCAGTGGGGGCAGACTATTAGGTAGTCATTAAAAATCGTGTTTTCTGGGCATCTGGGTGGCTGGCTCAGTCCGGTAAGTGTCTGCCTTTGGCTCAGGTCATGATCTTGCCATCCTGGGATCGAGCCCCCCGTCAGGCTCCCTGCTCAGCAGGGGGAATCTGCTTCTGCCTCTCCGTCTGTGATCTCTTTCGCTGTCACTCTCTTTCAAAAAATAGATAATATCTTTTTAAAAAAAATCACATTTTCTCTGTTTCTAATTTTTAAAACATTGGGAAATGCTGGTCATGCAAAGTTTGATTTAAAAAATGCATGCTGGGGCGCCTGGGTGGCTCAGTGGGTTAAAGCCTCTGCCTTCGGCTCAGGTCATGATCCCAGGGTCCGGGGATCGAGCCCCGCATCGGGCTCTCTGCTCAGCGGGGAGTCTGCTTCCTCCTCTCTCTCTGCCTACCTCTCTGCCTGCTTGTGATCTCTGTCAAATAAATAAATAAATCTTTAAAAAAATAAAAATAAAAATAAAAAACGCATGCTACAGAACTTTCTGTGCAGTCAGTCGCCCTTAGAAAACTAAGGATATAGGCCTAAGGAAAAAAGGAGGAAACCATTCAGTTGTCAACAGTGCTCTTCTCCGGGTGAAGGAGAAGTGGGTGATTTTACTTTTTGTGCATTTCTATGGATGGGACCATTTTCTTCCCCAAAACACGATTGCTTGCCTAATTCCCCAAAGGAACTGCTTTTAAAACTGTGGTTTGAAAATCATTGAAAGGGAAGAGAGCCAAGGCAGGATTCCTGTTTGGCAAGGGATCAGGCAAGCAGGCCCTAAGCAGGCTTTTGGAGACATTTTTTTTTTCCCCTTTTACCCAAATGTCAAATGTCAGGCTTCCACATAGTGTGAGAGGACCTACAACGATCAACTTCCCCAACGCGGGACGACAAATGTCAACTCCTCCCCGCTCCCAACCAAAGGCCTGTTGTGTGTTCTTAACCCTCAAAGAGAAAACACAGAGCTCAGTGGGCTGGGATGCGAGCTGGCAACCGAAGGCTGACCCTGAGCCAGTTCTGTGAAGAGAGGAGAAGGCCGGTCCTCTCCCTCACGCTGGGCCCCCTCATGTCCCCCAACATGGCGGGAAGCAGCAGGGCCACATGATGAATCCTGCAAACACCGCACATCTGACACACCCCTATGCAATCCCTGCTCTCTCTGAACAGCTCTGTGGCTTCCGGAAAATTCTATAACTTCTTTGTACTTCAGCTTTCTCCCGTGTGGGAAGGGGATGCAGATTCCTCACCTCAGTGGGTTCCTCTGTAGATGCACTGGAACTCGGGGCGACCGCGTAGCCATTCCTGAGTCGGTGGTTTTATTCTCAGGGTTATCTGATTTTATGTTCTTCTCACGCTACCTTAGGGCCCTAATTCAGGGGATGGAGTCAAAAAAGGCCAGTTTGGGGAGAAAGACCCTCTTGTTGACCCTCTGGTGTTTCTGTGACAGTCCCAGACTGGCCTCCATTTGGAGGCAATGAGCTCATTGGTGAAGCGCCATTGCCTTCAGATGTGTCCCCGCCACCTTTCAGACGCGTGCCTGGAGCTCACATAGATGAGATCATCCTGTCATGTTTCCTTCAAGTAGGTCCTGCAAACAGCCATTTCTCACCTCCTCTCCGGCAACCACGCTGACTGAAGCTGACATCTTCTTTCCGGAAGCCGTGGCAATGGCCTGCTCCACGGTTCTCTGCATTCATTCTTACCATTTCCAGTGAACTTTGGGAACAACCAAAATAAGAAGAACCAATCTGGAGAGAGGACTGGTACTCGTGGAGCTAGCGGTTTTGGAGGCTGGAACCCTGGGGTCTGAAGCCTGCCCGGGTCAGTTAGTTACTGACTTACGTACCAGCCAAGGTAGCAGAGCTGCTTTCACACCCACGGCTGCCTGGAGACCCCATGAAGGACCCCACAGAGGACCACCAGCTTGCAGTCGCCCATCGCTGCTCTGAGACGGGAACCCCCGTGGCTGTCTCTGCCTTATGAGGTAAGTGCCTCTGAGTCAAATCGAGGGTTGTGATTCCACCTACCCCTCTCCCCCACGCTTCCCCAGCACAAGGAGGGAGACATTTGTCACCCAACATGCCATCTGATGCTGGAGTTGCTGCTTCAGGAGACATGTGCCTACCTGAAAATCTTTCTCTGCCACTTTCTAGAGCCAATTTTTGGATGCACCAGTGGTCCAATGAGATTTCTTCTGACGTATATCCACAAAGGGTGAGTTTTTTTTACTATTATTTGACAAAAACATCCAAATATTCATATCTTCTATTGATGTGCTGGCAGAGTTGTGGGTTTTGTATCTTTTTTTTTTTTTTGGAAAGAGTGAAAAGTGGTGCTTCAAAATGGTAACAGGATCACCACAAGATTTCATCATCTCAAGGAACTCATTTTATTACCACTGAAACTTATGGAAGGAATCCCATTTTGGTTTCATCTTTGGGGGCTCCTTTCTTAGTTAACTCAAAGGGTGAGTTTGGAATGTTCAACTCAGTATTCTGTGATTCTCTGAAGACATTTTTACCAAAAAAGGCAAAATGCTATATAGAGAGCTGTACACTGGGGTGATGTCTGAAGAGTGTGGTCTGCAGTAATTCTCCAAACAGGACAGCGAAAGAGAAGTGGCTTATCCAGCACGTGCCCATCGAGGGGATGAGAGTTCCAGGAGCCATAAAGATTGCAATTGTCCAGTTTATGAAAAAACTTAAAAGAATGTATATGATATAATTACAATCATCATCTTATGTACTAAATTAGGTATGCAAAGCATAAGACAAAGTAGTTGGCTTTGACTTGAACAGTCAGACAATCTGTATCCAATATTGATCATCTGCTGTAAGCCAGGCACTTTCAAAACAATGACAAAATCAGGGCGCCTGGGTGGCTCAGTGGGTTTAAAGCCTCTGCCTTCAGCTCAGGTTGTGATCTCAGGGTCCTGAGATCGAGCCCCACATCGGGCTCTCTGCTCGCCAGGGAGTCTGCTTCCCCATCTCAATCTCGCTGCCTGCCTCTCTGCTTACTTGTGATCTCTGTCTGTCAAATAAATAAATAAAAATATTTTTTAAAATGACATAATCAGTATAAAAAAATATTTGAAGCTACCATGATTGAGCCGAGGAGATGGGATTATGACAGACTCTTTCGCTATTATTCTCTCCTAACATTTTTTTAAAATGCTGTGATTTCATAATTTCAAAAAAGGAAAGGAATATTTGAAACAGCAGAATGACAAAGTTGCAAATGCTAATTTTGTGAGCTTAATCCTAAGCACTGCTCTGAGCAGGCTGTGAATAGTATCTGTTTTACCTCTGTAATGATGTATTATCAGTAACATCACTCCCACTTTACAGTAAAGAAATTGAGACACGATGTTTCATATCCGGTCCAATGTCTTGAAGCTAATTGGAAGGAGAACTGAGTGCCAGAATGTTCTTAATTACTACTTCAAATATATCACACGAGGGTACGTAACGCAATTATGTGTGGGATTTCCCAAAGTATATTCTTGATACTTGGCTTTTGGGGAGAGTGCCTCCTCACCTATACCGGAGTGTTCTCTGCTTTTCTTGTTTATCTCTTTCCCAGACCCAGACTCACAGATGATACTCAATCAGCAGATGCATAAACCAATTCATCTCTGATAAGAGAGGCCAGGAATTGGGCTGTCCACTTCATTTCTCAGAAGCGTCTGTCAACCTCGTGGGATTTTTATGGAGGTTTTTTCTGTACGTCTGACATTCCAAACTGAAACAGATGATGCCAGCCCAGTTCCTAAGAGAAGCAAACACTTAAACTGAGAAGACAGTGATAAAAACAGGAAATAACTTCACCCTGGGAATATTCCAGAAACCAAGTTTGAATAATTCCTTCATGTTCAGTTGAATACAGGTTGACTCCCAGGTTGACTCACTCATGTAAATACTCCTGACTATGTTATGACTGTTAAACACACACACACACACACACACACACACACCCTTATCTTTCCAAAATGCTAACTATGCAGCATGAATCAGTCACTCTGGACGTTAGAGCACTGGGTTCTTCATCATCAACCTTGACTCCTCTCTTGTCATCCTCGCATCCAGTCCAGCAGCAAACCCTGCCCCTGCCACCCACCTTCTAAATTTGAGACTTACTCTAGAGGCCAGCACATGTCCACTTGGGTAAATGTTCCATGTACACTTGAAAAAGAATACATATTCTGTAGTCATCAGTTGCTTTGTTCTGTAAGTGTCAGTTAAGTGTGTTAAATAGTATTGGTCAAAATATTTCTATTCCTACTGATTTATTGTTGTTGGCTTGTCCGTTAGTTACTGATAGAAGAATGTCAAAGCCCACCACTATGATTGTGAATTTCTCTATTTCTCCTTTTAGATCTGGTGGTTTCTGCCTTATACACATTGAAGCTGTATTAGCAAGTGTTTCTAGACTTAGAATTGTTCTATCTTTCAGTGGGACTGACCCTTTTCATTATAAAATTCATTTTCTTTATTGTGCTGCTCTCATCTTAAAATCAACTTCATCTGATAGTAGAGTAACTAGTCAACTCTCTTTTGATTACTGTATGCATACAGTATCTTTTCCCATCTTTTATTTTCATCCTGTCTGTATGCTCATATTTAAAGATTATCTCTTGGAAGCAGAAAATAGTTGGGTTTTGTTTGTTCATTTAGTATGACAATCTCTTTTCATGTGAACATTTAGCTCATTTACATTTAATGTAATTATTAACACATTGCTAACACAATACTAATGCATTACTAGCTGTTTCATTCAGTTCCATCTGTTGTGAGTTCCATTTTCTTTATTATGAACTTTTACATTAATGACATCTTTTTAAGGTCATTCTCCTCTCTATTAGCTTGTTGCTTGTATATTTTCTTTTGTTGTTATCTTGCAGATTCCAGGGATGATCTTTGTCTTATTGTAGTTTAATAAAATTCCTGCTTTTAACACTTCTCTGGCAATGCAAGAAAATTAGGACCTGTTTAATTCCCCTTTCCTACTGCAAATATCAATTCTAGTTATATTTTAAACCTGGCAAGACATGATTATTATCTTTTAATGTAGTCAGTATTCATTTAGATTTGTCAACAATTTCTTCTATTGCTGCTCTTCATCCTTTCTTAAAATTTTAGTTTTCCTTCTGAGATTATCTTCTTTTTTTGTAAAGGACTTTCCTTTGTCTTTCTTTTAGGTAAAGTCTGCTGGTAATGTATTCACTCAGTTTTTGTCCGAAAATATGTTTATTTCATCTTAAATTTTGATGGATATTTTTTACTAGGTGTAGGATTATAGGTTGGTAGTTATTTTCTTTCAGCTCTTAATTTTTTTTAAAGGGTTTTATCTTTTGGCTTCCATCAGTTCTGCTGAAAAGTCAACTGCCAGTCTCCTTGTTGTTTTCCGTTGAAGCGGAGCATGTGTCTCCATTTTTGGATGCCTTCGTACCATTTCTTTTTTTTGGTCTAGCTTTTGTAGTTGTTCTAATAGGTGAAATGGTCTGCAACTAACTATCTGGACATTTTTCCAGAAAGAAATTTTACATACTAAATGGCTATGGCCTTCCCCAGATAATGCTAAAGATAGCCACTGGAGCTGGAGGGAATGAGAAGTGATCTAGGGAGAGAGAAGTTAATATAGAAGGAGTACTTCTACTTAAGAGGAGTGGACCCCAGAAGATTAGTAGGAGTCTGGGAGCAAAGGACATTTCTAGGGGACAGAATGGTACTTTCTGAGAATAAATGGCCCCAGAGCCTGAGAGAGTTTAATATCTAATATTACATTTTGTATTTTTCTTTATTATGTTGTACTTCCCTGAAGTAATTGAGATTTAGAGAGTTTAATCAACATGTCTAATCTCAGGCAGCTAGGACACTACTGAGATCTGAACCCATGCCAGCAGACTCCAGAGCTCATGGGCTTTTAACCACTCAACTACACTAGAGACCAGAGACTTCCAAACTCTTCTGACTATAAACCATAATAAGAAACACATCATGAGTCTATATGCACATATTCATAATAAAAACTAACGTTTCACTAATTCATATGATGCATGTTACCTGTAACACATCGTGAACTACCCTCTCCTCTCCTCTCCTATCTTACTCTTTCCCGTTCCGTTCTACTCTGCGCCATTCCATTTCATCCTTTCCCGTTCTGTTTCCTGGATTAATGCTAATGGGTTGGTCTTCCATTCCGGATAAAAATCACTGCTGAAGACAATGACTTTTACCTTAAGGATTAATAAAGCACACAGCTCTGATTTGCTGGGGAAAGTTCCAAGAGAGAGAAAGAAGCACAAAGAAGCCACCTACATTATCGTTCCAGAGATTTTAACAGTAGAACAACTTTGGGGGTCATCCGTTTCAAATTCTCTGGTAGGCATCCTCCCATAGGTTTGTTAACTTTCAGCTGGCATTGAGCAAGCGGGATGGTATTTTGCCTGTTTGGGAGCCCATCTCAGTCCTTTCTACATAGCACAGGGCAGAACAGGCGCTCAGCAAATGTTTGTTGCCGGAGTCAAATAAAGGGTCATGGGGGATGCATCTCAGAGTTTTCTCTGCTCTCATGTTCCCTATTCATCCCTGAATGAAGAGGCCTATGACATCTCACTCTGGGTCAGAGTCAACAATAAAAGAATCTCCTAGAAAGATCACTTCCCCCAACTTGCTGTCTTAGTCTGCTGTGGCACCAAGGGATTAAAGAAACATTCCCACCCCCCTTCCCCCTCCAGAATTTCCTGTCCTGTCTTGTGGTTGATTTAAAATATTTCAACTCCCACCTCCCCCTTTCTTACCATTTCTTCTTCATGGCTAAAGAGGTTATACATTGGCAAAGGAAATGATTAAGCAAATCCAAAGACCTTGGCCAGGGACCTGATTTTTCAAGGGCCTCGTTTTGGAGAGCTGAAGAAATCTGTGTGAGGAAGGGTTTGCACATACGTTTTTAGCCTTAGTCAGGACTGGTGCACAATTTCCTGTTTTTATATCCTCAAAACTGCTAAGCTCCTTGTGAACAACTGGCCAGCACAGATAGGGAGGGGGGTGTGGGGGTTGCGGGGAGAGGGCTGGGGAAGGAAGGACAGAGCTATTCCTCCTTCAGTTCTGGCACAACTTCAGTGAAAGTGGAAAGTTTTGGGGTTTTTTTTGTTTTGTTTTGTTTTTTTAAGGCAATGAAATAGAGACTAGAGGCAGATTCTAGGCATTGAAGTCAAGCCTTTGAGTGGTAAAGAAGGGAAGAAACAAGTTTGAGCAGGAATTTTAATGGGCTGCCAGGTACTCAAAGGAGCAGTTGAATCTCAAGATGTCCCGTAGAGCATGAGCATGTTGTAGGCACTCATGCACCAGGCACAGTGCTAACTGCTTTGCGTGGAATATATCGTTAGACCCGCCTTGCAACGCCGCGTGGTAGATTCCCTTGTCATCCTCCATTGTATGGACACCACAGTGACGTTGAAGAAGTTAGGTGACTTCATGTTGCTGGGACCATCACATACATGTTCATTTGTCTAATTCCAGGGTTGGCTTGGGGCCCTGACAACGTTGCTTTCTGATGTTAGTTTTCTCTCTAAGCCAGGCTTTAGGTTGTGCTGGGGCATTTATTTGCCCATTGGTTTTTAGTGTTCCCCTTCAAATTTCATTTCCCAGGTTCCATTGCCAACTGGCTTCGGTTAGGTTCAGACAGCAGGGGGCGCTGCCACCAAGCCATTTTTCCTATACTCTCCCATCAGCAGAGAGGTAGTGCTTCCCCGCTCTGGACCCCAGGCCCCCTCTGGACCCCAGCTACCCTCCGGCAACCTCCCCCAGCCCCATGTGGTGCTCCACTTTCCACATGGTGTCCAGCTCCCCTGGCACTGGGAACAGGACCTCTTTTTGTCTGTCTGGCCCCGTTGGTATTTGGTATTACAGTTTCCTTCCGTGTCCAGTCTCTTGGGTGGTCTCCTCGTCATGTGCCTGCTTTTTTACCTCACCCAGCACCTATGAATTCCCCTCTATTAAACTACTTGGCACAAGGACCCTAAGTGAGATACAGATGTTTGTGCCGTAGACACAGACCCTGAGACGAGAACTTGGTTGCAGGTAGTTTGTTTGGGACGTGATCCCAGGAAGCACAAAGGAGGGAGAGTGTGTTCATGAGAAAGTCACTACTGCGGGCAGCTAGGATTCAGTCGCGCCGGGGACCGTGCGGGAGCATTTAGAAGACACCTCAAAATCGTCCCTCTGAGGGGTGGGGGAGCTGAGATACTTATCTGCCATCTCCTCGTTGGTTGAAGGTTGTCCCTAGGGGCGTCAAATTTTAGGCATTTCCAGAACACCCTACATGTGGGCTGAATGAGTTCTCACAGCCCCTGGAGAAAGCCACTGAGAAGAAAAGCCAATAGTGGAGGGATCTTTGAGGTAGGAGCTCTCAGTGCTGTATGTGACCTCTGGAGTGAGATGAAGAGAAATGAGATGGGGCATCCACAGCATCCGCTACCGTGGCCAACTGGTTAATATATATATATTTAAAGATTTTATTTATTTGTCAGAGAGAGGGGGAGCACACAAGCAGGGGGAGCAGCAGGCAGGGGGAGAAGCAGGCTCCTGCTGAGCAAGGAGCCCGATGTGGGACTCGATCCTAGGACCCCAGGATCATGACCTGAGCTGAAGGCAGTCGCCCAACAGACTGAGCCACCCAGGAGTCCCCAAACTGGTTAATATTATAAGATAGAACCGAGGAAAACCAAAGGCACACTCGAGTGTATTCCCCAGAAACTTCACTTTAGAATGAGATGGACATCATGGAAAACCAACATTTTCTTTTTCTTCTCTCTTCCTTCTTTCCTTTTTTCTTGGATGAGCCAGTCAGCTAACTGGTTGCCAGAATGGAAAGGACCTGGCACACAGTTTAATCCTAAAGACTGGGTGGCCCTTGAGCCCATGAAAGTGAAGACATGTGTTCCACCTCGGGCAGATGTCCGTGTCCTCAGCCCTTACCACTTGCCAGGCACTGTCCTTACAAGCTATAAATGCGTTGTCGCGTTTACTCTTCTCGGCAACTCTCTGAATTCAGTTCTGCTATTATTCCCATTCTGCAGAGGAACAAATTAAGGCTTTCTACGTGAAATATCTTGCTCACGATCTCCCAGCCTTGGGTCATAGGTGTGGATCGTCTGGGTGGATCAGGGGCCAGAGTCCAAACCTACATTTATGACACTTGGAAATGGGCATTTAAACATTCTCGTAGGGACCAGTGCCAGTTAGAGGTTTAATCTGAGTGGGTATTTCTTATACCTTTAAAAGAGGCTTAAGAAGAAAATTATTATACTTTGTATTGCCTACGAGATAGTTCAGCTCACTCAATGAGTTTATGTTAGATCTTACCTGCCACCGAAATACAGATGGGACTCTGCCGCCCTCCGGCTCAGATCTTTTTTTCCCTACTTCCCAGGAGAAGTTCTAACTTCTTACTGTGGGCTCCTTACTTCATGTCCTTGACGATCTGGTCTGCGCCTCCTCTCCAGCCTCCACCATCTTGTTTATCCCCCCCAGAGCCTCCCTCTGACCATGTGGAACAACTTGCCATTCTCTCGGCAGACCCTGGGCTTTGGCACTTCCTATTCTGCTGGGAACGACTTTGGTCAAGTCTTCATCATTCCTTAGGAGTTAGCTCAACTGTCACCACCTCCAATGGCCAGCCTTCATCCCCTGTAGTCTTGCAGCAGTGCCTTCCTCTGAGTTCCACGACACCCTACATTCACTTATCATACGTTATATTATTATTGTCCTTTTGCCTGCCCGTCTTTCCCACAGGCAAGAAAACATGCCAGTAAGAGCTTAGGTTGGGTTTCAGCCTTGGCTCTAACATGTGTGCCCTTGAACAACATGGCTTCTCCTCTCTGAACCGTAATTTCCTCATCTGTAAAATGGGCAGTAAGCAAGGTAATTTACGTGGCGCACAATGGCTGGCTTGTAGTAAGTCCAGTGCTGGCTATGTATCTTCAGGGCTGGTCTTCTTCAACGGATCATCAGGGGAGTGGTAGCTCTACCTAGACCAGTGCTTTTCAAATTGTCTGCCTCAGAACTGCCTGGAGGGTTTGCTGAAACACACATTACTGGGCTCCACCTTGAGTTTTTGATCCAGTGGGTCTGGAGTCGGGCTTGGGAATTCTCATGTCTAATTAGTTCTCAGGCGATGCCAAAGCTGATTGGCCACACCCTGAGAACCACTAGGCGAGGCAACTGGAGGGGGGGTGGATGTCTGATTAAAGTGGCTGACCACTTGGTGCTGAGATAAACTCATACTAGAGCATAAGGCAACCCCTCACCAGTGGATGTGGCCACAGAATTTCTACTAATACAACCATTCAGCCAAGATTTGTTGAGCATCTACTGTGTCCAGACATTGTGCTAAATATTCATGACAGAGCAGTGAGGGACACAGACAAGAAAGTCCCCGACGTTGATGAGCTCGCAGTCTAAGGGCCCTGTTTTGGAGGGGGTGGGGGGGTGCTTCCACAGCTGGTCTGAGGAACTGCTAACTTTAAAGACACTGATGTCAAAAATTGCCTTGCTATTTATTGCATCATTGTAGTTGCCTCTAAATAATTGATTTTGCCAAAAGGATAAATCAAAACTGATTATGGTAATCCCATAATCCCCTTGTCCGGAACTGTAGCCTTGCACTGGCACTGATCTTAGGTGAAGTCAGCCCACGGAACAGGGCAGGGGAGAGTCTGGAGAATCAGAGCCAGGCTGTGATATAACATCTGTTCAATGACATGATAAATCTCTCTATAGTTATTACGATTTTAACTAGCCAATTGAAGTAGGAGTTTTCTGCTATGATGCTGAAGTTTCCCTATGACATAATAGCTCTCCTTTACAAAGCGCTTATGATGTGCCAGCCACTGGCTCCACGAAGTAGGCACAATTACTGTCCCATTGTTTAGGAGGAAACTGAGAGCAACGTTAAGTCCCTTGCCTGCAAGTTGGGTGCAGAGACGTGAAAGGTAAGGCTATGTTATGGAGCATGAAGAGCCGGTGAGGGGAACGTAAATCAATGCTTGGCCATGACACCAACCTAAATAGTTTACAATCACACTGTCCTTCCTTAAGCTTCTTCCAACCCTAAGCTGCTAAGAATGGAAGAACCAACCAACCGGACTTTGTCTTGGTCTGACCAACTGGGAATCATGGAAGGCAGTTGACTTGCCCAGGCTGGCCCCCTCTTGTTCTAGTTCTCCTCATTAAATTTGACTGCTTTCTAGAAGACAATCAACAAACACATTCTTAAGAGCTTTTTTGGCCCAACCTCCCGGTTAGGGAGTGAGGGAATAGGGCTTGGCTGGAGATGATAGTTGCACCCTAGGTCCTAGAACTCCCCCATGTGGCCAGATTTCAACAAAACATCCTCCAAGGAGAGTCCTTCCCTTAAGCCATGAGCTCCTTCAATGGCAAACATTGCCAGAAAAGCAGCTGGGGGCCATTTTGTCAAGAACTGCTCCTTTGGAGAGAGAGAGAGAGAAAAGACATACAGGTGCGTGCGTCCCTGTGCCCTCGTAATAAAATACAACAAAGGTGGCAATTAAGTTCAGTTAGAGGTACACAGCTTTGAATTAGACGACGTATTCAGAAAGTGTTCTATAAATTGCTAAGGGCAAGAATGTGAGGCATTTTATAGTTATCTTTACATCTGTGAAATCCGCACCCGATGTCTGCTTTGGCCAATTAAAGGGCCAGGGGAGGGGGATACTAAAATGAGCAGCTTTCTGGGGGCGGGGTGGGGGGTGGGGGGGAGAGAGCCGTGAGGGTTAAGCTCTCCAGAACACCAATTTATGCATAGGGCTAGATCCCTACCGGCTTTCAGGCCTGCACTAAGATCTGAATTACAAATTTACAGAATTTGCTGCTCAGTAAGTAATTTCTTTTCTCCCTAATGGAGCCCGTAATTTCCAGTGGGCCAGGGGCACCGTGTGTTCAGTGATGGAGTGAGGAAGATCTAGACCGTGGAGGAGGCTGATTTCTACTCACGGTGCAACGGCCTTTTAAGAAGGCTTCAAAAGGGAGCTTGGGAGGCCGGTTAAAACCAGCCCTTACCTTCCTTACCATTCTGCAAAGCCCGTGTCCTCTGCCTGCAACTTGGGTGAGTCGATCTCTGAAACTGTTTTCCTTTCCAAAATGTTCTTTACAGCAGGAAGGCTAGTTGATTTTCTTGTTTAGGGTTTAAGATCCACATGGGAGTGTTTGACATAAGAAATGACATTTGTCAGGCCCGGGTTGTGGAAATGAGCTCCCTTCTGGGGAGGCGCGGGGGTGGAGGGGTGGGGGGTGGGCAGGCACTGTGCGAAGGAACTAACAGGCCATAAATTCCAGGCTCTTGGAGTCTCATTTAATGGGGCCCCCTTGCATCTGGACCGTTTGCAAACAAATAAGGGCAGTCCAGCTCAAGAGTGTGTGTGTGTGTGTGTGTGTGTGTGTGTGTGTGTCGAAATCCCAGATAATTTGCTTAAAGGGCAGGGGGATGCAACCAAAGCCGAAGAACTTAACTTTCTTTCTCCTTTTCCCTTCCTTTTGGGCATTTCTGGAGGTATGCCTCCCCTTCCCTAGACGATGAATTCGCGAGGGACCTCACGGGCTGCTGAGTACAAGCGTGCTTTTGAATGGATGCTTTTATGGATATCAGTCCAAAAGTCACCATCCGCGGGAACTGGAAAGCAGCGTTTTGTTTTTGTTTTGTTTTTGCTTCTCCCCCCAGGGGCGGCCGGTTCAGCTCAAAAGCTCAATTCTTGGAAGGGCCACTTCTTCTTGACACTGGAGAAGACACCCTTCCCTGTGCACCTAAAAATAAAAAATAAATGAATAAATGAGTTTGTAAATTTTAAACAAGGCCCCCGGGCCCCCTCCCGTAGGCCAGAATTCCCTTTCAGCTGCAAGTGGCCTTTCTGGGCTCCATATTTGGAGGAACTTCAGTCCCTGGAGGAACTCCCCTGGAGGCTTTTGAGACTCAAGAGCTTTGCAGAGCTCACTTGGGGGAGTTTCTGCTCGCTCTTTTTTTTTTTTTTTTTTTTTTTTTTAACAGGAGTTCAGCGGGAGGCATGGAAATTAGTATTGACTGTAAGTAAATGCATCAGGAATGAGCTCCCAGCTAAAAAAAAAACAAAACAAAACAAAATCAAACAAACAACAAACCCTCAAAACTTGAAAATGAGGGTTTATCATGGTTCTGAGGCTACAGCTAGCTTTCCAACCCCCCAGATAAGTCATTGTCTGAGTCTGCTCTGGCTTAAGTTTTCTTGCCTTTAAAAACAGCAACAACAACTATGACAACCCTAAGCAATTTCATTAAAAGCTTGCTCTCTTTTTTGGCCAGGGCACTATGGAACCGTTACAGAAAGTGTTGGCTGTGCAGAGAGGTTCTCAGCAAAGAACATCATTGAAAATATTTTTAAAAATACTCCCCCCCCCCACCCCGGGCCCCGGGGAGTTGGGGGATGGGAGGGCTTCTTCTGCATTTAGTGACTCAGTCCTGCCTGGAGGCGTTTCTCATCAGGGCCAAAAGCCCCTGTGCCCAGTGAGGTGAAACTTGCAAATGAAACTGTCACCTTTCTCAATGGACTAGTATGGCCCAGAGCTCACCAAAGGTCACACAAGGCAACCCCCCCTGGTGCTCGGGGACAAAGAAATAAGCAGCTGCCTGTTTTCTTGAATCAGCCCATGCTCCCTGATGGTGCTGGTGGAGGAAAGTCACCCTGCCAGTAAGGGCTTCCCCAAAGGATTTTTTTCCTGATGCATGCCAAGTTAAGCATTCAGACCAGAAGTGGCATGAAGTCATTCTCAGCTGAGTGAGCCACAGACACTGATCCCCAAGGTTTGAGCAGCAGGTCTGAAGAAGCTAAAGAAAGGGCCTCTGATCTTTATCTGAAACCTAGCCTTGGGCCTTCCAAGCTGGGAGCGCTAGCAGACCCCCTGCCGCAACGGGCCCCCCACATCTGGTTTTTCAGGGATACCATCGTTTTCCTGAACACCTTTTCCAAATGTCTTTTTTTTTTTCTTTTGCCAAAGCCATGGTTTTATTTACTTAATGCGAAAACTTGTCAGAAGACCGTATTCAATGTTTACGTCAGATCATTGTCTAATGGATTTTTACAAGCTAGCGTGTATCTGCGGATCTATTTGTGTGCGTATGCATGTGAATGTGCATTCATTTATTCTTGTATGTAATATGTTGAGTATGGATGTGGACATACATTCTCCACTTCTGTATGTAAAGTACATTTATATGTATGGACTGTTCCCTACCTCGATGCAAACACATTATCTGCATATCATGTGCCTATCTATAGTGGACATGGCCCAGGCACACAGCCTCTAGCTTCCCACTTCCCAGCGCAGTGGGAGCACCTTGCCTGTCGCACCACTTCCCAGGGTGTGTGGGAACTCAGCAGCGAGGGTACAAGGGCCGGCTCCCCTTGGCTCAAGGTCGAACTGAGTGGAAGGTGCAAGTCATGCTCCAGCGCCACCTAGGGGCTCAGGATGAAACTCAACTCCAGCTGAGGCCGATCCTCCTTCAGCAACCTCCCTGCCCTGTGGGTGGCTTCCTCTCTCCACCCCAAGTCCTCCTCGGGTTTATCACAGACTCTGGAATCTCTGCCTCAGGCTCTGCTCTAGGCAGCCTGGGCTCAGGCGGTGCTTTTATATAAGTGCCCGTGTATCTATGCAAATATATGTGCACCCATTTCTATGGGCACGTGCCCATACACACGGAAATCTAGGAGCATCTGGGAGGCAGGACAAGATGGAGGAAGAAGACTGATGTTACTCTGTGGACAAGAAAGCTGTCTCAGAGAGTACAAGAGCCCTGCTTTAAAAGTTGAAAATTAAAAGATGCTTTAGATGTAAATGTATTTTTTTATTAAATCAGAAAAAAAAGATACAGTATACATGGTATCAGTCAATCATATGCTACGTTGAATTACATTTTAATAGACTCACGGTCCTATTTACTCCTCTGTACACGTATTAAGAAAACCTCGGGTATTTGAATAATCTTCCAGAAATTTTTATTAACTGGGGTTATGGGGAGGGTTTTATCAGAAAACATCCTGAGAACATTAGGAAATTACAGACAGACTTGAGATAAGTGTCAGACAGAACAGATGAAGCAAGCCCCTCCGCCATCTGAGAAGCATTAATAATGTGAGATCGCAGAGACCGAATCTTTGTTAGGGCTCCGGGATGCAGGATTAAAATGGAGACCTCAGTGCCCCCTTGTGTTGCAAAGTAGACTTGCAACTTCATTCACTCAAGTTCTGCTTTTTTTTTTTTGTTTTGTTTCTTTTTTTGAAGTTGTAATCCTTGCCCTCCTCACTGAGTTTCAAAAAGCAACTGTTTCCCCCAATCATTTCGAACCCTCTGCGGCCAATCTTTCCCTTTCTCATCAATAACTTTCAAGGACCCTATTCGACAAGCAACGCCTATTCATTCCTTTTTCATTCCCCACACATTCCATTCCAGGAAATTGGCAACCCCCGCCCCCCCCCCCCCCCCCCCGAGCCCATGCTGTCCCTCCCAGAAATGTGAACTTAAAGGATTTTTGTCTCTCCTCTTTGAGTGTAGAGGATGAACGCGTATTTCCTACAAAGCTTAATTCCTTCGAGCCGGCATTCTTCTTCTGCAACTTACTTGCCTCTGCCATTTCACATAACTTACTCGGAAAGCCTTCCTCCGCCCGCTCCACCCCTGCCTGGCAACGGTGAAGTCTCCCGACCTGACTGGTTCAGCGGCTAAACCATCTTGACGACTCCTTCCGGGAAAAGATTGGACCAGAGACGTAAATAATACACCTCAATATACAACAGCTCAGGCTTAATTTGTAGGCAGAATTTCATTGGAAATGATGGCCATTAAAAGAGAACTATGTACACGGGAGTGGGCTAGGGGAGGGAATGGAGCAGGGAGCAGACTTCTCGCTGGCAGGACAACTTGGTGGGAACTGTAGTGATTTGTTTACTTGGATTTGCCAACCGGTCCGATGGATACGGGGTCTGTTTGCACTTGGGCGTCCGACATCCGCTTTGGTCCCTGGAGAAAAATATAAAGTTGCACCCTAATGAAAGTCTGAAATATCGCGAGCGGTGACCACCATTATCTCGTACTTACTCCATGCCAGCTCTTATGTTAAACAAACAGACCCTGTTGCATGAGTGGGGGATGACAGAAAGGTCTCCCACCAGATGTGGGATGCAATGCCCAGTTCTATCGCTTTCCGGCTCTGTGACAACTTGGAGGAATGACTCAACTCTTTGAACTGAGTTTCTTCATCTTTCCAGTGGGGGAGATACAACTTATCTCAGAGGTCTGCTCCAAGGTAAAGCGAGTCCCCCTTCTGGCCCCCATGAGGCATGGATTTTGGCGATCAGAGGTATTGAGGTCACCTCCGTCCTGCCTATGGTCTCAGGACTGCCCTTCGCCAGGCCAAGCTCACCCTCGCCTGGTCCTCTCGCCAGCCCAGTGAGACAGGCAGTGATGATTAGCCCAGTTGTACAGATGTGCAACAGGCTCTAAGAGAAGTCAGGACCGGCTTATGGAGCATAGGACGGGCCCTCCTGACTTGGAATCAGAACCTCAGAGCACCTGCTCTCCAGGCTCCCGCCTGGGTCTTGTCCACTCTTTCCAAGCCCTGCCTCAGGTCAGCCTGTGCCCAGTGAACAGGGCCAAAGGTGACAGGCAGGGGAATAAAGAATAGGCCCTATCTTCTTTCTGATCTCCGTTCCTCTGTAAAACGGACTCCTAGCACCACTTGAGCACGTCAGGGATCCGCGGCAGTGAGGCAGATGAGGACACCATCGAGTGGGTGACTCTTGGGCAAAAGTGGGGGTGGGGAAAATACTCCTTCTCCAGTCAGAGCCCATGCTGATCAAATAGCTGTTTCCATAGACACATGTATGTGTCTGTCCATACACACATGCACATACACACGAGACATTCTGACATTTCCTTTCTCAACCGAGTCCCTCTGCTCAAAAGCCAAATGCTTGCAAACAGTGGCCCTTGATGAGTTCTAAAGGTTTCCTTCCAGTTTTTTTCAGACACAGCACGACATGCCAAGGAAGCTGCCCCCATTAGAATCCAGGCAGCACGGCGACGAAGGAGCGGAGAAGGAAGGAGCCGAGCAGAGAGGACCGCTCCTGGAGGGCGAAGAGGAAGCAGGGCTGGGCAGGCAGTGAATCTGGGAACCCACTGGGGCAGATGGCCTTGGGCAGGGAGAAAGGGAGGCGGCATGCGGACAGGGAGGATGAGCTGCAGGGGGAGGAGTCCCACATGGGCTTAGGTGACAGCACTGCGGGCCGATGTCCCAACTGGGGACAACTGCTGGGGGTCAGGCTCCAGTCCAAACGCAAGGTCCCGGAGTATTTGCCGGGGGGAAATGGTAGCGAGTACTACGGAATTCCTGCTTCATGTCAGGTACTGGACCCCTGAGGACACACATTCACTCGATTCCCCAGGAACCCTAGAGTGGTTGCTGTCTTTATCACCTCAACTTTGCACAGGTGCAACCTGAGGCTCCGAGGGATGAAATGACTAACCCAAGGTCACACAGCTAGGAAGTGGTAGGTCCAGGACTCCAGGGAAGCTGCCCAAATTCACAGCACAGGCTCCTGGGCACTGCTCTGTTCTTTCCACTGCCCTAGGTGCTATGTGGTCACCTCTGGGCTTCTTAGCTCTGGCCCCACTGACACTCTGGGCTCCCCCACCCCCATCTATCAAAGGTCACCGATACCCACAGATATTCGGGGACAGGGACAATCAGGAATGCCCCATTGGTTCAGGGCAGTTTATCTCATGTACCTGCCCTATGACTATCACACTGAAGGTTAACTACAGCGCCATGGCTGCTCTGTGCACTGTGGGATATTTATCAACATCCCTGGTCTCCACCCACCATGTCCCCACAGCACCTACTCCCCGTAGTGACCCTCAGAATGGTCTCTGGACATTGCTGAGTGTCTCCTGCAGAGAAAATCACGGGTTCAGAACTACTGGATGAGAGACACCCTGTTAGCTCCAGGGATTTCGTGGGTAAAGAGATACACAGAGAACATTCCATGAGCCTCTGACCAAAAAATTAAATAAAACAA
This sequence comes from Mustela lutreola, assembly GCF_030435805.1. Lineage (NCBI taxonomy): Eukaryota > Metazoa > Chordata > Mammalia > Carnivora > Mustelidae > Mustela > Mustela lutreola. The sequence goes on along the minus strand of NC_081298.1, from coordinate 7,951,156 downwards.
ATAAAATAAAACCCAGAAAACTACAAAAAACCACCATGAAAGCGGGGAACTCACTGGGCCCATGAGCTCAGCATCTTCCCAGAACAGCACCCTCCCCACGCGGTACACACCCCAGACACTGTGGTTTGGCAGGGAATGGTTCGACCAGAACTTTGGGCAAAAAAAAAAAAAAAAAAAAAAATGCACAGTCAGTTTGGAACTGTCTAGAAAAGGATTAACACTCCTCTCCAAGGAATTAGAGCAGAGAATGGGGACAAATTTTCCAACAAAACCACTCAAAGTGTGATCAGTCTTTTAGGCTTCCTCTCCCCCCTCACCGCCTTGATGGTCGGTCTCTGGTCTTCATCATCTCTTAAAACCCAGGGAGGGCTTAAAACTTAGAGCCTTGGGAGTGGGAGAGGGGCTCTGTACCAGTGCTTCCCATTTCCAAACAGCCTCAAACCATGACTTCAAGCACGGTCTTACCCTGAGGTTCCATACCCGTTCTCAGACACACCGAGCAGACAGACTACGAAGACATTTATCCATAAAACAGACACGGAGCCCGAGAGTCTGCATTGCTATCAGGTTCCCATAGATGCTGTTTGGAGACCAACCTTGGGCCCAGGGGAACCATCATACTCCCCCGCCTCCATCCATCAGAGTCACTAATACCTACAGGTGTTCAGCGACTGGGGCAATCAGGAACCGATCAATTGCTTCGCGGTCGCTTGCTTCCTGTTCCTGCCCCAGCTCCATCACGGCCTGCAGCTAACCCCAGCTAACCCCAGCCCCGTGGCGACTGTCCCTGTGATTTCCTTGTCCTGCGCTACGGGCTCAAGCCACCTCCCCCGGGGCCTAGGTATGCCTTGACCTGTTCCTCCATATTGGAGACTTGACCTCCTTGCTTAAGTTTTGATTAATGACCTTCAGACTCTCCTTATTTGCCAGGATCAATATTATCCTAAATATAAGAAGACATTTACTACTGCCGTATTTCACTCCATCCACTCCTTCCCTCATTCAACAGACCCTGCTTTGCTGTCTGCTATGCTCCAGCCCCCGCACTGGGGAGGACAGCACGGCTGCTCATGAGAGCGACCTTGGTTGCGGCTCTCCCAAAGCCACCAGTCCAGGGGAGGAGACAGAGAAGAACCACATAGACACACACACACACACACACACACACACACTAACCCGGAGGTTAATTAAGCGTTGAATGTCTGGGCTCCCCTCACCCTGGACCAGGCCTCTCTGGAAGGCAGGAGCAAATTTTTAGTCACCTCTGTACACCCACCACCCAAGGTCACGTTCAGAGCAGCTTCCTGATTTAAACACTTCAAGGCTCCCTTTGGCCACAGACGAACACGGATGTTCCCCCATCAACACCCGTTCCTGCCACCTTGCCTCTGTCCTCCTGCGCTCTCTTCCCGCTGGATGATTTCACGTCTGTGCTGTCTCTCCATCGCTGGGACACACTCGGCCTTCAGGCCTCCCCTTGCCTCCTCCTCCACAGGCTCATTTGAGGCCTCACCTTGGACGTGATCTCTGCGGAGAAGCTTTCCCCCGACACTCCTTTCAAACCCCCTGGGGGCTCCCGCGCACCTGTCTTCTGCCTCCCCGCTCTGGGTCCTCTCAGTATCCCCGCCCCCAGCCATCTGCACCTAAGTCCCCGCCCCCCGCCAGTGGTGAGTTTTCTGCCCACGCTGCTCTCTGAGCCTAGCCCAGCACCTGCCAGACAGCCCGAGCTCCATCAGTATTTCCTTGACCAAGGTCTAGGCCAATCCCACCTTGAAGGTGGGAACCACATTCCTGGCCCAAGAGCCTAGAAAGAAGAGACCAACAATCTACCTACCAGGCCCTTAAAGAAGCCTCCGAGGGACTGTCGCCGCTTCTCCTGCCTCTTGTGGGGCTTGTCCCCATTCTGCAGCGAGTTCGCCTCACCCACGGCCGGTTCCGCACACTGGGCCGGTTCTTTGGCTTCCTGCTTGTGGCTCTTTTGCTTGTTCCCCTCAGTCGCCACCTTCTTGTCCTTGGATGAACCCTCTTTGCTCTTCTGGCCTGCTCCCGCCGGCTCTGGCTCTGGGGGTGTGACGGCCTTCCCCGGTGAGTCCGACGTCTGCGGCAAAGTCAAACAAAATGTGTGTTTAGGGGCTGGAAGACCATGCTCGATAGCAGGGGACTAAGTATGTCAGAACAGAGGTGTTCAAATGTTGGATGGGGTCTACCTTCATGAGTCTTGGATGGAATGAAAAAAAAAAAAAATAAGAAAAAGGTGCAGATACTTACAATGGTTCAAGGTCCCAGTAGGAGACATTTATATGTTTATCTAATAATCTATCTATTTATGTTTTCCTACTCAACATTCTTCTCTCCTTCTTCTGGGACTAGAACTTGGGTTTTCCTAGGAGAATCACACTTTTCTCTCCTTTATTCACCGTGGGTTCAGACAAATTAATTCCGCCCGTGGACAAAGGCACAGGACTCAGACCTGGCTGATCAGAGCTGTGCACATGATCGGGCTGCTGTGATCGGTTCAGGCTGGCTGGATGCAGATAAAAACTGAGCAAACCACCCAAGAGAGATCTGTCCACCCTCCATTAGATTCCGAACCGTGAAGATAAAAGCCTGGAGCTTCCAGAGCCAGCACCATTTTCAGGAAAAACCTGCTTGAAAAGGAAGACACTAGAGAGAAAAGCAGAGCTGAGAGATAAAGAGAGAGAGAGAGAAGGAGAAAGAACCCAGATGCTGATAGCCTCACATATGCCCCTGGATCTAGCTGTTCCTGAAGCCCTTTTGTGCTTAAGCCAGCTTTGAGAGGGTTTCTCCCGCTTAACAACCATATGTGATTCTTTTCCTGAGGATGCTTAGTCTTTTTTCATGGTTATGTCTACCTTCGTTTCTGGTGTGAAGCTCTTCTTCTGTCTATAAAACAGTGGTGAGAGAACATAAGTGTTTTAAGTTTTGAATGCACATCTTTCATGCTGAAGAGAGATTTTTGCAATCCTACCTGGTTCCTACAATTTGGAAGGATGAAGCTATACAATCCAAAATTCTAAAAAATTCTAGGTAAATTACAGATAACAAAATCTGTAAAAGCCTTTCCCCCATAATTTATTTAAACTGAAATTACGGTAGGGGCCAGCTGCTCAGAGCCAGCTGCTCAGAGCCAGCCAAGACCCTGTGTAGGATTACAACCCCAGTGCTGTCCAGTCTTCTATTTTTCGCATGGAAACTGGAAAACAGCCACATCAGTAGCCCCATGGGCCACATTTGACCCACCGAATATATGTTTATAAGTTCTGATTTGTAAAAGTGATAGATTGTTCCTGAGTGAAAAAGTTCCTCGGATAAAGTTGCAGTTTGATGGAGAAAACAATACACAAAGAACTATCATTTCTCATCAGTATCAATATGACCCTTAGAAATAAGCAAGAAGACAGAAGATTCCCCAGTCCCGAGAGTCTCCTGAGGGCAGAATTCCCTGGAGAAAGGAAACATCCGAAACCGAGTCACCCCAAGAAGCAGTCCTGCCACGGCCTGCTGAATATTTCCATCAGACCCTGGCTGCCAAAGTTGTAGCAAATGTGAAGTAAGATACAGAAGCCCAAATCCTACAGAGAGCGGAGAGTGGATATCCCTGTACAGTGAGACAGAAATCCCCACCATGATGCTCGTCAGAAAGACCACAGGCCATTTGAACATCCTGTTGACTGTTCTTTTTTTTGCATAGAAGATGGTAAGATCCAGTTATTTGTTAAGGGCTTTTTGTTTGTGGTCAAAAGAACAGGGCGTGGCTCTGGTTCCATCACATCCTTGCTGTATGACCTGGAATAAGTCATTTGCTCTCTCAGCTTCCTTGTCTGTGTGGATGCAACAAAGACTTCGTACCTCATGGTGGTCTGAGGATAAAAGTAGTCAATCACGGAAAGCCTGTATCACATGGTTTCTGGCCCATGGGAAAGGCCAAACATCGGGGGGCCCGCCTTCTTGTTGGGTCTAGGAGAGGGGGGGTTCCACGACACACAACTTAACTTTAAAAACACAAAGTCTCAGGCAAACTGGGAAGAGTTGGTCATCCTGACCCAACATTGTCCACAGCGAATCTTCCTGACAGATTCTTTCTGTGTGGAGCTGAGAGCCAGGTACAGACAAAGGGCTCAGGAAATACTTGTTAAATCGAGCGTCCCTGTGCCTCTCCAACCTGATCTTTTATCCCTTTCCCCTCTGCTCCTTCTGCTCTAGACACATGGCCTCCCCTTCTTCCATGAACAAGCTTATTCTCAAAAAAGGGGGCTTCACATTCACTGTTAACTTCTCAGTGTGCGCATAGGCTTTGACAGGATTGCTGCTTTTTTGTGTCAAGTCTCAGCTCCGAAGTTGCCTCCTTGGAGACTCAGTCCCTGGTTAGAGGGTCTAAAGAAGCCCGACTCCTCTCTGACAAAACACTGCTGTGTTTTCTTTATGTTTGCCTTAATCTTGGGGATTTCTTGGCTCACTTGAGAGTGTTCCACACGCCTCCCTCTGCTGGAGGGGGAGCTCCGGAGAACAAAACTCTTCTGTCTTCTGTGGCTTCATTCCCAGCACCTCATCTGACACATAGTAAGTCTCCACCAAAATGGGCTGAATGAATGGCCAGCAACTCGCCTTCCAGATGTTTCTACACTATTTTCCTCAGCAAATCACTGTGAGGTGGGGAGGGAGAAGTGCCCACACATCAATAGCTTTCACAGGACATTGATTTTTTTTTTTTTTTCCAGGAGGAGAGCTTTCAATGGATCAGCTCCATTTACCACAGGGTTACGCCATGCTATTAGGCTTAAATGTTCTTCTTAATGGCTTAGAAACTAACTTCTGAGAATAACAGATGGCTGGTTCCTTATATTCAAAGTAAGCTAAGAATCTAAAACTGTGTGATGATTGTTTTATCACGAAATGTAGATGATTTAAAAAGATTTGCTTGGGATCTGACTCTGTCTCAGAATTTATAACAAAAATTATTCTCATCCAAATCGTCTGAGTGTGTCCTCCCCTAGAACCCAGTGATGCTGGCAGAAAGCTGGAGGACAAGGTCATGGGAACATCCTGTTTGATTCAGACCTTGGAAGCATACCTTAGACCAGGAGGTGCCCGAGGCTGCTTCTCCTGGAATCATCAACCAAGATTTTTATAACCCTGAGGGGGCGAATTGGAAAGGAACAGAGACTGTCTCTTTCCACGCCCCAAAATGAAACTAAACATTTATCATATCTCCAAGATCACCCATCTCAAGTCTGGATCCAGGGCTCTCTAATGGATACTCAGAACACTCCTCAGTAAGTGTAAATGGAATGAAGTTTCTAGCTCACTCAGATTTTCACGGACTTCACTTCCATTTCAGAATCGCCAAGGTGACTGGCAACCCTGTTTCACATTCAGATCCCAGACAAAATGTACAATGATATTTGGATGTTTCGTAATGAATAAAGTAAATTTATCTTATTTTCAAGGTAGTGCACTTCAGGATTTTGGGTTCAGAAGTGGTCGAGAGAATGGGTGGGGGGGTGAGCATAGTCAGAAGTTGAAAAAGAAAAACAAAAATAATTTGTGTAGCAAAAAGCAACATATTCCCTGTTGAAATATATGGTCTAATTCAATTAATATAGAAATAGAAATATAATAAATTATTTATAGTCATTGCTGTCCATTTGTGTGCTATGAACAATACACTAGTGTGGTAATTTCCTATCAGTAGCATAACAGTAATAGTAACAAACTAATAGCCACCTCTATGGCTTCCTGTGTTGAAGCCCCAACCCGCAGTGTGAAAGTATTTGGAGTAAGAAAGTAACTAGGGTTAATTGAGGTCATAGGTTGGGGTCCTCATCCAATAGGATTAGTGTCCTTATAAGAGCCGCCATGGGAAGACATAACAGAAAGCAGCTGTAGGAAAGCCAGGAAGAGAGCTCTCCTTGTCAGAAACCACGCTAGCATCCTGATCTTGGATTTTTCATAGAAAACTGTGAGAAAATACATTTCTGTTGTTAAACCATTGAGTCTGTTGTTCGTTTGTACGGCAGCCCGTGTGGCTTCCATAGCAACTAACATTTACTGGGTCTGCGGTACTAGGACTGTTCCAGGGGATTTACATGTGTTGACACGTAAAGAAGGACAATGCCACGAAGCAGTACTTTTCCTTGCTCCATTGTAGAGATGAGGAAACTGAGGCATAGAGAGATTTGGTCAGCTGTTTTTAATCACACAGATAAAAAGGAGCGGAGCCAGGGTTCGAACACAGGTGGTCTGAGCCTGCAACTCATGTTCTTAACCTGTTCTCTGTATTGCAAACATCAGTAGAAGAATATTTGAGGACACTTTTGTGAAGCTATATTTCTAAGTTAAGAAAGCAAGCGGGTTATAAAATGGGGTGTTGAGCATGAGACGATCCCATTAAAAAAGGATTTGTGTCATTATAACAATGTCATAGCTAGGTTTCTTTAGAATGGAGAAAATAATGGAAAAAACCCCACGGGATCCCATATCTTCCCCCCCCCTTTTTTTTTTCTCAAGAAAGAGCTCCTACTGTATGCCAGACACTATGGAATATGAAAGAAAAATCAAAGAGCCTCCTCCCTTGCTCCACCGATGCCCCAGACACGGAAAGGAAGGGGTAAAGGAAGCATAATTAATAGACAAATGACTTGTTACAATGTGTGATCAATTCCACAAAGTAAAAGAACAAGAGGCACTGATGATGGACAGAAGTAGAACATCTACTTCTTGGAGGAGGTGACCTTTAGCCCAAGACCTGAAGGACAGGAAGGGAGCTGCCAGGTGGAGAAGAGGGAAAACATTTGTTAAATATGAAAGAGCCAGGAAACTCAAGCTTGTTCATGCATATATCTGCAGAGCCCAAGATAGTGCCTAGCATACAGCAGGTGCTTAACCTAGAGATGGTAAATGATTGTCTGTGGCTGAGAATTGCATTGGCAACTAAGCTGGAAAGAAGGGAGAACATGCAAGCCCAACCCCCCACCGAGCAGATCTCACAGGTCACTTACTTGATGGCTCGAGTCCTTCCCATTTACTTCTTCTGAGTGGGGGATCCCTCCATCCCCTTTCACTGACTAAAATAACAAACAGACAATGGCCTTTCAGCTACCATGAGCACAGCAACGTGGAGAACGCACAGGGAGTTCTGAAATGGATGACCTCAGTCATTCATGACTGAGATTCAGGGTCAAGACAAATGGAAGACCAGCTAGAAACACATTACTCATGAGATACACAATTTCCATGTGGTTTGTAACCAGAGTCCGATTATAGTCAAGTGTTGGCTTCCCCACATAACAACAACAATGGAACTCTTAAACCCTGGGAGTAGGTAATCCTGGGATAAAGAAACGGTGACCAAAATGCCAATGTTGGAACCAGGAGGTGGTGGGACGTGTGGAATGAATGAACAATTAAACCATCGGTAGACTTCCATTGGTAACATTTAAGGTGGTGGATGTTTCCTTGTATTTTTTTTTCTCCTCACAGAGAGGTGGGGTTTACTGAATATCCTATTTTTTTCCTTTTTAGTGACTGCTGTGGCCCATGGTATCAGGATAGTGCTGGTTGGGTTGAATTCACAGCTTTGGCTCCTGAAAGCATAGGAGCCAAAGGGTTCTCAAATTGTGATTCCAGGGCCACAGCCTCAGCATCACTTGGGATTTTGTTAGAAATACCATTTCTTGAGAACCACGCCAGATCTACTGAATCAGAAACTCTCAGGGGCGGGTGGGGAGCGGGGCTGAGCAACAAGCCCTCCAGGTGATTCTGAAGCATACTTGAGTTTAAGCATCACTTTTTAAAGCTAACTGGCATAGACAAATGCAGACCAATACTGGGGTCTGCTGTCTCAACGGTCAATTCAATAATGCTCTCTGCCCAATGTTTGATAAAGTACCTGAGAAATTTGGTAATGAATTGTCCAGTTCTTAGCAACAATGTTGCCTCGGGTTTAATTCCCACATATTTGGTCATTGTTCATTATCTCCTCCACAGGGAGTGTAGGAAGCAGGGGGTAAGCAATGGGAGGCAAAAGGAAGACTTCAGCTCCCATTGTTATGATCTTAGCTGTTCTGTCTACAGATGGCAAGAAACTCTAACACCTGCATTGAGAACAGGTAAAAACATCAAGGCACTCAAATAATTTTTGACTGATTAATATTATATGTCTCTGTAACCTGAGGTATGGTACTTATATTAGTAAAGACAATAAAAATTATTATTCATGAAAGCTAATTTTTAGTGGAGTGCTTACTAAGGGTCAGGCAGTGTGTTCAATGAGATAATAACCCTCCCTACCTAGTTCAGTTATTCATCATGCAGAAGCTTAAGATGGAAGAATAATTTTATTTGCCTCATTTTACAGGCAGGGAAATGGAAACTCAGCGAAACCAGCATGCATCATGGAACTAGCAGGTTAGGGAGTCCGGATCTGATACCGAGCAATGATTTCATATTCCATACTCTTAACCGCCTCCCCATACTGTCCCTCCAAGGTAGGAGGCACCATTCAATGAACACATTTTTTTTTTTTATAGGGGTGCATGTGAACACATTTTTTTTTTAATTGAGCATCTAATACAAAGCCCCTGATTAGGAAAGATAATAAAGGCCTGGATAAGCTGGAGGTTCATACATCTCAAATAGGGAAGTTTGTGGAACATGCCCTTCCTCAGAGGTCAACCAGGCTCATCCTTAAATATTACTTGGTGCTGCTAAGATTGAGAAGTCTTGATGAGGACTGTCAACAGTTTAAGGCAGTATGACAATTTCTAGATCTTGTCCTACCTCCGAAACAACCTTCACAGAGCTTGGCAGAACCTTGATACATGCTTCTTGAATGGTTAGCAATGGAAGAAATCTTTCTTCAGCCTGAACCCCCTGGTGTCTGGAAGTTCCATGAGCTTTTCTTAGGGACATCACGGTCATGGGCTTCACCAAGGTGTTCAGCCCAGAGGCAAAATGGATAGGTTTGTCCTCTACATACACTTTAGATCCATTTAGATGGAAAATGTTTTTTTTTTCTTCCTCTGGGTCTTCTGCATTGTTCTACATGGGCCAGTTTTGCTTGAGAACATTTAGAAAAAGAAATAGACTCTCTTGGTTATTATTTCTCTCCCTGTAACCAGCTCTGACAGCCTCTCATTGCGTCCAAAGGGTTTTGCCATTTGCCAGTTCTCTGGCCTCCAGAATTCAGGCCATCATTAAGAGCCTTTTCCTACCCAAACACATTTCCTAGTGTCCTTTAGACTATGGTGTCACATCCTCACTAGCTGGCCTTCGGGTAGTGCTGAGGGGCAAAACCAGACAAACAAACATACAAAATGGTTTTTTAAGCTAAACCTGAATGGAGATCAAGGGGCATGCATGGCTCCTGGGGCCAACCTTCCTGTCCGAGAGAGAGAGATTTTTAACTTCCCTTTAGTGGTTTCAATTTGATATCCCTTAGGTCCTCTGCCAGCTGAAGGTTGCAATCTGTTTTCTTCCCCTCCCTGTCTTTCCGAGCCCTTGGAGGAGAATTTGGATTGAATCAGAAGGCTTTCTTGGCAGCAGTGATCTAGGTTAGTATCCTGAGAACAGCCCCTCCGGCTGTCAGGGAGATCAATGCAAAGAAGTTCAACTTCCTCTTCTTTAAAAAAGAGATTCTTTCAAGCTTTTCTAGGATTTTCCTCTGTTATTCATTTTGAGGCACAAAAAGCTGTATATATGCAAAGATAACTGCATGCTGAGTTAGACTAAGGGTCTTATGAAGGCCTTCCCTGCCTTCCCCTCTTTGTTTTCTATCACTCTCTCGTGTGTCCTCTTTCAGAGACCAAGTCAAATAGTTCATGTTGGGCTTTGTATTCAAAGGACCATAACCACAGAAGCTCATTTGCCCCAGCTGTCAAAAATCAAGTTCCTGTTTAAAGGAACCCAGATTTTTTTTTTTCCAGGGACTACCTAATACCCTAAAGAATAATTTGAAGGCTACCAAGGAAGGAACTTCAGAGGTTTTCTAGTTCATTACTGAGCAAATTTCTTCCAGGGGCTTATTTTTATTCATGAGAGCAAAAGGTGAAGCATCTCAGGGCACCCAGCCGGCAGTGTTGGGTTGGAATCTGGTTGTGACATCTAAGCTTTGCATGTTTATAAGGCCATTTTTATTTCTTTATTGTGTCACGCATTCCGATAGCTTGACACTCTGAGGAGCATTTGAACCCTCTCCAACATGTATCACTTAGATATTCAGAGTTCTAGTGGAAATGTTGGGTGGGTATTCTCATTCCTTTGAGAGGAGTGTAAGCATATTTTTGGTGGAGATCTAATCCAACCAAAGTTGCGATTTAAAAGAAGAATTGGGAAGATACTTTCAATTATCTTTTTTTCTTCCTCTGGTTCTTCTGCATTGTTCTACATGGGCCAGCCTTGCTTGAGAACATTTAGAAAAAGAAAGTGCAGGACTGACTAGGTCAGCCTCATGGTTACACAAATCCAAGCAAATGAACCTGCTAGAAATTTCCAGAATCAACAAAGGCTATGGGTCCAACCTTCGTGTTTTACCAAGATGCCCAACTGAAACAGAACTGGACTGTCAGACAAAACGACACAGTCAAGGCAAATTTCATTTTAGTGACAAGTAAATTCAGAAAACATCCCTCCCAGCTTAACACAGTCATGTGTTAATTCTCCTCTCTCTTGCCTCATTGTAATTTCAGGGACTTGAGCTGAGCACCGGAAACACTACCAGGAGAATCACAAAAATGGAGTTTGGGCTATTCTACCTCCACGTACCCTCAAGGAAAACCAGCTGCTGGGAGCCCAGAAAGGCACAGTCACGTCTAAGTACAGGAGTGAGCTTTAACAGCAAAACGCACCAGAGTCTGAGTGATGGTGCTGCCATTTACCAGCTCTGTAACCCTGACTGGTCACTTCAGTACCCTGAGCCTTCATGCCCTCTCTGCACGGTGGGGGCAGGGATGTGTTGTTGGGGTTTTTAGGCTAATAAATGAGCTAAGGCATGCACTAGGCTAGCACGGTGCTGGCCAGGCCACTGGCACATGATACATAAACACTAGCTATTATCATCATTACTGTAATTATTAACTGAGAGTGCCAAGTGACCACAGAATCCCCTGCCAAGGTAGAAAGGAAAGCAAGCTGCTCTGGAGACAGGAATTGCCCAAAGAAATGTGACTTTCAGAAACCTGAAGAGCAACTCTGTGTTCATAGTCAGGTCTCGGGGCAGAACAGGAGATTGAGAACTTGAGCTAGAAGATCCCTGTTCTTGTTTTTTTCTTTTACGATCACCATAACAAACCATCCTCCCTTTTCCTCCAGATGGCACATTTCAATTGGTTTTATTAGATTTATAGATTGAAGGTAAGCAACGGAAGACTGTGATTTCCTGGCTCTATCCGCATTCGGATCTTATATTAAAGCTCACAGTCCTTCTCTGTGCCTGAGAACATTATTCCAACAAAAAGCTTCTTACAAAATGAATGGTCTAAGGAAAGAGACAGGAGGAGGATTAAATGAAACAGTAGGCAACAATGATTCAGAGGAGGAAAGCACTTTGTAAGTACAGGGTGTTATTAATATTGACAAATTATAAACCTATATCTGTATTTCTATCTACCACCGTATGGTTTCATCTGCCTACCTGGTTTGTGGGCACATGAATAGAGTTCTCCACCTACTCACCTGATAAAAATATACTAGCACTTCAAATATCCAATTTCTTGACATACACTTGAATTAATACATATAAGAATCTTTTTCTATTTAGGGCATGACAGATGCCTTAGCAACTCCTTGCAATTATTTTGAAGATCTATAGAAGCCCATAGCATTTTTGTGAAGTGGTAGATCTATGTGTGTCCGATGCCGTATGAGGACGTAGGGACTCTATTTTTTCCTAAAATATACTTATTTTTCCTGAAAGAAGATTATTTGCAAAATGATAGTCTTTTAACTTCTATTTTTTAACGAGAGGTTAGTTTCTGGAAAGAAAAAAATCTCTTTGGAAATAAATTGGGCAATGCATTTATTATTTTTTTTAAATATGCAACTGTGAGTCATATTGCCATGGGACAGCAAAATATGTTTTCTGAGAGAAATTTAAGAGAGACCAAGGTAAAGAGGTAGGAAATCAATGCTGATGAATGGAGACATTGATCACAAAACAAGGTTAATGCATTTGCAGTTGAGTTTCCTCTTCAATTAAATTGATTATTTTGAAAAGAACTATATTTTGCTAACAATATCTAAAATCAATTTGGAACGTTCACTTATTTGGCTCAAAAAATAAAAAAGGAAAAGCTCAGTGATGAGTCGGATGTTGTCTCGAGTTTCAAGCCCTGAGAGGAGGATTTGGTTTGGTTTGATCTTCTCCCGCATAAATCCAGACTTTAAATTCTTTTGGAAGTCATGATATGTGAACTCAAAGTGTTTCCTGAAGACAAATGCTGCAGCCAACTCCAGGAATGCGCACTGTGGGAATATTAGCACATGTGCGTAAAGGTAGGTGTGCAAGAATGTTCGTCAGGTTCATGAGTGAAGGACCTGAGATCATGTGCTTGGGACCCATGGTGTGTGCTCACTGCATATGGCCTAGAGTTAAAAGTAAACATGTTTTCCTCACTGGGTTTTATTTTCTGTGAAGACAGGGCCACATCTACTTATTGTTATATCCCAATGTATGGGATACAATGGGTACTCAGTAATCATTTGTTGAAAGAATGAACAAATGAAGTGCAGCGAGTTGGAAACAAATCCAGTTTCCATCAATCCCAGTATGATAAATCCAGAGGATGTGCTTCCATGATTGTTATAAAGAATGGGGTGGGTCATATCAGGGATAGACCACCACATACCCACAGGGATAGGGCCAGTGACATAAACAAGTGAGCTGGGTGTGGTAACACGGAGTCGTGTGATCAGTGATGAAATGGAAGACCCACGTTTTCTGTGTATTTGAACTATTCACAATGGTAATATATTGTTATAATGAAAACAAAACAGACTGCAAGACAAGAATCACTACGGTATCTGGAATTTTTAGGGAAAATCCCCTAAATCATGGGAGTTTAGAGTTTGAACATTAATTGAGGGCAATCATGGTCAAGCTCCCAGGCGTAACCTTTTCTACAGATGGTACATAATTAGAACGATGGCCCTTGTAGACCGGATGCTACGAACGCACTGAGGATTGCTCCAGGAAGATGCGCCCCCTTGCACCTCCATCCCTGTCCTATGGAGATTCAATCATAAAGGACTCTTTCGCTTCCAACTCATTCCCCCATCTGTTCTGAGGAACCCGTTTCTAATGCTAGAAAATATCCCCCAGAGGCCTCTAAAGGATAGCTCTGGGGGGTGAACTGGAGTAATCTGGGACCTCATTAGAATTCAAGGATTTGAATTGAAAGGATGCAGTGGGTGGTTTAGACTTCGTTTGTGCTTTATTTGGAGGCTCTTACATTCTCTTGTCTTTAAGCGAAGAAGTCTCAGGTTGGTTATTTGGAAGAGAAAGTCGTACTATTTGCTGGGGAGGGGGGTGGTGCTCTCAGCCCCACCCAGGAATGGGGAAGTTGGATCACTCTCACTGTCATGACGAGCTATTTGGGGATGCCGTTTGTAATGTAGTTGGGTTGCCAGAAAGAGGCCAAATGTTCTTTTCTTTCCTGACATTGTGTAAAAATTGGTTGAAAAATCTCAGATTTTGATCCCCATTTTCGGTGCCGAAACGCAGAGTTAATAATGACCAGGAGCATAGATGGGGACCCAGCCATGCAGGCTGCTCACTACTGACTCTATACTTCCTACTCCCCGAGAGTCCGATGACAAAAGAAAATGATTCCTGTTGACAGTTTCTAAGAGAGTCATTTCTTATATGCCTCAGCTCCCACTGGCAAGGGTTTTATGTTATGTTATGCTGTGTGGTGGACTAGAAAGAATTTCTTACTGGGCAGAGCCTGTGAAACTGGAGGGCTGCTTTCTCAAAGGATTAAATTCCCAAATACTCCTGAAGATAATGGTGCCCTATAATGAAAGTCTTGTTTTTCATTAAAAGAGAATTAAACCGATGACCTTTTGCATGGGCTTTTGCTTTTTGTCTTCCAACCACGTTGGGTTTTGTTGCATAAGTTCTTGGATGCTTTGTTATTTAATGTACATGACACTTCAGAGACACCAAAAAACATCTGCCCACATTCTTTCCATTTTATGCAAGCTAAAAGCATGACAAATTCACCAAGTTATACGTGTCCACGATTAGAAAATTATGTTGTCACTTTATAATTGGAATTATTTTTAGATCGGCTTTGTCCAAGTTTGTGTCACTCACACATCACTTCCAGAATTTTTCCAACATCAATATATATAACTTGGCCTATTTCTTACCTAGTCCTTTAAACAATGCCTTATGTTCTTTATGTAAATAAATGTATTCTCAAAGGAAACTGCATGTCATTACCATAATGAGAAAAACAATATCATTTGCCATACACAGAAGGAAACTTTAAAAATAAATTAAATTGAAAACGAGCAATATTAACTTCTGCGTGGATGCTGCTTGTGCCAAAGCTCAGGACCTAAGATCAGCTCTTTCCTTGTTAAAAAGGAAGTTAGCAGGAGTTAAGGAAAGATTAAGGAGCATTAGCAATAAACTGAGTCAGGAGGAGGAAAGGGAATTATCTCCCTGCACAGGACTGATGACCCGTGCATCCCTCTACCCCCTACAGTTACGTCTCACCCCACCTGAGACAGGTCCTTCACTCTCAGAAGCTGATCTGAGGATTCCAGCTTTCCCTGCTGGGAGCAGGGGGCTTACCATTTGTCTGAGAAACGTCATCAGGAGGGTTCTTGGTGGTTTGCGTTCTTCTCTTTTGAGTCTTACTTCTGTGGGCTCGGGGGTGGCATCTCCTCCTTCGTTGAGATCCACTGTTTGTAAGGTTGAGTCTACTTCCTCGGACTTTACAACCTCTACTGGTGATTCACACACCACCTGGATTATTTTGCCAGGTAATAAGACAGTGAAAAGAAAAACACACACGTTCCCCAAAACAGGCTTTATAAAGTAGGGGGAGTCCTGGTGGCCCCCGTGTCCATGTGCTACAGGTGTGACCCAATGATCATTTCTACCCAGGCACATCTTTGAGAAGGATGCAAAGTGTGCTTTCAAACAGCCAATTTCTGAAAAAAAAAAAAAAAAAATGCCAAATATGCTGACTTGGAAGTAGCAAAAATCGTGCTCCGCAAGGTACAAGGCTGAAAGAGAAGTCCTTCCGAGGGACAGCAGGCTCTGCCCATTTCCATTCCAGGAGCCCCGCCTCTTTGGCCTGCCATCAAGGCGACTTACCCCAGGCCTGTATAAAAATCAGGAGTCGTTATTTCCTTAAAGGTCCAGCCTTAGAGTCGGTGACAAGGACACCTTCTGCTGCATGCAACTGGGAAGACCTGTCCTCTTTGTGGAAAAGACAGCGTGAAGTCCACACTGAATTTCCCAGACGGGACCTCCTCTTTGACTTACTTCCCACCTCACCCCAGGGCCGGTCATTTGCCTTTGTCTCTTAATTGAAGTTCAGAAGAAAACGGCATTTGGCAAGAAAACCATGGCGAAGTTCCTGACGGCCCCCAGCGACGTACCTGGTGAGCTTAGAACCCGCTAAAGGTCTGTGGGGGAGAAGGGATGGCCAGTAATGGGGGGTTTGGGTGGAAGGGTCCAATTCACCTGCACTCTGATTTCAAATTCTGTTCTTTTGCATCGCCTCCCTCCATTTGTGCTGTGCCCCGGTCACCTCTGGACCATTTCCTGCTTTGCACTGATCCCTGCAACAGATTTAATTGGCCTGGAGAAGGCTCTAAAATTTGTTTCCTCAGACAGGGGCTGGCAATCGACTACCAAATCTGTCCCAGAGACTGTTTCAGCACAACACCGAGCACAGAATGGATCTTACATTTTTTTTTTTTTTTTAAAAGGGCTGCAAAATGTTTTTAAAAGATGAAAGACAGGCAACGGAGACAACATGTGGCCTTTTAAGTCTGAAACATTTACTACCCAGCTCTTTGGATGATAGGTTTGTCATCCTCTGCCTCAGAGGAAGGCACTCTAGAGCCAAAGGCATCTTTGCATTGGTCTTTGCTGGTGCCGGACCCCCCAGCTTCCTCTGCATCTCGTTCTTGCCATCAGGGAGTGGGGGAAGGGAGCTTAGGTATTTCCAGAAATACCTGTAGGCCTGTGGAGAAATTATTTTCCTTTCCTTCATGCAGAATATGCCATTGGCTTGCACATGATCCCAGTGATCAAAACTGGGAGGTGCCCATTAACAAATCAATGTAAGGGAGCACCCCGAAATATGGCAACTAAATCACAGCCATCTCTCCCCACCTTCCATTTTATAACCTATTTACAGGACTTCTAGCATCTTCCCTTTGAAGATAAAGACCTAGGTTGGGGAGTCATTCACTCAAAAGTCCGAAGGCGGTGAAGAAGGCATGTAATATCAGCGGAGACTGACCAGAAGACCCAAAGGAGTGGTAGCAGCTAGAGTGGACAAGTGGAGTTGTCCCATCTAAAGAAAAAAAACACTGGGCCACAGGTGTTTGTGGGAGGGCTTCTCCTGCTGTGGGCTGCCAGGCTCTGACCCAGCCCATCTTGGGAAACCAGGCTGAGACTGAAGCCAGGTGACATACTGGGGACTGGTGGTCAGACACGGTCATGGATTCCCACATGTGGGCCTGATTCAGTTCAGTTGCATTTCTGAAAAAAGGTTTCTGCCCCCAGAATCCAGGGGTCAGCCTGAAATGCAGGCAAATCTGACATAGAGTTCATGAGAGCAGCCTGCGGCTCCAGCCTGCCTGGCCCTGTGTCTCTACTCCAGCCCTTACGGAGGCTCTAGACCAAGGTCTCTACTCAACATCTCTGTACCTGGGTGTTCTCAATTCTTGATCCAGACAGTGTACACATCAGAAGGTTGTTTGCAGAATTAAATCAGGCAGTGCACATAAAGTTCTTAGAACAGTGTCTGACCCATAACAATGACTCAGTTAATACTAGTGTTGTTAATTGTGCTATTATGAGAGCTGTTTTTTCCCATGGGCCTGAATTATGAGGAATTATCCAACATGAGCATGCCCACTTTTTAGAAATGATATTAATAACTACCTCTTACCACAGACCTCATGCAAGGTATTTTTAATATATTATCTCAGGGAATAGTTACTAAATTATTAAAGAGTTCAGAGTAATTAACATTATCCCTATTCTAGAGACGAAGAATCTGAATGATTGAATGACTTGGCCTAAGTCATAGCACAGGTAAGTAGCCATTTCTGGGAGGATGGAGTTGTGTATCAGTAACTGAATACTTAATAGTGACTTTACTAGTAATGATATAGAACAACCAGTTTGAGAGTAGGAAGTTCTAGGATTGGTTCAATGGCTCCACAATGTCCTTAAGAACCCGGGCTCCTTCTATCCTTTGGCTCTGGGAATGATGGGCTTTCATCCTTTTATTTGTTATCTCATGGATATAAAATAGCTGCCACAGTTCCAGGCATCACATCCTCAACCTAATGTCTTAAAAAAGGAAGGTTGGCCATAGCAAAAGGTTTGTTTCCAATGAAATTCTGTAATTTGATTTCCTACCTCAGCATACATCTCACAGGCCAGAAGCGGTCACATCCTTACTCCCAAATTATTGTTGAAAAAAATGGGATATTTACTTTAGACTAATCATGATACTTTGGGGGGTGTGGTAGTTGCCAACGTTGCCTAAGATCAAGGGAAGAAGGATGGAGAAATAGAGAATAGCCCTTAGGTAGGTAAATGGCCAGAGTCTAACTCATTGAATCTAGGTTCAGAATTATTCTGTCTTTGAAGCAGCAGGTTCCTTTTTTGTATGCAAGAGCCTGGAGGGAAAATTATACAATAAAATGATCAGGTTGTGTGGCAGTAACTCCAGCAATCAATTTTTTGATTGTCAATGGTTTTCTTGCTGGTCTTTTAAAAATCTGAGTGGTGTCAACTCATAAATCCTAGCCAGAGCCCACTCCTCAAAACACAACTATTTCAGTAGAAAAAGAAAAAGAAAAGGAAAAAAAAAAGCCTGGTGTTGGGGGGACTTCTAGAGACACCCATTAACTTTGAAGTCAGGCCAAGAAATTGGCTTTCAGCAGCCAAGGAAAATCCACTGATTTCCAGTGTGGAAATCCAGAAGTATTTGAGCTGAGTTAGGAGCTGATTTTCATATACAGACATAGAATTTGATTTTTATTTGGATAGTTTTCTGACATCCTTCCAGGCTAGGCTTTTGGAAAAAGTCACTTCCTATTTAGAATATAGAACTATATCTGCACATTTTAATTTTGGGTATGATGGATATAACGAAAATCAGATTTGTGCTATCCTTTAGAATCAAATCCCCCTGGCTTGATTTCAGGAGGGGATATTATACATTGAGTGAAGATGGCTAGTATGTTTAACACAGACAATACATTAGAGCAAAAGTTTTCACTTTCTTTTGCCTCAAATATTGTACCATATTTGCTCTTGGAATTTGGATTTTACAGTTTTCACTGGAACTGTGAGTTCTGAAAACCAATTTATAGCAAAATAGATTTCCTCCACCTATACTGCCCCCATAACACATAATATTGATATTAACAGTTTTCACTTTGGAATCTTTAAAAGACGCTGTCTGATTTGATTTAGAACATGATTATTTGATTACAAAGACCTAGGAAAGATTTTATTTTTCAATCTAGTCACTGTTCTCCCTCATTCTCTTTATGGACTCCCAGTTGTGTGTTGGGGGAACAACCCTCCTTAACCTTAAGCCCACGTGACAGGAAAAAGTCGTTTGAGCAGATCTAAGCCAATCCACATGGTCAAGCTCCTTGGCCATATGGAGTTTGGGTATGGGGGTTTGCCGCAGAAGGTATTACTTTCCCAATTTTTCACTCTGGCTTCCTATAAAGAGATCATACATCTGGGCCCACTGCTGGGTGACTTGTTTGGTGAATGTAACATGAGCAGTCATGCTGTAAAGTGGGACTGAGTGGAAGCTCTCCGAGCCATCTCATGGTTCTCCCCAGCCCTCTCCTCTCTCTTGTCACAACAATTGCACATCCTTGTTGAAGGGGATGTTTTTCTCAGTCTAGATCTTGGCAGGAAGGAGCCACTTGGATCAACCAGAGCCAGCCTATGGCTGCCTTATAGCGTGAGTGAGAAAAAGAAGGATCTTTGCTGTTGAAAGCCAATGCGGCGTGGGACCTGGATGTTACCACAACACAGCCTGATAAGAGATGACTCGTAGAGCCTGGGAACCCATGTAAGTCTGGGAAAGAGAACTGACTCCAGGCCGGCCGAGTTTCCACTGGCCCAGTCTCTCCCTTACTCTGGACTGTGTGCTGGGGTGTGAGAAGTAATGTAGCCAGGCCAGGAAGGCTGAGTCACAAGGAAGTCCTACATCAAGACTGATTTGAAAGCAATGCTACTTCCCAGTGAGGAGTGCCAATAAATTAAAACAAATCTAGGTTGGGCTGTTTCCTTTCACTGGCAACTGTGAGGTTACTTACTGAGGTAAACAACAGAAGTACCTTTTTCCTTCAACATGTAGGTCATTGGTAAGGAAAGATTTTTCCCTCCATGCGTTAGAACATTAACTTAATTAAGCAATGGCCAAAATGTCAGCAGAATGATTCAATAGTTGTTGTAGGAGGTCTTATTTCTGATAGCACCAAAAGCACATGCTAGAAAAACACTACACTTCTGTGGGTCTCCAAAGCCTTGATTTTCTCTTCGTGAAAAACTTTGAGAAATGTGGAAGTCACTCTGTCTTTTGCTTTTGCATTGGATGATAGATGGGTTATAGAAACTGATGGTAGAGAAATTAAAAAATAAGGAAACCCAACCATATTTTAGCCAGAGGTGCTAACGGACTCTTATAATATGATTACTAACACCTAATGTCCTGCTTGGAGGTTTAGAGTACTATGCATTGTTTTATTCATTAATGCGATCTCTCTTATTTGGGAGGAGGTAATTAAGCTAATTATTTGACACATGCCTTGACTCCATGTGGGCACTGAGTCAGCTGACAGATGTGTAATTTCACAAAATTGTATATATATAATATTATATATGTAATATATAATTATATATGTGTGTGTATGTATATGTGTGTGTGTGTGTATATATACATATATATATAAAATCACTGATTGCTGGGAAGCACTTAATCATCTTGTTACAACTCCTATGCCTTAACAGTGACCGCAGGGACGGCAGACTCTTCCTGCCAAGGGCCCTGTCCCCATTACTCTGCTCTGCCACTGAGGCAGAAAAGCAGCCATAGGTGATATGCAAATGAATGAGTATGGCTGTGTTCTAATAAAACTTTATTCATAAACACTGAAATGTAACATTTGTGTGTTTTTTCTTAAAAACAGATATTCTTATTTTATTTATTTATTTACTGACTTATTTATTTATTTTGAAAGAGCGAGAGTGCATGAGCATGGAAGGGGTGGGGGGGGTAGAGGGTGAGGGAGAGAGAGAGAATCCTAAGCAGATTCCACGCCCTGCATGGAGCCCGATGTGGGGCTCCGTCTCACTACCCTGAGGTCATGACCTCAGTTGACATTAAGAGTCAGGGCACTTAGCTGACTGAGCCACCCCAGGTGTCCCAAATTTGTGTAATTTTCATATGCCCTGCAATATTATTCTTCTTTAAATTTTTTTCATCATTCAAAATGTAAAAACCATTTTTAGCTCGTGGGCCACGGGGACACGGACAATGGGCTGGAATTGGCATGTGAGCTGCCGTGTGCTGTGCCCTGAATGAATTCTTCATGTTTCAGGCACTGAGGTATGCACGTTACATGCCTTGTTCATTTAATTCTCATGAGAACCCTAAGGGGTAGGTAATATTGTGGCCATTTAAGAGAGGAGTAAACTGAGGTCGCAGAAGTGGCACAGCCTGGGATGATGGGCCCAGAATCAGTACTTTTAGCCTCATGCCCTCCAACAAACAGGCTCCTATACAATGAAACGTTGGAGCTTCCAAACAGAAAGGTCACTGGTAGGGCTAAGTACTTTAAAGCCATCTTGAGAACGCTTCTTTATTGAGAAAATACTTTGAGAAATACTTGAGAAAATACTCTGCTTTCTTTGGTATCTTTATCAGCTTTTTGTTCTCTTTTGGCATCAGTAATTATAACTCTGGTTCACATTTATGTTTCTGTCCTGAACGTCACATTAGAAAAGGAGATACTTTGTCTGTCAAAGGTGACCTCTGCATGCTAGCATGCGAGCTGCGAGGTGTTCCTCAGTCAGGCAACTGCCCACAAACATCCAAGAACAAGTTTCTCTTCAGAAAACCCAGAACCTCCAAGCTACCTGATGCTTCAGACTTCACCAGAAGCTTTTAAATTTAAAGTTCATGGGAAAAAGACTCAGAGTTGCTGCTTACTGGTTGCTGAAATAGGCTTTGACTCTGTAGAAAAGAGCTGGTAAATTCATGAGAATTTTCGGGAATTATGAAAGACCTGAGCTTTCCTGAGCTATTGAGTTTGAGTCAAAAGAGAGGGGGAGGGGGAAGGAAGGAAGGCCAGGAGGAGAGGAGGAGAGGAAGGAAGAAGGAAAGGCAGGTGGGTGAGAGGGGGGGTGGGGGCGGGGAGGAGGGAGGGAAAGAAAACACAACAACAAAAAAGCAGATCTGAAGGTCTTTCTCCTAACAAGAATTATAACACAGCCATTCTGATTTTCATTCCACATCACAGGCAACACTTCTGGAATGTCCTTGGATACTCAACATCGGTGCAAGGCCAGCAATTAAATAAAAATGAAAACACAAGCCCTGCCCAAGGCTAGCAAACGAGAGACACCTAGAAAGAGCCAAACATATTTTACTTTGGCAAAATGATCACGATCAGTTTCTCTCTTAAGGAGCTGTGAACTCACTTGTCCCCGCTCACAAAATTTTCCAAAAAGACTGTACTTCTTTCAGAACCAGAACTGCTGACTCAGGAGGACAACTGATTCATCTCCCTGCAAGATGTTTTGGAAAACGATTTTTGATGTGCCTCTACCAAGCCATCCCCTTCCAATGTGAACACACGGTATTGAAAGTTTGGACAGTGAGGCTCAAGAGGGCAGCTCTCCTGCCCAAGACCGACAGTCTCAACTCGGAGCTCGGCAAGATGCTCTCATGCTTGACGCCACGACCTGCCCTGGGTACCACCCACAGTTAGTAGAGAATCTGGGTTGCCATGGAAATAGAGGTGAATGAGTAGTGAAGATGGAGGAGCCCAGCGTGCAGCATCCTAGCCCCTTAAGGATGTGTGAGTGTGTTCTTATGTTTGGTAGACTCTTTCAGCCTTTAAATGAGAACAAATGGTAAAGACTCTTGCTCTGATTTTGTGTTTAGTTTGCATGGATTCAAGAGGTGTTACAAATCTTCACCCAGCATCATTTCCCATTGGCCCCTGATCACGTGAAGGGATGAAAGAGTCTACAGAAAATGGGAGACATTGGCGCATGCAAGAACACGGGCCCCAGAGCTGGAATGCCCCATGCATGGTCCAGCATGCAGAAGATGAGCACAGAATGGTTCTGCCATTTAACGCATCACTTACATTCTCCTCTGCACCTGCGGGGACTGAGTCCTCTTTAACTGACTAAAGGGGAGATAAAAACAAAAGTAAGAGTCAGAATGTTACCCCCCCAAAAAGGAGAGTTAGTTGGGCTCGCAGGTCTCCAGTGCCATTCTTGGCCATGGAATTTCTTACACATACCTGGTTCCAAAACGAACTTGAAGGAGGCTTATGGGAAAGTAAACGGTATAGCAAGATAATATAAATAGTTCTGTATTTTTTAACATGCAACGAAGGGAAAATAAATGCCCACATGCAGCCCAGGACACAAACGGAGTGAGGAGAAGGGGCTGCTACAGAAAACACAAACCACAGTCTGGGCTGTGGGTCAGCGAAGCGTTTGCCCTAACATTCTCTAGTTGCTGAGAAAAAGAGGAAAAGGATCGATCACACAGGCCACTGTCACTGGTAGGTAAAAGCGAATGAGCTGCTCAGGAAAATTCTGGCATAAAGTCCAGAGAAGTCCATCTGTGGTACTCATAGAGCAAATAGGCACCCAGGTCATGAGCTGGGTCTTCAGCCTTATCCCAACCACAGCACAGTGGCCTGCATCAGAAGCTGCTTCCTACATCAGCCGTCCATATGGGTCAATGTCATCATGACCAAGATCAATCTGGTTAAAACCCTCCTCTGGAGGCTCAGAGAGCTGGGGGTCCAATACACCCAACTTCAAACACTGTTCCTCCCTACAGTAATCCTGGCATTCACAGTCCTGCCTCAGATTAGGAGAGCAACTGGCCCAATGCTATCAAAGGTCAATGCCACCGCCATCACATCAGTCTGCTGAGCTTCAACCTTGGAGCTCATCATTGCGGTTGTTCTTAAATCTGGTGGGGGAGGGGTGGTGTTTATAGACCACTTTGAGACTCAACTCACTTTACAGATCTGGATTCTCATCCCAGAAAAATAAACACAAACAAAATATTTTGCAAATAATTTTAGGGTGTCCAGAGACCATCTCTTGGATTCCAGTCTAGGAGCTCTTTTTTATATTCATTCTGTTCCAAGCCCTGTGTTTGTTGTCACCTTTAAAACATGCAGGAGGAGGGAAGAAAGGAATCAACATTCACGGCTTGTATACCCGTAGAGACATTGTATATGCAGGTGCTTCGTAGACCTCCTCTCACTGAAAGTGGCCCAAAGCAGTAAGGATGGTGATCCTTGTTTATTTAGGGAGAAATGGAGATACAGAGAGCTAAAGTCCCTTGTTCAGGGTGGTGCAGCCAGAAAGTGGTGGAGATGGTTCTGAGAGCCAAGATTTCCCCCTGCTGTGATGATTTCAAGGGTCAGAAACACACCTTTTAATAATAGTGTGAGCTTCTCTCTCCACGACCAGACTTGCTTTCTCTCTAGATGAGATTTGCAGCTTGGACTATTCATCAGCAGTATCTCCGTTGAACTCATTCTCTGAGCCAAGTCTGGATCTCACATGTCATGTGTTCCAGCACCCAGCGTGGTTTCCACACTCAACCCACAATGACAAACGAAGGCCTCGGGCAGCTTCTGCCTTTTCTCCTATGTTTCCCAGCTAGTAGAAAGCCTACAAGCAGAGGAGGAGAGGCACCCGGGAGCAGTCTGACAGGTCCTGGGTGATAGATAAGCTCTTAGATAGAAGGCGGATGATCGATGGTTCCACATAGGAAATATGCCCGGGAAGGAAATCTCAGAGACTAGAATGAAACTTGCACAGCTCACTTCAAAGGAGACCAGAGAGGACTGTCAAGTGCAAGCCCCACCTCAGCAGACCGAAAGGTGTTTATTGGGTTCTCAAATCTCCAGCCAGAAGAACCTACTCAGGCGTGAGGTTAATCAGGAAACACCGAGACAGCAGGATTCCCATTCAAATCTCAAAACCAGAAACTTCTGATCTTCTTTGGTGCACCGGCCACCTGGCTGTTCCCCGCTCAGTCTACAAACTGTCCAGCCTCATTCGTGATAACAACAGAAAACCCAGTTTGAAACTGAAGGGTCCCGTCTGGGCGTCTATATTGCTGAGAATGAGGACCCCAGCAGAGCCCCTGAAACGCACCAGTCTCAACTTGCACAGCCAGTGTTCCCGTCCTTTGAAGAGCACACTCAAAAAAGAATGTTTCTTTAAAATACTGTCACATGGTAGCACTTAAGCCAACAGACATCCTGTTGCTCGTGGGTCTTCTGGAAGCATCATTTGATCATGTGACAGCTGTTCTGCATTCACTGATTTCACAGTGGCCCTAAGACCTTTCCTCAAGCCTAAACATTTCAGCCCGCCTTTCAAGTGCTTCCAGAATGGTCCGGCCATATGACAGACTTTCTTAACCAGGATTCTCAGGGATTTCTAAGATCAAATATAGGAATCTGTACTTGAAACAGATGATTCGGGAAGAGTTTTTAAGTTCTCTTAGTCTGTTTTGCCCTATACTGACTGCTGCCTTTTTTCAGACACGCATAGCCTTGTGTAACTTGCTCCCCACACATGAACACTGGATTCCAACATCCTTGTCCTGAAACGGGGCTCGTCACTTCGCATTCATTTTTCCACTCCATCCTCCCAGCTGTCACAAAAGGTGGCTGTCACTGTCCACTTCCCGAACTGAGGAACGCAAGGCTTGGAGGATTTAAGTGACCCGACCACAACCAAACAGCCAGGGGCTGTCAGAGCTGAGAGCGGATGGCGTGTCTCCTGGGCTTCCGCATGCCCGCTGTTTCCCACGGCATCACGTGTGTCCTCCAAGGGAAAGCAGGCAAGACACTACTATGAAGACAGTCCAGACGTATCATTTACAAGTTGTGGGCGCGTCCATGCACGCGTACACACCTGCACGTACAGGCGTGTGTATCTCCCCTGTTCCTTCCAACAGGCTTCAGGTGTTTCGATAGTGGGATAAGTGAGTCTCAGACTCGTTTTGTACCTCGGGTGCTGTTGGCGCCAGACGCCACACATGGATATTTAGATCCAAACCCGCAACTGTTCACACCTAAAGAAACGATAAAACTGTTCGCTGAGCACGTACTACGTCTGAGGGTCTCTTGTTACAGTTAGTGGACTGGCATAACAGCGCGGCGGGAGAAACGGGTCCCTAGTTACACAAAAGAAAACAGAGGCTTCCGGGGGTTCCGAAATTTGTCCAAGGCTATGCAGTCTGATCTTCAAGTCTATGCAAGACCTGCCGCACACCAGAATTTTCTGAGGTCATCTGTTCCAACCCTTTCTTTCAACAGATGAAGAAAAAGGAACTCAGGTTGAGTAACTTTTGTGAGGCCACAGAGCAAACGGTACTCCCAAAGAACCCAGAACAATAAGGGAAACATGTAGGTGGTCTAGGTACCCGGATTTTAAACACTTAAAGGCAAATATACCATCATTTAAAATTAATTTTCTCAAAGGTTATTTGTGTTATTTTTGTTTTATAATAAGAACGACTTTAGCCATCAAGACAATAAATGACAATAACTTATCATTTCCCATCCATAGCACATTAGGGGGGACATTTTGTTTCTGATGTTCACATTGTAGATGTATACACACCAAAGTCCGTTTGTTTCAAAGCTTCCCAGTCAAAAGAGGAGAAGAAAGCGAGCTTGGGTTAGTGGAAAAATCAAAATTTTCTAGCATTTTTCTTTTTCTTCCCCAAATTTTTACAACAGTGATTTTATAACCAAAGCGTATCTAATTTAAGGAAAAGAAAACGAAGGTCTTTTGTTTTCCACTAGCACGTGAATCCCCCCCCTCCCCAAGAATGTAAGCGACAGAAGGGCAGCGATCTGGTCACTGCTCTTTCTTCCACGCATTAGCACAAAGCGTTTGGCGCAAAAAAAAACTGCACACAAAGGAGACTGAAAATATTCTTGTACAAGTGAATCATCCCTATCTTACTTCCACAGAGAGCGGTTCTTTCTGATTGGGTGAGAGAAGGAAAAGCAAGATTTACGAGTGATTTGGGTTTTCGCTTCTCTTCATTATTTTTATAATTGATTAAAGAAATAAAGCCAGATAACAGTGAAAAAGAAAAAAAAAAAAAAAAACAGCGAGACTGAACTCTGTGAAATCAGTCCATTAGGGGAAGAACGTCAGGGTTCTTGTCTTTTTTTTCTCCATGGAAATAGCTTGAATTTCAAAGAGGAACGAATACATGCCGTATAGACCCCAAAGATAAGGGCAGGTGCGGTATTTGAGGCAGAGTGGCTTAGAAGCTTCCCCAGACTGGAGGGCATGGAGAAATGAAGACATGACCCCTGTGAGCAGTTAGGGTGGCCGCACTGCTCAGCACAAAGGAGACAAGTGACAAAGGTCGGAAGGCCCATCCGTTGGCCACTTTTTGTACAGTGTTAGGGGTTTTGCAAGAATGATTTCATCGACTCTTCATTGCTAGGATGAGGTGCTATTATTACCTATATTTTACAAATGAGGAAATCGAGGCAGTTCTTCAAGGCTCACTGTCCAACGCCCAATTTTGAAACCTTCCCTAAGCGTTCCTCGAACTTGAGTCATTTGCCAGCCTCTGATAAGGTTTTGGCCACATTCCGCGTACCATCTGTGGCCGCTACAGGTACGCTGCTCTGATTTCACGGCTGGAGGGACAGCCCTCGACCCCCAACTCTCGGCTTCTGCTACAGAGTGAATGCTGAGACCACACCTCTGCTGTCTGCTCCAAGGCAACGACCGAGCACGGCAGGGTACTGGGCCCTTCTTACACAACACGTGACCCCTGTGGCCAAGCTCTGCTCTGGGATTCGCCATTGGCCCAGCACCACCCCGAGTCTGTGGCTTTCCCAAACTTCTCCTTCCTTCGCTGTCTCCCTTCTGCCGTGTCAGCCCCCCGCCGTGGTCTGAGGCCTCTCTCTACCTCCTCCTGTCCCTCCCCCTTATCCTTCAGGGTGTTTTCCTCCAATAAATCTATTGCACATCAATTCTGTTGCGTGTCCCTCCTCGGAGGATCCGAATTTATGATACACACTAAAGATCAGTAACATTATTCCTTTTAATTGGATTACTTCTTAAACTATTCCTTTTAATTGGATTACTTTTTAAACTAAATATAGACTCACCTTGGGCAAAATATATATTAAATCTTGAGTTTAATGAGCTTTAGCTCAGTTTTTCCTCAAGCATTTTAAATATATATCATTTTTAAAATAAATGATGTTTGAATGTGGGTTGCCTAGTCATCTTCCTGGCTGCCAATATGCACACACGATTCACTTGGGAAATTTCCCCTACATTATATTGCTGATAGAAAGTTTTTAAAAATAAGTAATTGGTGGTTGGGAAGGAAAGAGGATTCGGACAGAATGCCAAATGACATCACCCAAAGTTTTCATTAAGTACTGGAGATTGTGTTTTGGGCAGAGCCCAGAAGGAAGATCTCTGTACGACAGAAAGCCAACAGAAAAGGGTTCCAGAAATCCAGCTGGATTCTGGACCAAAGAATAAAGTGAACACTGTAGCAGTGTCTATATTTCTGGCCTGCCTTGCACTGCGTGCTAAGTGGCATGGGTGTTTTGATGAAATTCCTAATTTGATTTGTTTTTCAGCTCTATGACTTATATTCCCCTCTCTCACCCACGACGTCTTGCTCATCTTTTGGCCACATTTAAAAGAGGCAAGAGTCTGAACATGTGCGGCAGCTGGGGTGTCTCAGCAATGATGATCAAGGGCTAGCTCGCAGGCGGACCCAGCCCCGCCGCCGCACCGCGGTCCCTTGTGAGCCGCCAGAATTCTAGAGGGAAGGAAATGAGACACTGTTCGGAGTGCTCCTATCACAGAGCGCGGTGTGTGCCCGCCCTGGTGGTGAATGGTAGACACCTCCGTTTTCCAAAAGCAGAGTGAGCTTTAGTGGTTCATAATGACTGATTCTATCTTGCTGGGGGAAAGAGAGAGGCACCCAGAGGTGGTTCAGCTCGCTGGTGGGGACAGTGGTCAGAGGAATCCAGGAGAAAGCCAGAGGAAAGCCATGTTGGAAAGAAAATCACGAAATACCACCACTGTCTGTCATGGACCGAGGACACTCCAAGAATGAAAAAAATCGAACTTGTTTATTTCCTTGTCTTTCCCATGAAACACATGCTTCTCACACACTAGACACTCATTCTTCCCAGGAGTAAATTACAAGGTTTCAGCTCAATGGCTAGTTGAGTCATTTGGGGGAAAAAAAAACAAAAATAAAAAACTCTGTACTTGGTGAGCCCACAGGTGACCCCAAATGAAATAATTTCTCCAGTCACCCTAGCCCCAACTCTACTTCACAAATCTTGAAAATGGGACTTACCTTTTTCCAGAATAGTTTGCCCAGAGGCAGAGAGCTGGGTCCCCCCTTTCCCTTGGCAGTTTCCTTTGCAGTATCGGGGGATGGAGGGTTCTTAGCTGCCTCTCTGGTCTCCTGGGAGATAAAGTTTGCTTTGTCTGACTTGACATCAGATGAAGTGGTAGGTGACTTTTCAGCACCCTAGAGAGTTAAAAAAAAATTAAAATGACCTCTGGATTTCAAAAGTGTGAGATCTCTTTTTTAATAAGCCCAGGCTGGGATTACACGTTAATTTTCTTTATCATTTTCTGTCCTTGCAAAGATTCTATATGAACGCGGATTTGTGTTAAAATTTTGGGAAAAGTCAAGATAGTTTCCTTTTGCAAAAGAATACATTACGTTATATAAGTCATTAGGAATCAAGGTGCTGGTAAGAGGCATTTTCCTGTGAGAAAGTTAGTTTATACTGAGGCCACTGGTCTTCAAATGGTTTTGATGATGTTCCCATCAGTGAAAACAGTTTGAATATGTACCTCCAATATGTGTGCACTTGCTTATATTATACATATACTATTTGATGAATTCAATTGTGAAGTTGAAAGAGGTTAAAATAAATGTAAGGGACATTGTCTCCAACTTTTAACTTTGATTTAATAATCACAATCAAAGATACCAGTGCCAGGCACTGTTCTAAATGACTGAATGTTCTAACAGTAGTTCTATGAGGGAAGGAACTGATTATTACGTTCATTTTACAGAGAAGGAAATTTTGGTCCCAGATGGTTAAAAAACTTTCCCACCACTACACTAATAAGGGGTCAGAGTTGACATCAAAATCCGGGGACTCTGACATCCAAACCCAAGCTCTTACCCCCTCCTCTATACTACACCACCTCCAACAAACCAAAGTCCCCCACTCCTTGTGCTACTGAACCCATCCAGGGAGAAAATATCTAAAAAAGTTTCAACTGGGAAAGTGATAATGACAAAAAGGCTGAGAAACACATCTACACTCATCAGTTTCATTGGGGAACGGGCCATCCTCTTTGCGCTGGGAAAATACCCAGAGACTCTTAAAAAAACATTGCAAAGAGATAACTGCATTATATATAGAATAATATAACTGTAATATATTAGTGTAATTGTTTGTCAAATATGTATCTTCCTGCCCAGATCATGAGCTTTGAGGGTAAGAGCCATTGCCTTGGACGCCATTACATCCGTAGCTCCCATCAGGCCCAGGGTGTGCCACAAAATAGGTATTAAATAAATAACTAAATAATTGTATGGAAAGGACCAGAGAGAAATGCCTACACAGGATCCTGCCATGCTGTTGCTGCCCACCCTCCCCCTCCTTAGTGGGCTCTGGAGCCACAGACCACCTGCAGGCTTTCCTCCCTGCCACCCAGCTCTCCACTTCCCAAAGAAGTGCCCCAGGTGCAGTTCTGCCAGCTGAATATTAATACTCTCTGTCTGCACTGTGGAAGAGATCACAAAAACTTGGTATTTTCTGGAGTCAATCTCATGGATAGCGTTGCCTGATTTAGCCAATACTCTCAATAATAAGAAGATAAGATAACCCTGATAATTTGAATTTCAGATCAACGAAGAATAATTTTGAAGCGTAAGAGTAAATATCCCTAGGATTTCCTGGGACATATTTATATTTATACTAAAAAATTATTTGCTATTTATCTGAAATCTGAATTTAAGGGAGTGTCTGTATTTTAACTGGCAACATTACCCATGAAATTCTAACATACTAGATTTGGAGATTGCGTATCAAATGACCTTACCTTCTTCCCTAGTAAGTGTTCATCTTGTTTCACACTTGGGCGTGGGAGAGGGGAGCGGTTAGTTAGAGGTAAACATGACACCGAGGAGTGGAAAACAATGAATGTGGGGCAGAGCTCAGGATTCACACAAGCCACCTACTAATATTTTAGAAGCCCTACAGAGAGGGTGGGCAACAAGAAAACATGAGTGGGGAAATGAGCATTTCTGGGTATGGTCGGGAAAATAAATAAATAAATAAATAAATAAATAATCCTAAAACAATGCCTTGCCTTGTGTGCATGTTGTCATGTTCAGTGTTTGAAGAACATGTGAAAAAGTTTGATTCTGAAGCATAGCATGTGATTAAGCCAAGAGAAAAAGATCCAAATTCAGCAAAGAAAAGCTGACACTCTATTTATAACAAGAAGCTTATTTCACTTATTAATTCCAGGACTCCCTATTCTTTTATACTAAGAAAAAAAATTTTTAAAGAAAACTTTCTTTTCATAGGAAGAAAAATGAAGATAAAGAGACGGGAATCTAGGAGTTGATCCCAATGGGTCCTCAGTGTATTTTTTTTTCTTCTTGAATTGCAAAACCAGAAGATGATGTTTTTATCCCTGAATTTGCTTGGATTTCCTCTTTTCTTTCCTAGGTTACAATGAAATTGAGAAGGAGACATACACCTCCTCTAACCATGCAACTGTCTGTCTGGTCCGTGTTAATGGCCCTGTTTTCCTATCTTTTTGGATGACAGAATCATAAAGTGAAGAAAAAGGAGGTAAAAGCCAAGAAGCGCTAGCAAACTGCTGCACACCTGAGAACATCTGGGAATTATCTCCTTACTTTACATAAAAAGGCAAAACCTTATAGTCCAGAAAGGGGCATCTCTTCTCCTTCCCAGTATTTCCCCTGAATCCTAACTTTGCCCAAAATGCAACTCAGTGCCAGGATGTGAAGCCAGTGATCTGGGGAGAACTTAAGAATACAGAACATGGGGGCGCCTGCGTGGCTCAGAGTTGAGCCTTTGCCTTCGGCTCAGGTCATGATCTCAGGGTCCTAGGATCGAGCCCCCCATCGGGCTCTCTGCTCAGCCAGGAGCCTGCCTCCTTCTCTCTCTCTGCCTACTTGTGATCTCTGCCTGTCAAATAAATAAATAAATAAATCTACCTTAAAAAAATAAAAGAATACAGAAATTGGCTGCCCCCCTTTTTGTGGAGGAAAGTGATTCTGGAGGCATGAAACTTAGCTGTGCATAAGATGAATGCCACCGGAAATGCAGGTACAAAAGGGAAGGTCGTACATTGTAAACTTTCAAGACCCCCCGACTCGCAGAAGCTCCAAGTGCATTTCTCTGCATGAGGTCCATGACACACTTACATGACACTGTTACCGAATGGTCTCCCACGTACAGTAGCACCACGTTTTAACCCCAACCACCCCCTCAAGGCAATCTCTTTCCCTCCACCCCTGCTGTCTTTACAAAACAAAATCAGCCTGTATGGAAATTCAAGAGTGGCTTCATAACACAGTTTGCTTATGCAACTATAGATTCAGCCAGGAGATCTTTCTATGGAGTTTTTACTTGCCTACACAATCCTGGGGCTGTAACATCCTGCTGGGGAAGGTTCCCCCTACCACCCCTTAAGTTCATTCAACTTAGTGGAGAATGGTGGATATTTCAAACAAATGACCAAGGATGCTGGCCCAATTCAAGGATCTTAACTGCTGGTTTCAGACAAACCTTGGTGTCTTCTTAGCCATTCAAAGAGAGAAAACTCCACAGCTGACTTCTATGTTGTCCTCACTTCCCAAGGGCATGGGGATAGAAACTGCTCTGCCTTCATTCATTGTTTTCTTGTGCTTGGGTTTTTTTCTGGGATCAGTATGAGCTTAGTTAAGACTGAGAGTGAGTGGAACAGACCACAGAAAGATAAGATGGTTTTCTTGAGGTTAGAAGCGTATTTCCCAAAGTGTAGGAAGCATACCATTGGTGGTATCACATACAACTTTAGGTTGTGCTGAGATAAAACATTTTAAAAAAACCCATTAAAATGGAGAAAATACATTTCCCCCTCAATTCTCATCTAATCTTTTTAAGAACACTCAGGGGGAAAAGCTTAGTCTGGTCTTGGTACATCTTTAACATTTTTCTATTGCTGGCAAATTGCATTTTAATAAGGCTAGAAAGGCATTAGATTTGGAGCTTGACACAAACAAGGTAGCTAGAATATATTTTTTGTGTGTGTGTGAGCCATATTCATGGTTAACTCTTTATGCAAAATGACTCGAGTTTTCCACATATCCGGTAATATAAAGTTTTCTTTAAATAGGAAATGAGTCCTTTTTAATATAAAAAGATCAACCAAATAATACTACATCTGACAAAAATGATGAAGATGGTATGCATGCTTCAGACATTTGAGAAACACTGAGTTAGAAGGATAATTTCAGAACCCTGGTCCACACTAGGAAGAAACTAGTCAGATGTTTATGAATAATTACGGAGACTTAAAAGAATCATTGAAATTTGATTGACACCATTTTTAATTCCCATGCATGATCTCAATCACACCAGGCTGTCTTCCCCAAAGTAGAGCTGGAGGGACCCAGCACAGCCACGTGTACATATGGTGAAGACCAGGGTTCTTCTTCTTCTTTTTTTATTTTTTTTTCCTTTCTAGTTTAACAAGATACAGACCTTATGCCTAAAGAATTTTCTAAATGCGAATCCTAGCCGGGGGCTATGCAGGTGCTTTTTCTTGGCGCCTTTAGCTTGGTTCTCACAGGTCTTCTGTCTTGGTTGGCCATCACAGACACTTTCTGCTTTGGATGCCTTTTGGGCAACAGCAGTCACAGCTTAGAACTTTGTTTTTAAACAAAAATCCTTCTTTATTCCCCTGTCGTTTTTAAGTGCATTAAAACACTTTCACAATTAACTGTCACTTTCACAATCACCCCATCCCCCAACCATAACGTTCACATCACGTGAATGTTTATCTTTTTTAAACTTTCAAAGACAATTTACTACCTGGTAAATTCCAAGACCATTTCCAGTACATGATTTTCAACAGGGCAGCCTATTTAAATGACCCAGATTAACGCAAGTCTATTTGCTAAAGACAAAGACAGGACATTAAGCTTGATCCGTATGACATAAAATATTCAGATAAAAAAAGATAATTCTGCCCCTACTTGATAGTTTTAAAGATCTAAATACTCTTGTCACACGGGAAAGGAAAAGATACATGAAAACAATTTATTTTTGCATCCTGGAGTCAAAGCAAACACTGTTAACAGTGGCTTCCTTTCTCCAACCCATCTTTTATTCAGTATTAGAAACTTCAGGGAAGCTGTATCATCTGCAAAAATTTCAACTGACTTCTAGATGGATAGATCTCCCAGGCAAGAGAAGCGTCTACTGTGCTGTGCGCCAGTCCGCTGGGCCAAAGTCGGGGGAGACTGGAGCTGAAACAGCCCAGCCACAACCATTCAGAATTGTCGACTCAAGTTACAAATGGTGGGGGATTTTGCATGGAGCATGGAGTGTGTTCAAAATGGTCTGGGCCAGGGGCACCTGGGTGGCTCAGTGGGTTAAGCCTCTGTCTTCGGCTCAGGTCATGATTTCAGGGTCCTGGGATCAAGCCCACATCGGGCTCTCTGCTCAGTGGGGAGCCTGCTTCCCCCTCTCTTTGTGCCTGCCTCTCTGCCTACCTGTGATCTCTCTCTCTGTCAAAGAAATCTTTAAAAATAAAAATTGTCTGGGCCAATGGGAAGATGGACCAACAGTGTATATGTTTCGAAAGCAAGAATCCAAGAACTTTGGTAGAAAGAATGTTAAAAATGCAGGTTTGTGGAAAGAGGTTGGTTTGTGTATTAGACAACCTACATTCACAAAACCCTCTTCTGAGACTCAGCTCCACTGGCAGTGACCCTGACCTCTCTGGGCAGGGTAGTGAGATCTTATCAGCTAGGTTTGTGCAGTTGGGACCACATTCTGGGGGGTGGAGCGAGGAGTTTTGGTGCATGAACAGCTAAGAGAATGAGCGCATCAGGTCACTTGGGAAGCCACACAACACACCCACATACCCCACTGTTTATAGCCTAGTGTGCTGACTGTGTGACTTCAAACAATGTAAGACACAGAATCAAAAGAGAAACATTTGGATCCAACTATTCATTGAACTTGACCCCAGCTGCCTTATAGCAAATGACTACATTTATAGGAAAAAGCATGTAGATGAGTCAGATAAAATTTTTTTTTTCAAATGGAAGAAGAACATTCTAGAAGAAGCAACTGATACACTACAAATGTCATCATGATGTCCAATACATCTAGCAGTGATTATAGAAAAAGTGATCACCTACATTTGAACAGAGTTCCACAGTTTGCCAGGCATTGCCACACTTTCCTTCAAAGCTGGGGTTGGAGACAGAATTTATTGTCCCAATTTTACAGATGTTGGATTCACATAGGTTCGGATCACGTCACACAGCTACCACATAGCAGGCCTGGAGCTCAAACGCAGGTCTTAAGACAAATTCTAGGATCCTTTTTGCAACCTGGCCCCTTCAAATATTGGTAACAGATGTATTGGGCTGGCCCGGCCATTTACTGGGTCCCGGCGTCTCTCAAAGACCCTCAGTTATCAAAAGAAGGATGCAAGACATTTATCTGTCACCAAATTAAACTTTCCTCACGATTCCCGTGAAAGTTAAACCATGTGTTCCATTAGGGATAATCAGTTCTGTCAAGGTTAAAGGAAAACATCTCTAGAAAGTAGTTATTCCAAATAAAATTTATTTTGAAGGGAATTGGTTGGATGGCTAGGATGACAGTGAAAAAATTCAGGCTCTCTAGGGCATCCTAACTCTAAACATTCCTTCCCTTGGCAAGCATCCAGTGGGGACTATTTGATTTCACCAACAATTGTTTTTGTGGAGGAGATTTATTTTTTCCAAATTACATGAAAAACATGGAACATGTTTTTTAAAAGTCAAAAATAGAGCAGTTTACTTCTACTTTAAATTGTAATTCACCTCGTCCTCATTTCCAGTAGCTAATTTGTGCTATATTCCTATATTCCCTGGGTCTCGCCATGCACAATTAAAAAGACCAACATGATATGTGGTTGTTAGTATTTTGTTCTTATTTTATATAAGAAATTGGTGATTGTGTCATTATTTATCCAGAGTTAGCAAATATTTCAAGCTTTCCACTAAAATTTTCATAAAAATAGCGCTGATATTAATCAAACACTTTAAAGACAATCTAACAGCACTATGACATTGCTGAACACATACACACACACAAACTTCAAGAAACCAAGCAGCAGACACAAATCCAAATCCAATTCCATGCACAAATCCAAACAGGAACACACTTCAAACTACCTACCGTGTCTTCCAGATCTTTTTTTGTTTCAGTTTTGCTAGGTGAAACCTTAAAAGTTTAAGAAAACCAAGTATTAAAAATCATAGCTATCTTTTTAGGGTGATTTGATTTCATAGAGACATTGTTTCTAAAAACCCTAAGGGGTTGCTGCTGTTCAGTCTGCAGGTAACGAATGTAATGAGAAGTCCTTTTCAGTACAAAAGCGTTCTACCAAGTTTGGTAGACAGCCATGGACTTCTGGATAATTTCTAGATATAAAAAAGTTTTTTTTTAAAAAGTCAGGTTTTATGATGAAATACATCAGACCTTATACATTCACCAAGAGCTTGACCACCTTTCAAATTGTCTCCTGGAAGGCCAGAGACTTTCCATCACTTCTACCACTGATCCAAGCAAAGGCACAACACTTGGGTATTTGTGGCATGTTCTGTTGACTGATTTTTACTTTTTTGAGGCTAGTCTTGAGCTTTGGAAAGAACCCAAACACACTTGGAGCTGTCCATTTGATTATGCATTCATTGATTCATTGATTTATTCAGCCCTTTCACAGGTCTGGCATGGACCAGGCCATGGCTGCCTTGAGGAGTCAGAGACAAGCAAGCGTTACAGGACATGGGCCCCTGCCTCTAGATAGGAATCGATTTCTCCAGTTTTATTTGCTATCTGAATGGCAAAACTGCTTTGATAGGTCAACAGCTCAAGGACCTTTTTCTTTATGTTTATGTTCAATGACCATAAGACATGGGACCACAGGAGAGTTGTGTTGCAACATAACTCACATAGTTCAGGCACCTGCTGTTTACGCCACAGTTCCCAGCTCTAAGGGCTCCATCACTGAAAGCTCCATGTGACCCAATTCCCTTGCAAAGCACATCCCGTCCCTGTTCTCCAATGTTCCAGCCGCACCATCATGATCCCCCCCCAATACAATAGCAAATATATATTATTCTTGGAATTAACACAACTTTGGAGCAATCGGATTGAGGAAAGAAAGGGCAGCAACCACTCACCAGAGTTTTAAGGAAGCTCATGATGGAATTATTATTCTCGGTTGTATTTGTGGTCTGGGGGTCCTCCTTTGCAGTCTCCAGTTCTTCCGGGTTCCTGGGGACAGAGCAGCTCCCGGTGGGGACCTCTTGTCCTTCTATCCCCTTGCTGTCCCCTATGTCCTAGGTGTAAAAGAAGAGTTTTCCCCGTCGTCACTGGTTGAATGTGGACTCTCACAGTGATAATTTTTGCTTCGCACCCCTTTCTCCCTGACCCCCTAATTCCAGCCATACTTCTTCTGCCCACGGGTGTGCAGAACAATCAGGAGCTTATGAGAGTCCCTCTTCCTTCCCCTCCTCTGCTTTCTAACATATGCAGCATTTGCAGTCAGTTGGAGAGACATTGTTTGGAGCCAGAGGGTAACAAACATAGCAGTGCACGTTGCCTCCTGAACAAAACCCCTTTTCTCCCAATTCTACAAAGACGTTGTGTATGATGCCAATATCTCTCAACTTTATGGTCACCTAGTCCAATGATCTGCACATTATCCTCAGAGATGCCTCCATCTGACTTCCACAATCCCCAAGGTATGAATCGTATCAACTTTTTAAAAGTACTTTTTTTCTTTTCCTTTTTTTTTTTTTAAAGATTTTATTTATTTATTTGACAGAAAGAGATCACAAGTAGGCAGAGAAGCAGGCAGAGAGAGAGAGAGAGAGGAGGAAGCAGGCTCCCTGCTGAGCAGAGAGCCCGATGCAGGGCTCGGTCTCAGGACCCTGAGATCATGACCTGAGCCGAAGGCAGAGGCTTTAACCCACTGAGCCACCCAGGCGCCCCTTATTGACCCATTTTAAAGAGAGACAGAGAGAGTGCAAGCAAGGGGGAGGAGCAGAGGGAGAATCTCAAGTAGACTGCACACTCAGTCACTCAGCGTGGCACCCGATGTGGGGCTCAATCTCACCACTCCACGATCATGACCTGAGCTGCAATCAAGAGTTGGATGGTCAACTGACTGAGCTGCCCAGATGTCCCTGAAAGTATGATGTTTTAAAATAATAACTCTGTTTTGGGGATCTGGGAGTTTATCGGTACGAGGGATACGATACAGGACCTGATTTTTTTCTTCTGACCCAGGCAGGAGGGGAGGAAGCATTCCAAACCTGTACTCCGTTCCACATCTCTATGCTCATGACCCTGGGCTAAGCCAGGTTACTTCAAACCCATCCATTCTTCACTGACGTCTTTCTGAGCCTTGCCGTCCACAGCATCTATGTATTCCCTCCTCTGAGTTTCCATACCCCTGTTCTCGGTGCTCATTTGGCATGTGGGTTATAGTTACGAGACTAGCCTAATGCCAGAGGCCAGGCCAGAATTGTCTGCATTAAAAATGGGGCTTTTGTGGAAGGGCTATAAAAATACAAACACCCGTTTTGATGAATATTTGAAAAGGTAATAATGACACACGTATCCCTAGGGTTCCCTCAGCCCTAGCACTCTTTCCAAAGGGAGAGCTGCTTCTCATGAAATGTCTCATAAAGGTCTGGAACTTTGTAAAACTAAAAGCAGCTAAGAGACATGGCCTTAAAAATCTTGTTATGTTTTCTAGCAAATTCCAGGCAAAAACTGTTTGTGTTGGAGGAGATGCTCTTTTAATAAACAGAGGGTTTACCTCCCTTCAGCTCAGGTCATGATCTCAGGGTCCTGGGATCGAGCCCTGCATCGTGCTCTCTGCTCAGCGGGGAGTCTGCTTCTCCCTCTCCCTCTGCCTCTCCCTCTGCTTGTACTTTCTTTCTGTGTGTGTCAAAAAATAAATAAAATCTTAAAAAAAAAACCCAGGCTTTTATATGAATTAAATTTTTTTTTTTTTAAATTCCAGGTATATTTCGGATCCACGATGTTAAGGGGGAAGGATGGCTGAAAATCCTGTTTACAGCCATTGAGGGCTGGTATACCCACAGGTGTGCGCACATGCAAAGTTACTGTTCTGGTGTGCTTTAGAAAAATATTCCCAGCATCAAACCTTTGGTACTATGGATATTTTTGCTTAGGTGAAGCTGAGTACAAAGAACATTTGAAATAAAATTTGAAATAAAAAAAATATTACATAAATAACCAAACAGGTGTTTTGGAAGAGGAGCCATCACGAAAGCAGTAACAGAATAAATCTCACTGAGAAATGCTGCACTGGGTCTGACTTACGGTGTGGCCTAGGACAAAGTCATCACTCGTTTCCCCATCTGCATTCAGTAGCTGTGGGGGGAACTGGGACTAGATCCAAACTGCAGAGAGACCACAGGTGTCAGCCTGGGCTCTGAGGCCACCTCCTGGAGCGGTTGGGGCAGTCAAGGGGAGAGTCTATGTACAGGACCCAGGACAAGCGATAGCACCTGGTAGGCATCCAATGAATGCTCGCTATTCTACAAGGCCTCCCTCTGCGGCCAGTCTGTAGTGGACAAAAGCTGGGAGAGAGGACAGTCCCCTGAGTAAAAGACAAGTGAGTCCCTCTGGCCCATGGACGCCTACTTGGATGGTACATTAGAGCCATCTAGGCAGTGGTTAAGCCAATGCCCCTGCCCAGACCCTGCTCAGACCAATTGAATGAGACTTTCTGGAGGTCTACTGAGTCCCGGGGGGTTGCAGGATGCCCCGGGGCTGAGAACAACCGCAATCAAGAGAAGGGAAGACCTGAGGACGAAGCAGTGTTGCCCTTGGCCATGGAGCCCGTCACAGGGAGATGGGTGGAGGTGGGGGAGGGGTTTTAGCCAGAGATAAGAGCATGAAAAATGTAGAGAAGATGAGGAAGGAAGAGGGCTGGGGAAGGTGTGGGGTGAGGTTATTTAGTTCAGCTACGGTGGAGGGGCTATGGCAGTCAGGGTGGTTAGGGATATGCCACCCTGAGCCGGACTGAGGACATGCAGAGTGCCCGCTTAAGGAACAGGGGCTGTGGAAGTTTTCTGGGCTGGAGCAGCCTCGCTGTCCCTCACCACAAGGGTGGGGAGCAGGCAATGAGACGCAAGGGCTGCAGAAAGGAGAGGGTTCCCACAGGGAACTTTAAGGCAGAGAAGGCACATCTCCGCCTGGAGGATGTCTGTGGTTGCCTACAGTTGCCTACAATGCAACAAATGCGAAGAGTCAAGAGAGGACAATGGCACCAGAAGGCAAAAAGACTAGAGCTCTCATCTCTCCATCCCTCCTCCCCAGATGCGCACACCTGGGGGCAGAGGAGAAGTCGAAGGGAAAATCCTACCCCCTCCAGATGATAAGTCCAAGGTTGCCTCACAGCTTGATTCCAGAAAAAACTGTGATGATGTTAAAATGGATATGAGAGGGAAGGCTTTTTTTTTTTTTTTAATTCTTTAAAGATTTTATTTATTTTTCAGGGAGAGAGAGTGCACATGAGTGAGCATAAGCAAGGGGAGCAGCAGGCAGAGGGAGAAGCAGGCTCTCCGCTGAGCAGGGAGCCCCATGTGGGACTTGATTCCAGGACCCTGGGGTCATGACCTGAGCCAAAGACAGATGCTCAGCCAACTGAGCCACCCAGCCACCCCAAGATTGAAGTTTTAAAATTGGACTGGACTTCTGAATCCCTAGGAGGTCTGGGATATGCCTGTGATAGCAAAAGAATTAGGAAAGAAACTATCAGGTGTCTACCAGGCACATGACATGGACCAAGTCACTGGGCATAGAGCAGGGACTGAGACGCACAGTGCCCTGTCCTCAGAGAGCTGACCTTCTAGCAGCGGAGCAAAGCAAAAGCAAACAAAAATACAGATGAACCAATAAATGTAACTTATGCCTCAAGCAGAGACAATTGCAAGACAACAAACGAACACGAGGGAACAGAGGGTGGTTTGGTGCTGGGTGAAGTCCTCCAGGAACGGACATCTGGGGGCGGGGGAGGAATCTTTTCTGGAAGGCCCCTGACGTCCAGGCTGGGTCAGCTGCTCTGAGGCCCTCTGGCCCCACAGCCCATGGGCTCCCAGTGTTCCTCACAGGGAGGGGAAGGGCCTGGTTCTAGGCCACGGCTAGCTCCCGGACGGGCGTTTCCTGTGGAGGGCAAGAGGCAATGATTATCTCTGTGATCTCAGGCTAGACACGCAGGGGACATTTATTGAACTTCCTGGA
Organism: Mustela lutreola; assembly: GCF_030435805.1. Classification (NCBI taxonomy): domain Eukaryota; kingdom Metazoa; phylum Chordata; class Mammalia; order Carnivora; family Mustelidae; genus Mustela; species Mustela lutreola. The sequence continues at coordinate 7,910,005 of NC_081298.1, read as the reverse complement.
AATAAGTGGTGGTCCTTGGGGGACCGACAGGGAAATCCTGCACAGTGGCTATCCTCCGAGGAAGCGGATAACGATTAGTACCTCTTTACCCAGGACAAAGCACTCTGAATGGGGGATACATGGTTGGACAGGACTCCAGGAACAGAGATGACCTCCAACTCCATCCTCTGTCCCATGGCATCATCTCCTGACATCCCTGAAGCCTGACTTCTGCCTCCCTGAGTTCCCAGGTGCAGCTGGGTCGCGAGTCTCGGCTAACGGGAGGGTGACCCCCTCCTGCCCAGTGCACAGAGGTTGTGGGTCTGCCGGGGGACCTCCCCCAGTGAGAGCTTTATGGACTTTCCATTGAAATCCTCACCTTGAACTTGAGCCTTTTCCTTGAACTGTTTTTTTTTTTCTTCTTAGACTGACTTTTAGATGGAGAATATGACGTTTCCTTATCCTACCAGTAAGCACAATGGGAAGTCCCTGCTTTCTCTCTGCCAGGTGGAGAGGAGAAGACAGACCAGCTAGGAAATGAAGGAACCCTGGGGAGGGGAGGGCCCTGGGGTTTCTTCTTGCCTCATAAATCCTAGACTTGGAAATGGAGGTGCCAGCAACCTGCAAATAAGAGCAGCCACTGAGCAAAAAAGTGCCGACAAGGAGGCAGAAAAACTAGATTGTTCACGCATGGCTTGCTGGTGGGCAGCAATGGCACAGCCTGTTTGGAAAAGGGTTTGCCAGTTTCTTGACAAACTAAATACACAACCACAATACAACCCAGCAATTGCAATATCCTGGGCCTTTTTTTTTTCCACCAGCGAAATGAGGACATATATTCACAGAAAAACCTATACATGAAAGTTTATAGCAACTTTGTTTGTAATAGCCCCAAACCAGAAACAACCAAATGTGTTGCAAGGGATGAATGGCTAGACAAAATGTGATCTCTCGGTAGCAGAGAATAGTGTTCAGCAATAAAAAAGGAAGGAAAGGAACAATTTGTATCGATAGACTTCATGACCTTGATGAACCTCCAGAAAATTCTGCTGGAGGAAAGAAGCCTGTCCAAAGAGTGTACAGACTGCGTGACTCCATTTATATACTGTTGTTGAAAGGACCTAACTATTGAAACAGAGAACAGATGGGGGTTGCCAGAAGTTGGGAAAGAGGGTGGAGCTGGGAGGGCAGTGGAGGTCCGGAGAGGGGGGGCAGCATGAGGCGGACATGTTCTCCATGGGACCATATCAATGTCAATATCCTGATTGTGATATTGTATCAGAGTTTTGCAAGATGTTACCGCTGAGGGATCCCGGATAAAGGGATTTTTTTTGTATCATCTCTTACAACCACATGTGAATCTACAATAATTTCAAGATAAAATTTTTTTTAAAAATCATTTGAGGATAATTCCGGAAGAGTAAGAATGAAGAATCAATGAAAAGCCCAACAATTCTGGAATACATCAATAAATTTGTACATGGTATTTGTGTATGAGATTAACCTCTAGGCTACATTAACCTACATTTCTACATGTAGGAATGAACACATTCCATGTGATGGGATATTCTGGAGCCACGAATTCTTTGAGGAAAGTATAAAGAGCAAAAAAGGTCAATGATGATAATCATGACCAACCTTTATATGTCAGGCCCTGCTAAACTAGTTAAAAAGGCCTCATGTAATATATTTTTTTTAAGATTTATTTACTTATTTATTTGTCAGGGAGAAAGAGAGAGAAAAGGTGGGGAGAGGGAAAGAAAGAGTCCATGAACAGAGGGAGGGGTAGAGGGAGAAGCAGACTCCCCACTGAATAGGGAGCCCGATGTGGGGCTTGACCCCAGGACCCTGGGATCATGACCTGAACTGAAGGCACATGCCTAACTGATTGAGCCACCCAGGTGTCCCAAAAGGCTTCATGTAATTCTTACAAGGATTTCATGAAGTATGTACTATATGCATTTTTGGGTTTTTTTTACTGATGAATAAATTGATGCATGAAAAGGATAGATAACTTGCATATGGTTGTAGAGTAGAACTAGAATTTGATTCCAGACCCAAATTATTTCCAAGGCAAAAAGCATGTACACTCCATGCTGCCTTACCCCCGCCAACTCCCTTTCTTCAGGTTTGCTCAAAACCAAGAGTTGTTCTATTTATTTCTCTTGTCTCTATTCTTCTTCCCTGCTATATGACACATATTATTCCAGGACATATAGGAATTTAGGGTATGATAAAGAGGACACCTCAAATCTATTCAAAGCGGAGGACTATTTAATCAAACATACAGGGACCAGGTGGTCATCTGAAAGCAAATTAACTTGGTGTCCTAAGTCAACCCTATAGAAGAACAAAATCCAAATGGATAAAAACGCTAGAAGAAAACACGAGAAAAATATTTATATTTTATAATTTTGGATGGAGAAGACTTTTGTAACTGTGACTCAAAATCCGGACGCCATTAAAGGAAAGATTGAGAGAAAAAAATAAAAGTCCGAAAGTTTGGAAACGTTCCACTGGGAGGCTGGTTTGAGAACCAAGCAGTCTTGTTTACTGCTGTTTGGAATGTAAATTAGTTTAGTCCCGACTGAGGGCAATTTGGCATTATCTACCAAAATTTTTAAAAAAGAACGGACTCTTTTATCTAGACATTCTGCTTCTAAGCATTGACTCTAAACTTCAAGTCACACACGTGTGAAAAACCAAATTCATGAAGCTGTTTGCTGTGGGGCACTGACAAATGTTGGGAAACCAGCCCAATGTCATTGTTTGGGTCCAGGTAAACTAGATCTTGGAACACTCACACAACGGAACAGTACACGAGTGTTAGAAATGAGGAAGCTGTACAGATATTGAAATAGTGTTGTCTGAAAAAAAAGCATGGACTAGAACCGAGTGTATATTATATCATCTTCTGTGTAAAAAAAAAAGAAAAAAAAGGAATAAAAATTTATGCTTGCATTTGCTTATGTATGTCCAGAGAGATCCTGGGAGGATGCACTTAAAAATGCGACCGGTAATTATCTGCTGGGGATGGCACTGGTAGACAGGTAGAACATTTTTAGAATCTCTTAATTTGAGCCAGGTATTATGTATAAAAATCAAAATTAAAACATAATGTAGGTGACTAATTCCAAATTTTAAAAATTCCCAGAGGGCGAAACTAAATACAGTTGGAAAGATGATGCCTTACATATTGAGTTCTTTGTAGAATGATCTTTGTTCCTAACTACAAATATGTCTTTGCTATTCTCATCAGGCCTCCAGATCATGCTCAGTGAACAGAAATTTTAGACTGAAGCAAAAACAATCCCCAGGAAATATCTGGAAACTTCTTTGATACAAACAGGTGTTCATGGTGTCAGCTTGTTTTCCATCTGTGTGGAAGAAGCCTATTTTCCCCCCTTGCTGTTGACTTCAAAGGGCAAACAGACAGGGACACTAGTTAAGTGATCACAATTTGTCATGTTGAAAAATAATGCCGCCTTATCATAATTTGATTGTCTATAATAAAACCCATATGGAACTTCTGGCACCTTCCTTCAACTGTGAATTATCAACTGGATCTCGGCCTCTTCAAGCAATGTCTACATTGTTAAAGTGAAAACACAAGGCATGAAAGCCTTGTCTGGAGCTATTAGTGATAAATGTCTCCCCCATCTAGGTTTCTTCACTGACGGTGTGTCCTGGGTTTCTGTTTGAATCATTGTACCGAGAATCAGCTCCTAGCTTACAGTTTAACACAAGAAAATTTGTCCGAAGAACACTGAATGGTACAGAAACCCATTACTCCATTCCTTTCCATCTGTTAGAAATTTGAGCCACATGCTGCCCGGGATAAAAGGGAAAGCTCTGTTTCCTCTCCCACTTGTGCCCCAGCGGCACAAAGGGCATCGTGTGCTAGGCAGCAATGATCCCCAGACTGTCTTCCTCTGAGAGTCCCATCACCTGCATGGAGCCATTGTCAGATTGAGGGAGAAAAATGGAATTTGGTTAATTCTTGAAGATAGAATTCATCTTCCCATTTGCCCAGAAGGGAAAGCAAATTAATAAACAAGAAAGGAACTCCAAAGCCAAAGTCTACTAAAACTGTTCTGGGGGACCTTCAAAATTCCCTGCCTACATATCTGTTTCCTACGTTACATATAATACATTGACTTTGTGTTCCCACAAAGCTCAAAACCACCTAAGGAGAGTTGGTCACTGTAGCTCGTTTTTATTTTCCCCACTCTTCCCGCCCAAATTCATACCAGCTGATAAAAAGACATCCACGTTGTTTAAGCTCAGGGCAAAAATAAGGAAAGAACACAGCACCCAAGAAATGTCAGTTATGGAAGGCTTCAAAGACCACCCGTCCACAGCCAAATTCCTCTTTCTCATCCCCTACTGGAGATTACTACACATCGGTTCCAAGTGTATTTGAAGATCCAGTGTTATTTCTGAACAGGGACTTGCCATCCTAGTTCTGGATTGCATAGTTCCGGAATCACAGTCAAGAAAAAAAGAACTGCTATTAGCAGCCTGACGGCTGGCCACCAGGGATGCCGCAAGCCTTACAGCGCACTCTGCTGGAAGGACCTGGACATTACCCGGATTGCTGATGCCCTTTAACTCAGCCTGGCAGGGCCCTGTGCTTGCTGCTTTTATAAAATGGGAAAAAAAAAAGGGACGAGCAAAGAAGAAAAACGTAACCGGCACCCATTATTCCATTACTCCATTACTGAAAAAGGCTGCTATCAACAGTGTGTAATTTTGGGGGTGCCTGGGTGGTTCAGTGGGTTAAAGCCTCTGCCTTTGGCTCCAGTCATTATCTCAGAGTCCTGGGATCGAGTCCCGCATTGGGCTCTCTGCTCAGCAGGGAGCCTGCTTCCCTCTCTCTCTGCCTGCCTCTCTGCCTACTTGTGATCTCTCCCTCTGTGTCAAATAAATAAATAAATAAATAAATAAAATCTTTAAAAAAAAACATGTAATTTTTCATTCCACAACCCTCTCTGGGTTCCAAAAGAATGCGTATGTGTGGGCCAGCGGGCAGAAGAAGATTCTTCCCTACAAGGATCCTTCTTGTTTTGAACCCTGCTCTTGTCTTGTAACACTGTCCTCACAGGTCACTCCTTCCAGATCTGTGTCATGCTGGCTTATGATGTCCAGTGTAAGGGAGTCCCGTAATCAACAGAACGACTACTTTATTGGACCATTTTAATCTTCCCAACTTTCCTCTTACAGACATCGCTGGAATGAAAAAAAAAAAAAAAGCCTTGAAGATAAAATTTTGCCCATTTTCTCAATAAATTACTAGATGTCAAATGGTTTGTTCAAAAAGCACATTATTCGAGACTGCTGACGTGCCATCGTTGAGACAAGCTTCCTAATTAAAAAATTACCAAAGACTTCAGAGGGCAATACAAATAACATAAAAACACTGCAACGTGAACCCTATCTTCTCTTTGTCTTCTGGCGTGTTTCCTAAGAGGGCAACCTAAGCTGCGTGACACAGATCTAAAAATGTTCTACTTACCCATTTTCCCTCCTGTTTTTGGAAGAGAGGCAACAGTGTTCATTTCATCTGCTTCTTCTAGTTGAAACAGATTGGTCTGGACCAGCTATCTGGTCTGACGCTCTTTACTGTAAATCGTAAGATCACCACCTGCTTTAACACTCTGCAGACCTAACCTCAGGGTATTAAGAACTCGTCTTGGAGCTCGGCACCTATACGAGGTAGGGCCTCATTAATCTATGGGGTTGACGGACGCAGAGATGTTGTATTTGTAAGATTAAATAAAGCAGTTGTTCATTGTGGTCAGAGTTGGAAGCGGGGGAAAGGAATCTATCAAAGAAAGCAATTCACACTCGCTTCCTGCCAGTAAGGTTTCCCGTTTTCTCCCTCAGAGCTCCTCCACTTGCAGGGTAAGTGGATTTGTCAACCTGATTTCCAACAGCAAGTGAAAGGTGGGTAGAGAATTAAGCACTGAAATGTGCTTTTCTTGCCTCTTGGTTTTGTTTTATTTTTGCAGTAGTCAGTGTTTTGGGGCGCCTTCTTCAAGCCCACTCTGTAGGATGTGAAATGGAAAAATACAGTTGCTGTGGGCAAAGAGCAGGTGGAGAGTGGTTCCTGGGGCAAGTCCCGATGGGCAAAAAGGATTTGTGGAAGACTCTTCTCTTCTAACATGTGCAAGCTCCAGAGTGATCACGGCCTTTCACATTTATTAGAGGGAAAATATCCAGTTTTTAAAAAAGTACTTCAAAATATAAAAGCTAATGACCCATAGCCTAGAATATGTTTGTCATCTGTTTAACAAACACTTCTCAGTAGTGAGAAAACTGTTTTGCATGCTGCCAAAATCAGGCTGCAGACCTAAGAATCGTTTGGCTTTGTACAGAAAAAGAAAAAAAAAAAAAGTCCCATCCTTTTTGCTGAATTTGTAGGTTCGACCGAACTCCTTGGACCTGCCCCCTGCCCACTTAGTTATCTGCTACCTCTCCACTCTACTTTCTCCCTGATGATTTCATTCATAGCTCTTTCTATTTATTTATTTGTTCTTTCTCTTTTTAAAGATTTTATTTATTTATTTATTTATTTATTTATTTATTTAATTTGGACAGAGAGAGTGGGAGGAGGGGCAGAGGTAGGGAGAGAGGGAGAATTTCAAGCAGACTCTGTACTCCCCCCCAATGCGGGGCTCAAGTTCATGACCCTGAGATCATGACCTGAGCTGAAACCCAGAGTCAGATGCTTAACTGACTGAGCCACCCAGGCGACCCTGTTTCGTTTTTTTCTTATTTATTGTTGCTTTCTTCATTGGAACGAAAGCTTTCATGAGGTACATCATTCTATCCCTAAAATCATTCCTGGCACAAAGAAAGTCCTCAGATGTTTGTTGAACGAATACATGAGCACATTCAAGCCTCTTCTTTATTGTTCAACACCTGCCAGCAGATTAACTCTCAGGCTGGATTTGTAGTTTAGTAACCAGATGGTCCCCTAAGTAGCTTCAAATTGTGATAATTGTAGGAAGGAAGCAAAGTGGTCCGTGATGGAGATCTTTCACTTCACTCACAACCTTGCCGCAAAAAGGAATCACGCACGTGTTGAAGTGAAGGACCACTCCCAGGCCGCACTGTCGGGAACAAGGGAGGAGTGGGGGCCGGAGGAGTTAGAGAGAGAAGGCCCCATTCCAAGGGTCCGCCACAACTCACATGCTGTCCAGGATGAAACTTCCCACTTTCAAGAAACATCTGAAACCTGGAACTGTATTAGAATTTCATGATTTTAAGATATTGTCAACTTTGTTCATTTTAAAACAGTATCCATCAATTAAAATGTTAAAACACTGAAGTTCAAATAAAATCCATCTGTGGTTTGCTGCATCCTGCAAGAGGCCATTTTCCAACTCGGGTCTACATGCCTAGCTCAGCATTTCCAAGAACAGTCCCTCAGAAGCTATGCCCAACCGGTTAGGCGGCTAGTAGTTTTATGGGTAATTAAGTCTGAGAAATGCTCTGTTAAACAAAGCGAAGTAAATCTGTTCGCTGTAGGACTTCTCAGGCCCTAAGGAGGCTGAATCCATTGTGAATCTTCAGTAGAGAAGATAAGGCAAGTTTTATTTTCTGAAACATTTTGATGGTGAGCCCTGTTTCAAGGTGGATCTCGTTGGACTGATGTTCCACAGAATTAGTTAATGTCCCAAAGTATTAGCTTCAGACATTTCTTAAAAATATAAGATTTTTCAAAAGGTTTCAAATATTTCCTCTTATGGAACTTAACAGGCACAGGGGCTAAGCATGTGGGCACTGGTGATGAATTCCAGCTCTCTTGCTTTCTAGCCGTAGGACCTCATGAAAGTTACCTTCAACTGTCTGTGAGTTAGCAAATGCTCAGTAAATTAGGGCTGTTATTAGAGCCTTGCAGGGAGGGACTCAGATTGGATAGCACCAAAGGGAAAGTAAACTCAAAATTTATTTTGCATATTCATTGCAAAACACCATTCACTTGATATTCAACCATGACAATTAACACCATAACATGCTAAAGACCGAATTAAAAATACCAAGGGGCACCTGGGTGGCTCAGTTAAGCATCTGACTCTTGGTTTCAGCTCAGGTCATGATCCTGGGGTCTTGAGATGGAGCCCTCCGTCGGGCTCTTCACTTGGCACGGAGTCTGCTTGTCCCTTTCTCTCTGCTCCACCCCCATCCCCCGCCATGCATGCTCTCTCTTTATATACATCTTTCTAAATAAATTAATAAAACCTTTAAAAAATACCAAATAAATGATACAGGTATATGATTCGGCATACTTTACTTCACTGAAGGCATCTGTATCATGCATACATTATGAAGTCACTTTCTTTTTACAGTTGTGTTAAGCAGGGCTGATAGTGAGATAGCGAGAATACATTCCAAGGTCCTTTGCAAGGTCGTAGCATGATGTGTACCATCTTTATTCTCGTCAAGTTCATCTATCGAACATCACTGTATTCCAGGCAGTGTACCAGGCACTGGGAATACTTAGTTGCTTAAGACACAGCCACATCCCTCAAGATCACTGTCTCTGTATGTGAGAAGGTGATTATGGTAGAAGAAAACTTTTTGAACTTCATGTTGTGACCATTAGTAAATTAGAAAGTAATTCAGTGGGTCAAAACCAGCATTAAAAACATCAAACATGGGATGCGTGGGTGGCTCAGTGGGTTGGGCCTCTGCCTTCAGCTTGGGTCATGATGTTGGGGTCCTGGGATCGAGCCCCACATCGGGGTCTCTGCTTGGCAGGGAACCTGCTTCCTCCTCTCTCTCTCTCTGCCTGCCTCGTTGCCTACTTGTGATCTCTCTCCCTCTGTTAAATAAATAAATAAAATCTTTTAAAAAATCAAACATGATAGAACAGAAAAGAATACAAAATACCAATGTATGTTCCATGCTATGAAAACAGCAGTATTCTGTGAATTCTTTGTTGCATTCATGGGCATGTCTACCAGATCAAGATGTAAAATCTATTTCTTACTGTGGGCCATAGTCAAATTAGACAGTTGTGCTGTGAGTAAGTTCAAGTAAATTACCATAGGAGTAGGGGATACTGGAACAGCCTCTGCAGTTTCATGTACTCGGTGATTTCCTGATACAAACTTGGATAAAAAATATATCCGGTTTCCATCCATAACATACCATCTTTGCTAGCAGAGTCTGCTTTCTACCAAAGAAACTTGACAAGCCCTCCTTGGACCTTGACACAGATATGCAACTGAATTTATAACGGGAACTCTTAGGAAACTCCTCTTCCCTTTGAAAGGACACTATGACCATGGAGGTACCCTACTTGGAACTCTGCGGGCCACGTGGAAACCACAGGTGGCAGAACCTGTGAACCGCGCCAACAATTCATGGCAGGCCCTGGAGACTGACTTGTCCTGGAGTACGAAGATGTTGAACCAACGTAAACCCCCTAGCTCTAGAATTCTCACCATGCTCAAGAAATAATGCTTTCTCCTCATTAACTATGCCACTAGTGATTGGGTGGGTTTGTTTTTGTTTCTTTTTACTTGCAGCCAAAGGCACCCTAAACGATAAACTACCCAAACTCCATCATGCAGGAAGATAATTTTATCTAGTTTGGCATTCTTTATTTCTCACTTTCTGAGAACTTAGAAAATCTACTGTTTTATTTAGCATCATTATTATTGACTGCCTGTATCATCCTCTGACCTTACAATCCCACCTCAAGCAGGCAGTATCTTCCTTTTCTGGATGAAAACACAAGGTTTTGAAATGACTGAGTGTCCTGGGTTTTGGCAACTGATGAATCTTGATTATGGTTTTGCCATTAACTTAGCTGTGTGGTCTGGGGCAAGTAACTTAACTTCTCTGAGCTCTAGCTCCCTCATCTGTTAAATGGCAATAAAGGGGGGCCTGGGTGGTTCAGTGGGTTGGGCCTCTGCCTTCGGCTCAGGTCATGATCTCAGGGTCCTGGAATCGAGCCCCACATCACGCTCTCTGCTCAGCGGGGAGCCTGCTTCCCCGTCTCCCTCTGCCTGCCTCTCTGCCTACTTGTGATCTCTTTTTCTCTGCCAAATAAATAAATAAAATCTTTAATAAATAAATAAATGGCAATAAAGACACCTGCCTTCTTGTGTTGTTAGAAGAATTCAAAGCAGATAAAATATGCAAAGTGCTTACTACAGAGCCTATGAATAATGAATTATTAAAAAGTGACACAATTATCATTATTTGAAGAATCTGGACTTGGCCCTGGATCCCTTGTACTCTTAACACTTGGACATCATCTCTCTGCTGCTGAAAACAGTTCATACCAAACATTTCTTAGTACTGAATCCATATAATTTACAAAAATTACAGTATCATAGCTAAAAACCTTGCTTACTTCATAATTTGCATAATTTAGAACAGTTTTCCTCCCTACTGACAAAGTCTTTTGGGTGGACAGTTCTCTTGACCTGTTGGAATGGCATGGCCTCGAGGCCATAAGGTAGACAAAACAAAATAAAAACACAGCTTATAATTCACTTGGCGCTCTAACATGGGAATTAGGTGATTTTTAAATTTTTTGAATTTGAACTTGTTACTTCCAATGTTGTACATCCTAACATTTAAAAACAATTAAATAACAATTTCCTCAAACAAATAATTCACTTTCACTTAGTCACAACCCTCCTGCACAAATTTCAACAATTTGGTAGAAATATAATGTTGAGCATGGAAAGTATGGGCTTGGGGGATGGGCAATTCTCTTTAGCTATGTCGGCTGGTGTCAGTGACTTGGTTTCCCTAAAGCTTGGATTTATTCCTCTGTAAAATGGTAAAGATTACAGGAATTCCTACTTAAGTTTTGATGTTTCGATAAGATGCGTCCTTCAAAGCGATTTTGTTACTGAATCTGACTTAACGTAGAGTATAAATAACAAATATTGGAGGATTCATGTCACCAGAAACCACCCAGCAGTTGGGACATCTGGTCAGCCTCATGGAGAACTTGGCACTGGAAGGTGAAGTGAATTTTTGTTAAAGAGAGAGAGAAAGAGAGAGACAGGTGGAGAAAATGTGGGGAAGCAGGTGGCAACGCGCAGGTCACATGGGGAGAATTCTGACTGGGTACTTGTAAGGGAACAGTGGAAAATACAGTTGGGAACACAGAGAAAAGCTGGTGGAGACCCTTGAATGTCAGACTAAGGAACCATGGCTTGAGGCAAGGGCACTGAACTTCTATTTTTTCTAAAGTAATTTTATAACTCCTGCCTCTTTTCTTTCTTTCCTTTAATCCAAATCAGGACTTTCTGACTTTGGTGGTATATCTTTCAAATTAGACCCAACTGTGCTATCTCAGTGAGCTCTGACTGAGGACTACAGAAGACCAGAGTAAAAAGACAAAAATATTGATTAATGTGGGAGGGGGGTGGAGGACCATGATACTAATAATAGCTAAATACTCTTTTTCTCAAAATGCTACATCTTGGTGCTAAGTTCCCTACATGGCTTATCTCTTTTAACTGTTGTGGCAAGTGTGAATAATGGGAAAATGTGCTCAGCACTATTGATATCCCCATTTTACAGAAGAAGAAACTGAGGTTCAGAAAGGTTTAGTCACTTGTCTGAGGTCACACAGCCAGTAGGCAGCAGAGGCCGAGTTGAAACCTTCAGCTACTTGACTACAATGCTTATGTTTTAATTCCCTACTTTTCAGAAATCCTGGTTCTTGAATTCCATTTCTACCACTAATAGCAGTGGCCGGGTGGGATTGCCATTTTAGTGAGATGAGGAAGCCTGTGGAGGACACGGGTAGGCACGCTGTTGCTTGCTGTGAGGTGTGGGAGAGGAGCCCAGTGTTGCCCATGCTGGGCAGACCTTCCAATGGACATGTCGAGACTCAAGGACCCATGTCAAGAGGCGGCTGGATACTTAAGGCTCGACTTTTGGGGTGGGTCTAGGCTACAGACATGAATTTGGGACTTGTCAGTCGATAGCTGTATATTGAACCCTTGGGACGGGGGGCGTCTCTATGGAAGGAAGTGTCGTCAGAGAAGATGTCTAAGAATGAAAGTCTGGGGAACTCCGAGGTTTAGAGGATAAGATCCAGTAAAGGGGATTAAGGAACTGCGGGCAGTGTTGGGGGGAGGGCCCAGGGGAGGAGCGGTGCCTGATGTAACTGGCAAGGCCAGTGCGACAGGACTGACACGCAAGGGGTTTGGCGGCCACCATGAGGGTTTGGGGAGGTGCGATGTCATGGCCACTTTGACATAAACAGTTTCTGTGGAGGATAAAAGCCTGAATGAAGAGAGTTCCAGAGAGAAAAGGACACACGGAAGCAAACCCATGGAGTCTCTTTCTTAATATCTATAGCCAGAATGAATTTGAGGACTGGTGTCACTTCCCACCACATCCTCTAACAAATCTCGTCTCTTACTATTAAAATGATATGATCTTTGAAGGACTAGACTGTGATTTATCTTTTACATGCTCTGCCAAGGTTGGTATTTAAATAACAGTTGGAGAATTTGGTTAAACTTTTAAAGAAAGGCATGTTTCTTGTTTAAGTCTCCTGAATCTGTGGTAACAGGTTAACCACCGCCCCCCCCCCCCAAAACCACCACCTTTCAAAGATCCTTTTGGAATTATTGGTTGGCAACAGACATACAGTGTTTGGTTTCTTGGTTAATGGATAAAGATCAAATTCTCATTATAGGACCTTTTTTCTTTTTTTGCAATGAATCTCTTAAATGCATATCTTATAACTCTGGTCCAATTGTTGAGGGGCTAGAAAAATTAAAAAAAAATCTCGTCATCCCTGCCAACACGTTGGTTTGTGTGAATCACAGCTCAGTGAAACCTTTCAGGCATATAATTTATCTTTTCTTTGGCCTATGTAGTAAATGCTTCATTTGTTCATGAATTCTGGCCTTGTTTTAATTATGCTATGCTCTGAATGTAGTTTTATGAGGCACAAAAATAAGATTGTCATTCTGAAAACACAGAAGATTTGTGTGCTTCTCCCAGAATGAAATGGTGGCATCTTTCTCCCAATTCACAGCTCTGCAGGTTTGTGGTTGGAATTCCAATCCAGGAAGAAGCATGCAGTGAGTCTGAGGGGAAAGGTTTGTGTGGGTGGGAGGGAGGGGCAGCTGACACGGCTGAGCGCGGCGCATAGTCTACACTGAGAATCCGGAATCAGTACACTGATGGCCATTTATGCATAATGCGGGACTCCCACCAAGAAAGCCACGGATGGAGAAGTTTTGTTCGTGTTACTTTCTGAGAGCTCATTCCCTCATTATGCTCCCGGAAGAATTGATTCCTCCCCCTCCCCCCGCCCAATACAGACCATGCAGCCGGTGGTCGGATGAGACATCTCAATAATCAGAAGGCTGTTTTCAAAGCCTTTGCAGACAGATGGATTTGAGTATCCGCACGTTCACAGACTGAAGGAGACATAAATGACTACCTCCTGGTTTTCCGTGTTTTATATGCGTATAGTGCAGTGTGGGCCCTCAATACTCAGATTCCAGTGATATGCTGCTAAAAACATGGGCATCTGTAGTGTAACAAAACCAAATGCAAACCTCACTGGTGAATCTGAGGGAGTCAACTCACTTTTTTCAAAAGGAGGTAAGTTTAAATTCGTGTGTCTTCTGGGAGGTCCCTGTGACTTTCAAATATTATCCACGGGCTAGACTCTACCAGACACTTGCCATGCTCCCAGCATAAGTCCCCATCTTCTGAATCAAATCTCATTTTGGAACTCATTCCACTCAAATTCAGGTGCTGGTCCTAAGAGCCTTTCATAAAAAAAGCTGAGTGGATAGATTCCAACTCTAGAGTTTCCTGCACTTTTCTTAGGCTAGGAATGGACTGGTTGCTTTGGACTTTTATAGTTAAAAATGTTCAAGGGTCAGGTATCAGATCCTAAACTGGGTTTTTTAATTAAGGTGGGAGGATTTGGAGGAATCACTAGACACCTGCCCCAAGATGGGCAAAGCTCAGTCCTTCATCTGCTTCCCATAAATAATTCCATCTTTTCCTGACTCGGGCAATGGGTTGGCTTTGGATGCCCAAGTGAAGGGAACATGTCTTTATTCAAAGTCGTAACTTTCAAATGGCCTTAGGAACCAGGACCAATAATAGAACTCAAGAGTTTCTGCACAGAGTCAAGCAGTAAATCGTTTCTCACATATTCATGAATATTGATGACTAGTTTCTAGCTCCAAGACAAGTAACTTTCCAGCTCCAGGTCTATACGTTTGCTGGAAGGTTCCCTGAGCCTGTGAGGCCAATTATCTTTGTATCTGCAGCACTCAGCCTCCCCACGGAGAGCACTTGGCGCCTCACACAAGAATCTCAGGGGTTTTGTATCTCTTCTCTGGAAGGACCACAAAGTTCCCGAGGACAAGGGCTCTGTCACGGCCGGCCCTCTAGCCTGGTCTCACCTGTAGCTGGCAGGGTCACACTCAGTAAGATGTGATGCCCAGATGCGTTTGAAGACCTACTTTGAGTTATGCAGAAAGCTCTTCAGTTGGCCCTGAGCTGGAGCATTCAGGAAGCGGCCATTTGAAGGATAGTTTTTTAAACTTTTGAAAGAGAGTCTGAAAACCAGTTCTTGGCATAGAAATTCACAGAAGCAGCAAGAATGCTGATAGTAAGAACCTGAACACACGCCTGACTGTCTTTCCCCAGTTCTAACTGTCCAGAATATTGAACTGTTTCCTAACATTTAAAATATAATTCTCAGGGCGCCTGGGTGGCTCAGTGGGTTAAGCCTCTGCCTGCGGCTCAGGTCATGATCTCAGGGTCCTGGGATCGAGTCCCGCATCGGGCTCTCCACTCAGCAGGGAGCCTGCATCCCCCCCCTCTCTCTGCCTGCCTCTCTGCCCACTTGTGATCTCTGTCTGTCAAATAAACAAATAAATCTTAAAAAAAAAATAAAATGAAATATAATTCTCAACACCCTCCTGGGTACATTAAAACCGCAGACTAACTTGAGAGTCGCTTTCCTTAAGGAGAATGATATATGTAGTGTTTAGTACAGAGCCCGGTATACTGTAAGTGCTCAATAAAAGACACCCAGTGCTATTAACAACAGGACAGTGCAATTAGTTGTTATTTAGACAGATAAATTAGCAGCCATGATACAGAACCCTGTAATGAAAAACTGAGCCCAACTAATTTTTTCCTGCTTCTAACCTTACTACTGACTGCATTCCCAAATTTTGGAAAAATACTGTTATTTAAAAGCCCAATGACTAAAAAAACCAAGTACCTTAAAATACATTATAACAACTTTTATTTCCTTTTTCATTCAAGGAGTTCCTTTCTCAGCCCACATACAAACAAACTCTCTCAAGATAAAAAGCCAACGCTCTTTTTTAAGATCAAAAGAACCTGCCTTTCTTTGTGCAGGTGGCAAAGAAGGAGCTGATTCCGGACACCTCCTTAAAAAAAATCTAGTTTTTACAAAGATATGACTCCAGCTTGCTGGAAAATAATTAGTACATAAAAGAGCCTGCCCAGAGCTGTAAAAGCTCTTTATTTAAACCCACACTTTGGTGCAAAAGATAGTTAAAGATCAATCCAGGCTATTAAAAAGAAGAAATGAAATGTATTCCAACAAAAGCCTATAAACACACGGAATGGGGAACAACCTACTGAGACCAGGCAGGGTAGTGAAGTCTTTCAGGGACCATTTTTATTCTGCTAATGCCTTTCCCTGCAGACTCCATTGATCATAAACGTAATCTGTCTTCCTCTACCTTTGATAAATGGAAGGACGAATTCATCTGTATGTAACTCGCCTCCTCTCTTCCTTTACATAAAACAGATGTCACAGCTATTACTGCTCTGCAAACAGATGTTTCCACCCACAGAAACATGGGGGACACTCCACCACAATGTGCTATTTGTTCTAGAGGGGTCGATGGCTTGAGACCTTGTCGGGGCCGCTTGGTGACTGTAGAGCGATGTAGGTGCCTTTGTCTCGGCCCCTCGGAGCCCCCCTCCCAGAGCTGGTGTTCACAAAGGGGATCGCCCCTGTCCAGCACTTACCCTCTCTGCAGGGACATCATCAGATGGCCTGGACAATCCGGAAACCTCCTGGGCTTGGTCTTGACGCTCTGCACCCTTGGCTTCCTGGCGGCTGTCAGCTGGTGCCTTTTCCCGTCCCTTGTCCAGTTTGAAGAGTTTGTCCAAGAAGCTGGAGTCCCTAGGCTTGGAGGGGGCCGCTCCTCCCGACTCAGGTGGGGCAGGCGCCGGTCCCCCAGCGGCAGAGAAGCCTCCGTCCCCGGCCGGGCTCTGGCCTGGGGTTTTATGTGGGTCGTGCCCCAGTGCAGCTGCCACCGGAAGTGCCACGCTCTCACTTGGTTCTTTGTTTCCTGGAGCGTTACTGGAGCTGACATCAAGCTTCACTGATCCAGTGGATGAATCCGTGGCTTGGTCTCCAGTACGTCCTGGTACAGGCCGCGAGAGTGTCAAGAAAAAACGAGATTTAGCAGCTGGTGCCTCGAGTTTGGCCTCTTTCCCAAGATTCTTTCCGTTGGCATCTGCAACAGCGCTGATCTCCATTGTCTTGGGGGAAGAAGTGGCCACATTATCCTCCTTGACACTTATTCCCAAGTCGACTGTAAACACAAACATAAACAGCGGTTATTCAACCCGGCGAGGAAATCCAAGGATGGATAATGGACTCCAGACGTTTGATACACAGAGGCCATGATGAAGCGGGGGCTCTGTGGCTGTCCGCTCACTCTGCGAAGCAGAACTTGGTTATCTACAACTCTGACCCTGCTCTTCTTGTGAGAGAGGAATTGTGGGGGGCGGGGGGCTGTTAGCGAGGAGGAGAGCCAGTTGGTCAAAGGCACACCCCAGGCACCGTACTAGTGACACTCGTGTTACTTCTCCGGTGGCAGGTTCGGAGGAATCTCACGAGAAGTAAATCGTCATGATTGCACTGCAGAGGCAGCGTGAACTCTGGAGCTAGAACAAGGCTTCTCCGCCTCGGGACTATGGACGTTTGGGGCAGGATCACTCTTTGCTATGCCTCAGCCCCTAGATTAGCCACATCCCTGGCCTAATCCCAGTAGATGTCAGTGCCCCCCCATGTCCCCACATTGTGACAATCCAAAATGCCTCCAGACACTGCCCTATGTCCCCTGGGGTGGCAGGGGAGGGGGGAAAATCACTCACATGTGAGAACCACTGAGCTAAATTGTCTCTTTGAATCTGAGTTACTTAACCATCTTGTGCCTCAATTTTCTGGCAAAGTGAGGCAAATGGTAGAACTTACCTCCTAATTTTGTGATGCAGATTCCATGAGTTAAGGTTAGCTGTTATCATGACCCGCAAGTGACAAAAGTGGCTGGCACAGGGCTTGGTCCCCCTCTGCACAGCTGCTGGGTGAGCTGCTAAGTCGCAGAGTCTGGTTATGGACAGATACCTGACCCCAGCCTTTGCGCTCTGTCTTACCATCTGGCCTATGTTAGCCTAGATTTGGGGGGTGGTGGGGGTAGATCCCATGTTGAAGGCTGGAAGGGCAAGCAAGCGTCCACACAGGACGACAAATTAGACCTCAGTGGGGCATGGAGTCAGAAGCATAGGGTAGGGTGCAGAGCTGCGTGAGGACTTGGGCGCCTCCTCCTCCTCTGGGGAGGGGCCGGCTTCCAGCCTCCAGCTGTTTCTGCTTTGACCTCTGCCTGGGTCTCATTGAACTGCTTTCCTTTCCCAGGTGCCTTTTATAAAGCAGGGCGATATTCAGGAAAAAAGGAGAGACCACGAATTTTGGAATGAAAGTTAAAGATCAAGATTCTCTGCTGATAAACTATATGACCTTGGCCAAGTCACCAAAAATCTTTGAACCTCCTTGTACAGAAGATGGGGATGATACTAGCTCCCTTGCAGCATTGCTGTGACGTTTCAGGGAGAGGACGTATGCGAAGACTCCGGCACGCTGCCTTTTCTGTAGTAGATGTTTGAGAATTGACAGATACCGCTTTTATTTTTGATTTTTTAAAATATTTTATTTATTTGTGTGTGAGAGAGAGGGAGCAGAGAGAGCGAGCCCAAGAGGTGGGGAGGGGCAGAGGGAGAGGGAGTAGTAGATTCCCTGCTGAGGAGAGGGCCAGACATGGGATTCGATCCGGGATCATGGCTTCACCGACTGAGTTGCCCCATAGCCAGTCACTTTTAAAATATGTTTACAGGAAGACAGAGAAACGGACAGAAGGAGAAAGGGGGAGAATCTTTCAGTCTGCTCATATAGCTCATCAATACGTGTGAAACACACATACACACAAGGACACACACTTTTATTAGCAGTTGTTTTTGCCAAACTGGTAACTCTCAGTGTCTAGAGTCAGGAACAAACAAAAAAGAGACAGGAAAGGGAGAGCCAGACCCCTGTCCGGTGGTCATCACTGAGGAGCACAGAAGGGACGGTCCACAGGCCAGTGACAAGCACTAGGGGTTCTTTTCAATCTCAGATCCCAAGGGGAGTCACACCGTCGGAGCATCGGGTATGCCCACCAGCTCTTCCTCCCCCTTCCCCCATGCTCCAGAATTCATGATCGTGGTAAACCTTGTACTCAGGGAGAGAAGGCGGGAAGGACAGCGGGAATACGGGACTTAGACGGATGTGTCAGGTGCCAAGTAAGCCAGTAGGCAGCTGAAGCATCACAGTGAATATAAATGAATCGTGGGGACAGTCCATGCCAGGAGAAGAGGAAACAGTTGACAAAAAGGCAGAGACTGAGATTCAAAACAAGGAAGGGCTTTTCAAAATGCCGAGAGCATCCGCCAATCTCTTTCTCTTTTGCCTCCCTTCCTTACTCTCCAGCCAGGAACCGAAAGAGCTAGTGGTAAGAGCGTTACACCCAGAGAGAAAGTCTTTGGGGGGAAAATAAAATCTTCCCAAGGACAGACTTTTTAAAATCAAGGTTAAAATTGGCACCGATCATTATATTAGCTTCAGGTGTATAATGTAGTAATCATTCGATGGTGTACACTATGAAGTGACTGCCATGGGAGGTCTGGTTACCATATGTCGCCCCTTCACCCAGCTGAACCCCCTCCTAGCCCTCTTGACTCCTCTGATGACCACCACTCTGCTCTCTGTACCTCTAAGTCTTGTTTTATTTGTTTTGCTTTTTACAGTCCACATACAGTGAAATCACATGGCATTGGTCTCTCTCTTGACTTATTTCATGTAACACAATATCTTCAAGGTCCATCCACATTTTTGCAAATGGCAAGATTTTCTTCTTTTTTATGGCCAAGTAGTATTCCAATATATCTCTATCTATCTATCCACACACATACATACACACACATATATATAGTCTTCCCCTTTCCCCTTCAGATTTTCACCAACACTTTGTATTTCATGTTGGGTTTTTTTTTTTTTTTTTTTCAGTAGTCATTCTGACAGATGTGAGGTGATATCCTAGGGTGGTTTGCATTTGAATTTCCCTAATAATTAGTGATGCTGAACAACTTTTCATGTGCCTGTTGGCCATCTGTGTCTTCCTTGGAAAATGTCTATATATTTAGATTCTCTGTCCATTTTTAAATCAGATTTTTGTTGTTGTTGTTGCTATCGAGTTGGGTTCTTCATTACTTTTGGATATTAATCCCTTATTGAATAAATGATTTATAAATACTTTCTTCTATTCAGTGGGTTGCTTTTTCATTGTGCTAATGGTTTCCTTTGCTGTGCAGAAGCTTTTTAGTTTGGTGTAGTCTCCAGATGAACTTTTTTTTTTTAAGATTTTATTTCTTTATTTGACAGAGATCACAAGTAGGCAAAGAGGCAGGCAAAGAGAGAAGGGGAAGCAGGCTCCCCGCTGAGCAGAGAGCCTGATTCGGGGCTCGATTCCCAGGCCCTGGGATCATGACCTGAGCTGAAGGCAGAGGCCTCAACCTACTGAGCCACCCAGGCGCCCCAGACTTTTTTTTTTAAGGGCCCAATATATTACCTGAATAAAGGATAAATTCTTTTCATCCAGGTATCTAGACTAGCCCTCAAATGCATTTAGAAATTACAACAGATGCAAACTTTACCTTTTGATGTTAGAGAATGGAGAAAGTATTTCTAATAACTTGTAAGAACTAGGACTTTCTAGATGGGACATTCCATAATAATGAAGGCCTGTCCTCCAAACTTGGGTGAGTGCATACTCAGGTCCAACACCCAGAGATTCTATTTCCTTTGCTAAAATGCTTACCTCCTACGTGGGCACATGATCTAAGCTAGACTAATTCTGTGGCTTTTGCTGAACCCATTAGAACAGAGTTACACTCTTTATGTTTGGGTTAGCCAATCAGTGGGAGTGCATCTGTAAGTGGTGGATTTGGCCATCACATTCACAGTGCCTGCCCGAGAACAAACTCAGATGAAAGCAGAGCCAAAAGACTGAGGGACAAATAGCCAGTGACAGAATTTAAATGCCTGGATCCAGCTATGCCTGAAGCTGAAATTTACTATTATATGGCCAAAAGATTTGTTTTTTTCATTTTTGCCAGTTTAAATTAAGTACATACTCAGTGATTTGGAGAGAATTTTATGGAATTGGCCAGTATCCATTTCACTTGTCAAGTAATAGCAAACAATCCTCTTCCTGGGAAGCTGTCTCCAGGCTCTTCAAGTCTGTCTAGGAGGCAGTTAGTATGGGAGGAGAGAGGGTAAAGAGAATGAAACAGGAGGAAATAAGTTAGTAGAAGCTAGATAGAAAAGCCACCAATGCTTTGCCTTCACAATAAAAGTGAAGGGAAAATATCCACTTCAGGAAACAGATTACAACTTTTGAGACCTTACCTTCAACAAACATTAGAAATGAGATATGTCCTAAAACATCGATTTAAATGGACACGTGTGCATGTATGCATGCACATGCACACGCATACTCACACACATCCAATCTGTAAATGAATAGAAAGAAAACCCACTAGAGTTACAAGTTTTATAATCTTGCAAAGATGAATATTGTTTACACACCTTCCTCACGTTATTACAGAAAGAATTTAAAAGTTCCTTCAGGATGATGGGAACCAAGCTTTCAGTTACTATGAACAATCTTGAGAGAAGTTCATTTTGAATCTGGTTGCAATAAAAAGCTTTCTCATAAAGCAGACACACAGACGACATACCAAAGAGATTTTACTTTCCATGAAAAGAAAATGTGTAAGAGTTTAAGGGAGATAAAAAGGAATCAAGTGAGAATGCAAACGACAGCACCCAAATATGTGAGAGCATTGAAAATTTTGATCTTCTTAGTGCAGAAAATATATTTTGTATTATGTGTGTGGCTTTTTAAGAGAAAGTCGTCATAGGCAGACATGTGATTGAGAACTTATCTCCAGTGGCATTTTGGTGTCATTGTTAGAACCTCGGTTTGACTCTCAAATATGAAATACAGATGGTCCTTGACTTACAGTGCTGGGACTTGTGTTTTTCGGCCTTACAAAGTGCAAAAGTGATAATCATTCAGCAGAAATTGTATGAGGAATCCCGAATTTGGATCTTTTCCTGGGCCAGCAATATGCGGGTGACCCCCTCTAGTGATGCTGGGTCTTGGCAGCTCCCAGCAGGGTCGACAACAGGTATACTGACAACCGTCTGTATCCTCACAGCCATTCTGTCTCTCCCTTTCAGTGCAACATTCAGTATATTTCATGAACCTGCAATTGTCAACACTAGGCTTTGTGTTACATGATGTTGCCCAACCACAGGCTAGTGGAAGTGCTCTAGGCACATTTAAGGTAGGCTAGGCTTCGTAGGTTATAGTAAATATATTTTTATTTTTGTATATTTTATATATTTATATATTAAATATAGGTATATGTATATATGTATAGTAAATATATTTTCTTTCTTTTTTTAAAAGATTTTATTTGAGAGAGAGAGAGAGAAAGCATGAGTGGGGAGGGAGGTGGGGGCAGAAGGAGAGGGAGAGAGAGAAGCAGACTTCCTGCTGAGCAGGGATCCTGACATGGGACTCAATCCCAGGACCCTGGGACCATGACCTGAGCTGAAGGCAGACAATGAACCTACTGAACCACCCAGATGCTCATAAATCCACTTCCAACATACAATGGATTTATCAGGAAGTAGCCCCATCCCAAGTAGAGGAAGATCTGCCTGGGACCTGGCTGAATTATTTGATATCTCTATGCCTCAATTTTCTTATAAAATGAGCAAGAAAATAACAATGCCTTCTTCAAAGGATCATTATGAGGATCAAATGAAATGTTTCCTACAAGGTGCTTACTGCTTGTGGGTATGTGGTGAGTTCTTGAGAAAAATTAGTGTTTTTTTTTGTTTTTGTTCTATCAATATATTATTACTATAATTACTATTTTATATCTCCAAACATAAATCACAAGGAAAAAAATATTCTGATGGTTTAATCTATACATTTGAGTGCTCTGGAAAGACTTTTAAAAATAGTAATGATGTGAATTAATTTATCTTCAAAAATCTAAGAAATCTGGGCCAGAAAAGATTCAGGAATGTTTCCTACTCTCTAAGTTTCAGGTATTCTCAGTTAGAGCAAGCTGCCTCCTCAGAGTTCTACTACATATTTTAAACACACACACACACACACACACACACAAGTCTCTATTACAATATTTAGAAATTATGAGGAAGGATTATCTTTTGGTTGTTGTTTTTTTTTCCCCATGTGGCAAAGTTCAAATTTTCACTTAGTACAACTGTTCATTCACTGAATGTTTCCCACGTACCAGGCATTATGGTAAATGCTGTCTGTAACAAGAAGCATTTTATTTATATATTACAGCAAATGTATACACTGGGTACTATCTCCACTCCCATTTTACAGGTGGGAAAATTGAGGCTTGAGAAGGAAAGTCACCTTTCAGACATCAACCTGCTCTTAAGTGGTAGAGTCAGGATTAGAACTCATGTTTGCCTGATTCAAAAGCTCAAACCCTTGACATTTTGTCATAGAAGCAAGAACAGAAGAGAGGGAGAGAACAAAGCAGACAAAGTTTGGTTAACGGGGTTAGTGGATCTTCAAGAAACTATGCACAAGAGAGAAAAGAAGAAACAAACCATGTTTTCTCACATCTGGGAGACGATGGTGTGTGATTTTGTTTTGTTTTAAATAAAAGTTAGATCATGTCATTCATCTGCATAAAACTATCCAAAGATGGCTTCACTCCAATTAAAATCAAGCCAGAACTCTACCATGCCCAACATGGTAGAGCCTCAGCTCCGCCCAGGTTCCTCCTCTTAATACACCAACCTTATTCCCACCCGAAGCTCTCTGTACTAGCTGTTCTTCCCACCCCTCCCATCTTTCCATGGCTACCTTGTCGTCATTCAAGCCTCAGGTCAGGACTTCCCTGACCACCCTTTCTGAAGTCACCCTCCCACTCACCCCCATTTCTTCTTTCGGTTCAGCAGTGCCTTCCCTGCTCTCTGAAATGGTCTCATTAATTCATTTTGCTTCTCCTCCATTAGAAAGTAAGCCCAAGTAGACCGACACCTGGTCTGTCTTGATGACAGCTGTGTCCCCAGGGCCTCCAGTGGTTCTTGGCATGTAACAGGATTAAGTCAGGGAAAAGTAAGGCAGAAGTCCAGAGTCTGGGGCATAGCCAGTGCCCAGGGACACTGACTATAATAATGGTGAGAGTAGCAACCCTTGTAGTAACTGGTGATGGCAGAGGCGGTGTTCTTTCTTCTAACAATCCATTATCCAAATCCTCCTAGTCCTTAGGGTTACAGAGGGAAGCAGAGGCCACGATCATAATATAATTTCATTTACAAAGGAAGTGTCTGCTTACAAAAGTTATTTCCCACTCAGACATCCCTTCCTGTGCCACACCGGCCTGTGTGTCAATATCCTGACCCATCCGGAGAAAGGACAAGTAGGGCGGAAATGTAATGCACATGATTTGCAAAGGGAATTGCAAACCTGGCAGAAGACGCAGGAGTTTGCTGAGTCATGGAAAGTACTGCTCAGATCACACACGTAGCTCTGGTCGAGTGAGAATCTGGCCGAGTTCAAAGAGTTCACGGAAGAAGACAGGAAGGTAGAAGGGAAACTAGATGATGACCCACTAAGCTCTTCAAAAGAGAATTATATTTGAATATCAAAGGATTATAGTAGGCCCTTGGGAAAACTGATGAAGACCTCAAAAAGTTTTACAAAAAAGACCCTTCTGAGGTCCTGCTGCAGGAGTCAAATGACACATCAAACAACTGTGTCTTTCTGTGTTATGCAAATGCATTTGTTGTTTTCTAGGTCTTGAAACAAGGATTCATGTGGCAGATACTTAGAGCATGGAGGAAGATGTTAGATTTGGAAATTTCACGGATTGATCAGATTTCATGCTTTTCATCTCAATATGAAATAAGCAGGATGTCTTGACCAAGAAATTCCAGCATAAATAAAAGAAAGGGGGCATCTTAGAGCTGAAGGTTCTTGACTATCAGCTTGATACAACACATCTGCCCATCTAGCGATGGAAATCCTGGGTTTTAATGTTGGGTTCCAACATCATGTGGCCAAAAGGTAATTGTTCACCCTCTCTCAAAAGTCATCAGTGATTTGCTAGTCACTGTGGGGTGAGACTGTATTAGTGGACCTCACCATTCCCACTCTCCTTTCCGCTCACAGATTTCCCATCATTCATGTGCTGCAGAAGTCTGGAACGTACAAAGATAATTCAAGCACTAAGCCACCATTGCTCCAGTGAGAGCCAATAGTGTCACTGAAAGACACATTCAATGTTTGATTTTTTTCTCAACTTGATTATAATACACATTTAACATCTGTTTACTACCCCAAACAATTATCTCTTAATTCTTTTCTTTTTTTGTATGGATCTTCCACCCTCATGGCAAGATAACTCACATATGTGACCCTGCATGGCTTGTCAAGCTTGGTTCACGTTCACACAGATACATACGAGCATCCGAGATACAGATACACAAGGGTTGTCTTTGTGCTTCTTGGTTTTTACAAAAATTGGATCAGAGTAGATATAGTTTTTTTTAATTGTTTTTAATCTATCATTGTTACGGATCGAATATTCATGACCCTACGAAGTTCCTAACTACAAATCCTAACCCCTAAGCTGGTGGTATTAGGAGATGGGGCCTTTGGGAGATTAGGACGTGAGGGTGCAACCCTCATGAATGGAATTAGTGCCCTTATAAAAGAGGCTCCAGAGAGCTCCCTTACTCCTTCCACTGCTTGAGGACCCAGTGAAAAGGTGGCCATCTATGAACCAGGAAGAAGTTTCTACTACACAACAAATCTGCCTCAGTCTGTGGTATTTTTGTTAAAGCAACCTGAATAAATTGGCAATCACAGTTATTCCTCTCAGTCAATATGTCTGAATCTATCTTATTTTTTTTTAAGTAGTCTCCATGCTCTGCATGGAGCCCAAAGCGGGGCTTGAACTCACGATCCTGAGATCAAGACCTGAGCTGAGATCAGATGCTTAACTAGCTGAGCCACCCAGGTACCCCATCTTATTTTTTTAAATAACTGCATAATATTCCTTAGTATTCATATACCAAAAGATATTTAAGCCATTGCCTTAATCAATGACCATTCTGGTAGTTTCCAAGTAATTGTTTCCCTTTCTATTACAAACAATGCTGAGATAAACTTCTGTGTTCAAAAATCCTAAACTAGTGCTTTTTTTCTATGAAACAGAAGCACAGATGTGCAGCTGCGACACACAAATCGATGTGCACTTAATTTCTAAAAAGAGACGCTGCCAGATTTCTTTCCCAGAAAGGGCACTAGTGATGCACATTCCTAGCAGCAGTGTGATAGTGTGGCTTTCTCCCACCCCCAAGGGTGGCGGGGATGGGAAATAGCAAGAACATTGACCAGAGACACAACATAAAAGACATCTTAAGTGGTAAAAACATATCAGGGGAGGTCACGTCTTATTCTCTCAGTGCCCTCTAGGGACAAGAACACCAAGGATAAGCCTTGGACATGTAGAGTGAGGTAGGTAGAATTCGTGCCCCATAGAACACTGCTGAAGAGTGACAATTATTAGTTTGGGACTCTGGGGACTAGGAGTAGCCAGCCAGAAAGCACTATAAGACAAGAGGCTCAGGGCAGAAGGACCAGGAAAAGCAGCCAAATCAAGAAGACATGATATTCTCCAGAGTCGACACATGAATGCTCAGTGAGGACACAGAAAGATGCTCAACCTCATGGGCCATTAGGAAAAGGCAACCAAAACCCGGACAGGGCACCACTTCACACCCAGCAGGAGGGCCATGATGAGAAAGACCGACCATCAGCAGTGTTGGCGAGGATGCGGACCTAACTGAACCCTCCTATGTTCGGTGGTGGCAGGAAGGCAACACGGCGGAGATGCTCTGGAAAGCAGTTTAGCAGCTCCTCCTGCTGGATGACCCAGTAATTCCACTCCTGGATACACAGTCCAGCGAATAAAAACGCATGCCCAGGTGAGGACGTGTACACAAATGTTCACAGCAGCACTAGATACGAGAGCTGCAGGACTGGAAGCAGCCCAAATGTCCGGCAGTCAATGGATGAATGGATACCCAAGACCTGGCCTATCCAGGCGGTGGAGCTGTATTCAGCTGCAGGAAAAAATAAAGCATGGCGACATGCTGTGACACGGATGAACTTGAAAATAAGGCGCTAAGTGAGAGATCCGGGTATAAAATACCACATCGCAGGTTTCTAATTACATGACATATCCAGAAGGGGCGGACGTCTCTCCATAGAGAAAGAAAGCGGATTAGTGGTCGCCAAGGGCTGGGGGTAGGGGCTGCAGGGAATGGACTGAGCCTGCCCCCGAGTCTTGGGTTGGGGTGATGAAAACATTCTGGGGATAGTGGGGACGTGGTTTGTACTACCTCGTGAATATACTCAAAAGAACTGAACTGGAGATTTTAAAAGGATGAATTTTGTGGTGGGTGAGTTAGATGTGACTTTGGAAAAGGAAGACATTGTATAAATAAACATCCAATGGGGGGAATGGGGTGGGGAAAGGAACACCGAAGGAGAGCACGCAGTTAAGAGGAAAGGCACACAGCTGGCTTTTAAGCATGTGGAAGGATGCTCAACATCACGGATGATTAAATGTGGCCAAAATTAGGAGAGCTACCTTCCCACCTACCAATGTGGTGAAAAGGGAGGTATTGAGTAACCTAACAGGGAGGGAATAGAAGAACAGCCCCCATATATCGTTGGTGGCAGTGTATTTTGGCAATCTCTGGGGAGAGGAATTTAGTGATATATACCAAAATTTAAAAGTTCACAAGCCCTGTGAACTCTAATTTCTAATAATAGAATATCATCCTATAAATATAATTGCTCTGAGTCACAAAGACACAGAACAGATACACGCTATTTGCTGGGCCACTGTACCCCTGAGAAAAGACTAGAAACTTATCGATAGGGGTTCGGTTAAATAAATTATCACATGCCCATCTTGTGAAAGGAGAGGTCTAGAATGGGACTTAAGGCTGACCCAAGGGATAGCTGGCCTATTTCCACTTAGCCTGGGCCAGGCTGGGCAGTGACAGTGGGGACTGTGACTAATGAGCCGGTTCCTGTGATGGAGGCTTCACCAGGCCGAGAGGGCCCTGCATCCTGGAGTGAGGGCATGCCCTGGGGGGCGTCTCCATATTCCACAGTCTGACCCTCTGCTCAGCAAACTTGGACCCCCCAACTTTTTAAGTCACCTGGAGATGATGTATTCCTCAGAGGTCATTTTAAAAAGAGCTCATGAATGAAGCATATAGGTGACTTCAAAAGGGGACACAACCATTGGGGACCTCTTACCACGAGGTCCCTTCCTGGTGACAACATATACCGGAGTGCATTGTCAAGGGGGCCTGGTGGATTCAGAAACCAAGCAAGCAAACTGTTAGACTTAATTAGCTAAAGGTTTACTTGCTTCAAGCTGGGATCACCTAAAGGTGATAATGATTTTTTATTTAACGTTATTTTTGTTGAGAAATGAAAAGTAGGGAGAATAATTTTACTTGCTTCAAGCTGGGATCACCTGAAGGTGATGATGATTTTTTATTTAACGTTATTTTGTTGAGAAATGAAAAGTAGGGAGAATAATTTTACATTACCAGAAGTGGGCAACTATAAGATCTGCTGAACGGGCCGGCATGGTGTTCGTCCAGCACAATGTTTAGGGTTTTTTGTTTTGTTTTGAATTGGGAAATGTCATCTGAAAATTCTCAAGTGGGGCTTTCATGGAAATAGCTGATTATCCGCTGGGGGTTTTGGCAGGGTCTCTGGGCTCAGAGCTGAGAACAGGCTCTACATCGCAGCTTTTGCGCCTATGAATGGGGCCGGACTCTGCTTGAGTTTCCAGTCCTCTCGTTCTCAGAAACACATGGCCTCTGAGGTCTTCTCTGCACAGAGCACATCTCACCCACTGATCTGCCGTTTTAATTGTTAAACTCAGAAATGTTTAGGGCAGCTTACCATTTCCTTGGTCTCCCTGATTTATTATTTTGGGGCAGTGTGGTAAAAGGATATGAAGAGAAGGTCTTTTGAAAAGTCTGCTGTAGGATTAGAACTGTAATGGAAGCCAGTTACGGTGTTTCATGATCTGGTTAAATGCACCCTGGGGAAGAAAAATGAAATAATGTGCAGCGGCCCCATGACCATCCTGTTTCTCTTTTTGCTGTTTGTCATGCTTTCCCTGGGTCTCTCTTGGGCTCTCCTGGCCTCCCTCAGAGAGGGACAAGTTAATATATCACTCATGCTCCTGAAACCATGTCGGATGTCTGCACGTGCTGAGCAGAATATGGTGTCCAGGCTTCTTCTCAGTCCAGAGAGGTAAAGAACAAGTTGCATTTTACTCAACAGAAGCTGCTGGAAATCCGACTCTATGCACCCTAGAACAGAATGCTGTGCCCAGGGTGTCAGCCAGGGTAGGGACCAAAAAGTTCTGGAAGAATTTAAAAGAGAAATGCCAATGTTTTATTTTTGAAAAAAAAAAAAATGTGAATAAAGGATTTTCTGTGTGAGTGCCCTCCCGGTGGTTCCCAACCATGGCTGAACACGAGTTGCTTTCAAAATACTAGTACCCAGGGAAACCTGAACAAAAGATTTCTGCCTGGGTCTTACCCACTAGAGCTTCTGATTTACTGATTCTAAGTAGGGTCTGGTAATGAGATTAAAAAAAAAATCCTCCCAGTGATTCTAATGTGGATTAAAAATTAGGCACCACCCCTATTTCCAGGAACAGACATCGTTGTAATGCGCATCTTTTATCGTTTCAGGCACCAAGTGAAGGGATTTGCAAGCATGATCTTATTTTCTCTTCCTAACACCAAGAGGTGGGGAAGTGGAGTCTCTTGTTTGAGCTCACACAGCTGTGAAAAGGTGAAGGGAGGCGGCAGATCCAAGCAGTTCACCTAGAAGTGCTCACTCCGGCCATACGTAGTAGAGCACCCCCCCCCCCCCATTCTGGAAGATACTATCTAAAAATGCGAAGGATAGGGGCGCCTGGGTGGCTCAGTGGGTTAAAGCCTCTGCCTTCGGCTCAGGTTATGATTCCAGGGTCCTGGGATCGAGCCCCACATCGAGCTCTCAGCTCAGCAGGGAGCATGCTTCCCCCTCTCTCTCTGCCTGCCTCTCTGCCTACTTATGATCTCTGTCTGTCAAATAAATAAATAAAATCTTTAAAAATAAATAAATAAAATGCGAAGGATAAAACGGTTGTGCAAGAGGTTCACTGCAATGTTGTTTGGAATGGAGGGAAAGAAAAACAGAAAAATGAATGCCCACCCTCTGCGTCATGGCTGCACGAAGGCTAACGCATCCACACCTTAAGACAGTCTGTGGCTGGGGCGCCTGGGTGGCTCAGTGGGTTAAGCCACTGCCTTCGGCTCGGGTCATGGTCTCAGGGTCCTGGGATCGAGTCCCGCATCGGGCTCTCTGCTCAGCAGGGAGCTTGCTTCCCTCTCTCTCTCTGCCTGCCTCTCCATCTACTTTGATTTCTCTGTCAAATGAATACATAAAAAATCTTAAAAAAAAAAAAAAAAAAGATAGTCTGTGGCTGTCCAATAACAATGAATTACACGCTGTACCCGTTGAGCTGGAGGGAAGTACACGCTTGCGTAGCCCAGGGGTCTGTCCTGGCCTGGGCTGAATGGACATGTGGGGACGAGCTGGGCATTCCTCTCTTTCTTGTCACCGGGCTTCTCGGTGGGACCAGCAGGGCGGGCTCAGAGCACTCGGGCGGACCCCGTGGTTAGCTGAGGCCGAAGCTAGGGCCGCAAGAGACAAAGGCAGAGCCTACGGGGCTCCCGAAGGCTTGGCCTTGGAATTCCTGTGTCATCCTTCCCACTCCGTATCAGGGGTTATGGAGGTCGGCCAGGATTCCATGGGAACCCATGGGAAGACCACAATGGGGAAACATGGATTATTTGGGGGGCGGGGAGGAAGGGATGTGCCCACCTGGAGACCGTCTACCGTAATAGTGTCACAGGATGACTTTATGCAACAGAAATTCTCCCCTGGAGTTCTTGGTGAGAAAAAAAGCACTAAGGATCAGCCTTCCCAGCGCACACCTGCCGGGGGGCGGAGGGGCAAGAGCGTGGGGTCACCCGGGGGCGCCAGTTTTCGGAAGTCGCGGCCACGCACGGAGAGGCGGGACCGGGCGACGCTGGGGAAGGAGACAGGCAAGGGTCCGCGCGGAGGCGGCGTGGCGCAGGGTTTCAGGGCCACAGCTGAGCCCAGAGCTTGTGGGGTGAGAGGTCACACGGCAAGGCTATGGGACCGGAGGGAAAAGGAATGTCTGGGAGTGAGCTCGACCCCCTTACCGCTTTTGAAAGACCCGAGCTGTGATTCTACGAGACCGACGCTGGGCAGGCGCCGCGGACGGTCCCCCCAGCGGCCATTCCACCCCAGCGCGCCGTTCTCCGCTCGCTGAGGGGAGATGGGGGCGGTCCTGGCATCCCCTGCGCCTTGGTGTGGACACGTGACCTCGTCCTGGCCAATGAGATGAAGAGGATGCCTGCTGGAGCGCAGGGCCTTCTGGGAAAGAGCTCCCATTCTGTCCCAATCCAAGGGGGGAAGGGCGGAAAGTGGTGGCGCATGTTGGCCTTCCTCTTCCTGCTTGTCGGTCGCTTCCCATGGGGACGTGGGGACGTTGGGCCCACATTCTCACCTCTCGGGTAGCTCTGATTTTTGGTACTGGGGCTCCCATTGCACTTCGCCCAAGGGTCACTATTGGCATATGCTTCTGTTCTCTTTATGTCAGCGCATGGGCAGGGACAGGTGGCTCAAGTACGAATTTTCAGCCCCATAAAATGATTCCACGGATTTTATTTGTTTTTAAAGCAAAATTAGGCAATTCTTCTTTTTGGAAACAATTGACTAGGAACAGAAAGGGAAGCCTATATATATATATATATATATATATATATGCGCACACATACACATATATATGTGTGTATGTATATATATATATATTTTTAAAGATTTTATTTATTTATTTCACAAAGAGAGAGAGATCACAAGTAGGCAGACAGAAAATCAGGGGAGGGGGGAAGCAGGCTCCCTGCCCAGCAGAGAGCCCTCCGGGAGGCTCCACCTCAGGACCCTGGGACCATGACCTGAGCGGAAAGCAGAGGCTTAACCCACTGAGCCACCCAGGTGCCCCTGAGCTGTTTATATTTTAGAAACTTTGTATCCAGGTGAAGCAGAGACAGTCTCCTGTTTCTGGAAAATGCTGTGTTCTGGTCAATATAGCCTGCGTTAGTCTCTGCCATCCAACGGCATTGAGAACTGAACGGTGGTTTTGTTTTTGTTTTGGTTTTTTTAGAGTGAGAACTAATGTCATAGATTTGATAGAAAGGAGTCACAGAAGGAGAAAATCAGGCATTTTTATTTCTCCAAAGATCAGTGAGGTTCTAGGCATAAATACACAAGTGGGAAAGTCTCAGATGGTGGGAGGACATGACGGGGAAAGCCAGAGATGAAGGACAGGCAGCTCATCAGGCTCTCCGTCTAGTTTGCTTGTCTCCTGTATTTCAACCCATTTACTCTGTGCCAGCCACTGTTCTACACCTCCCACCAAAGCTAATATTATTATTACTCCCAATTTATAGATGACTCTCTGGGAACACAGATTGATTCTTCGCCAAGGTTCCACAGCTGTTGGGTGGCAGAGCTGGGACCTCAGCCCAGGTCCATTAGATTCCTAAGTATGAGTGCACTCACACTGGTTTTCTATTGCTGCTATAGCAAATTGCCCCATTTGTGGTGACTCAGAATAACACAAATATATTATCCTACGGTTCTGAAGGTCAGACATCGAAAATGCATCAGCTTCTGGAAACTCTAGAGGAACATCTCTCCTTTGCTCTT
This sequence comes from Mustela lutreola, assembly GCF_030435805.1. Lineage (NCBI taxonomy): Eukaryota > Metazoa > Chordata > Mammalia > Carnivora > Mustelidae > Mustela > Mustela lutreola. The sequence goes on along the minus strand of NC_081298.1, from coordinate 7,877,675 downwards.
TACAGCTTGGAGGGGACCCCTACGTTCCTTGGCTCAGGGTCCCCTCCTTCCTGTCAAGGCCAGCACTGCAAAATCTTCTCATCTGTCTCTCCTTCTGTGATATCTGCTTCTATCCCTCTCTTCTCCCCAGGTTCCCCCTTAGAAGGTCCCTTGAGAGTACATTGGACCCACCCGGAGATAAAAATTATGCTAGAGATAATCCAGTGAACGTCAAACTGTAAGGACAGCCTTTATGAGCATCAACATTAAATCCAAGCCAGCACAAGGAACTTTCTCCATGTGTTTACCACCTACCAGGCACTCTTCTAAGTATTCCACATGTATCAACTCATTTCAGCCTCATGATGATCTTAGAAGTTTAGTTCTACCAGGAATGAATATTGTTCCCATTTTGCAAATGAAAGGACAGAGGCCCAGAAACTTCCAGAAGCTCACAGGACAGAGCCATAGTTCGAATCCCGCATCCTGGCTTCTTACCCTTCCTTCCTACTGCTATCCCTGCTTCTTAATAAGTCCCCCCAGGAAACGTTCCTGCAGGGTGATGAACTGTTGAATCGTCATAGGGAAAATGTAGATAAAAAGAAGGAACACAGTCATCCAGAATCCCACTTCTCTCTTTCTCTGGTGACTTTTCTCTATGGGCATATGTGTATATATACCCCACCAGAGACGGACACAGATGTGTATCAAAAGATTTGGCCAGAGACTTCTGCCAAAAGAATCAAAAAAAGCCCAAAGAATCCTACTTTTATATCCCCTTAAAAACTGCATTGGATATTATAACTTAGTTAATAATCTGGGAAAAAAACAGCAAGATGGTAATAATAGGCTGCCTTCCTCATTAAATGGGATAATCACTCCGAAACGAGTTGCATAGGACTCAAGTTGTCAGTGAATGACAGGCAGAATTCTGACCTCAGAGGATTAATCTAAACTCTTTACAGATTCTCCAGCGGGTGCCAGATAAGTTGAAAGCAAGGCTGTGGGGGACTAGAGCTAAATGCAGGGAACCCATGACTCACCAAAATGCAATTCTCTGCTTCCCTTGTCATGCCTCGGTATTCAAACAGCAATATGCTATTCCAGACTGTCGTCCTGTTTTCCTGTAACCTGTTTTCCTCCGTTTAGGAATTCCTTCCATATATATATAATTTATTAATTGTGTCTGTGTGTATGTGTGTGTGTGTATATATGTATATAGATATATCTATATAGATGTAGAAAAGGCAGGCGAGAGGGATCAAGGGAGGGAGACAGGAGGGACCTTTCTCAATTCCCACCCCTCCGTGCTTTTGTTCTTCCTACACACTCCTTGCCCTTGTGCCCTATCCTACAAATAGGGGAATTATCGTATAATTATGATAGAGAAAGAGGCATATTACATTCTCAATACCTCTCAATTTCCTGAGAACAAACATCTACAGTTTGTAAATTATATAAATGGTATGATTCTCATTTCAAAGCCTGTGCATCTCAATGGCCAGCTTTTACCCCATCATCAAAGGCTGCTGCTGTAAATACACCCATTTGGTGTACCTCAAATGTAAGTTTGACCCACAGGGTTTAAAGGGAGGAAAACTTGGGGCCTTTTCTCGTCCAGTGATTGCCAGTCCCGGCAGTGTGTCAGAATCCTCCAGAAGGCTCCCCACCTTAGCTTATTGTAGGTAGAACCTATGGGAAGGGCCCTGCCATCTAAGCTATTAATAAACTCCTCAGGAATGATACTGTGATATAGAAAAGAAATACCTATTTGGTCTTCGTTCCCATTCCTGGCACAGGCTGCCTAAAACTTATCATATAAATGATAAGAGCCATGAAGACGTCTTTTGTTATTCATAACAAGCCAGCCCCTTTTAACTACCTCGGAGTTTATGTTAATGAGGTGACTTTGGAAAGCCCCTAAGGATAGGGGCCCAGGTTGCCAGGGGAACCAGGCTTGTGATTAGAGGGTTGGAACTTTCAGCCCCATCCCCCATCTCTGGGGAAGCGAGAGTGGCTGGATATTGAGTTCCATCACCGATGGCCAATGACTTAATCAATCATGCCTGTGTAATAGAGCATGCACAAAAACCCCTACAGTACAGGGTTCAGAGAGCTGGCTGCAGGGACGGTGGGGTGCCAGGCTGGGCCATGGAAGCTTGGTATCCACTTGCCCCCCCACCCCCACCACCAAGAAGCCCTCCTACATTGCCCTATGCCTCCCTTCCCTCTGGCTGTGGCTGAGTTGTGTCCTTTTATAATGAACTGGCCATTTAGTAAGTCAGCTGTTCTCCCAAGGTCTGTGAGCCATTCTAGCAAATGACTGAACCAGAGTGGGGCTCCTGGGATCTCTGATTTGTGCAAGTAAGCAGAGCACCCACCGCGTGTGTAAAAGCGGGAAGCAGTCTTCAGGGACTGAGGCTTCAGCCTGTGGGGGCTGATGTTACCTGTAGGTCGACAGAGTCAGAACTCCATTGAGATGGAGGACACCCAGAAGCATCACAGAATTGCTTGGTATGGAAAGCCCACACATTTGGTGTCCAGTGTGGTGTGTGTAGTAGAGTGTAAAGAAAGGAGTTTTCCCCTAACATTAGGGTGTTCTAAAACCTCTAGAACCAATAATAGGACTCATTTCCTCATTGCTCAGAAGAAGAAACTGAAACCCAGAAACTTACATGCAAATGACAGCATCTGTAATCATAAAAGAATAATGACAGCTGATACATGGAGCACTTACTATATGGCAGGCACTGAAATAGATGTTTTATTAAATCTGATACTTAATGGGGTGCCTGGGTGGTTCAGTGGGTTAAAACCTCTGCCTTAGGCTCAGGTCATATCCCAGGGTCCTGGGATTGAGCCCCGCATTGGGCTCTCTGCTCGGTGGGGAGCCTGCTTCTTCCCCTCTTTCTCTCTCTCTCTCTCTGCCTACTTGTGATCTCTCTCTGTCAAATAAATAAATAAAATCTTTTTAAAAAAATCTGATACTTCTGTTGTAGGCACTATTGTTATCCCACTTTACAGACAAGGAGACTGAGGTCCAGAGAGCTTAAGTAACTTGTTTAAGGACACACAGCTGGTAGGTGGAAAGCCAGCAGGTGGATTCCAGAGTTACCCCTGACCACTTCTTCTTCTTATAGAAGTTTATATACATGTCCTCTGCAAAGTAGAACTTAGCCACTTTTGATGCACTGAATTTATAGTCTTCTAATGCAGGACAAAATGAAATAGATAAGAGTATCATCCCATTTTAAAACTGGCCTTGTGTAGGGAAGATTCTGTTTCCTTGTCTACTTCACCAGTTTCTGTGGAGTTCCTGAGTGCTGGGTAATGTGTAGATGTTTGATAGACAGGCTCCTTTAATCCTCTCGGGAATTGTGTGAGCAGGGAGCCCGGCATGTGGCTCCATCCCAGACCCTGAGATCATGACCTTAGCAGAAGGCAGACGCTTAACCGCCTGAGCCACCCAGGCACCCCACAGAGCAGGGACTTTAACCTCAGTCTGTCCAACTCCAAATGCCAACCTCTTAGTGTTTCACTCTTTTGCTTTTGTCTTACCTGCTGGAGATCTCGCCGTCTTCCGGCGGTTACAACTCAGAAGCAACGGGTGCTGCTCAGAGTTGAAATGTAACCCCCAGTGCCTGTGACTTAATTTGGAAACAGGGTCTTTGCCAATGACCACGTTAGGATGAGGTCAGTTAGGATGGACACCAACCCAATATGACTATGTCCTTATAGAAGGGGCATGCGACACGCAGACAGACGTGCACAGAGAGGACAGCATCTGGAAGCCATGGAACACCTCCTGGGAGCTCGGACAGAGGCAAAGAACAGGTTCCTGCTTGCGATGCTCAGAAGAGCCCGAAGGTGCTTTTCTCTCCTACCTACCCACTGCCCCACTGGCTCATGGTCTGTACCTTCACTTCTGTGTCTGTGGTTTTCCTTTTTAATACAGCTGAATATAGTCCAAAGAAAAGACCTGTGGCCTCCAGCACTGTGAGACAACACATTTCTGCTGTGTAAGCCGTCCCGTCTGTGACACTGTCCCAGTGGCCCCAGGACACTAACACTAACGTTTTCAAAGCGAGCCCGTGGCTTCGAGCCTTGCGGTCTCTTTTCACCATACACGGGATCGGCAGACCCTTCCCCACCCCCCGAGGAGCAGCCCACTTCCCCAGCGTGGCACTGACCTTCGTCATAGCATGGAATGTCACAGGTCGATATCATCACCGGCGTCCCGTTTGGACCACACTCACACTCGGGCGCTCCCTGCAACAGAATATGCGGCAGTTCGTAGTCAGGTGTTTGGGGAAAATCAGAACTCAGGGAAGAACCTCAAGGCCACAGGGTACATCACCAAATTAAACGTAAAGGCTGTGTTTCTGGAAACTACCCAGCTTCCCATCATGCCTCAGGGAACTGAGGAAACCATTCATCTCAGGGAGCCCCACGAACACAGGCAGGATGGACCCCATGGCACAGTGAGACGCCCCGCTGACAGGGACGCTCGCCTCATCAGTGGGGAGAGAGAATTGGACACGCCAATCCCCGAGTCCCGGCAGGTTAACCACATGCCACCCTCCCGAAAACACGGCGTTGTCCTCAGCTCAGCCCTTAGTCAACAAACTTGTCAAATACAGGAAGTTCACCGTGGCTTTCCTTCTGCTCCACACCCTCCCCCTCCCTCCTCACTGCTGGAACCTTTGTTCCAATTTCCTGCCCTGATTGTTTCTATTCTTGACATTTGCTGCAGAAATTTAAGAAGCATGCATATATATATATATATATATATATATATATATATATGCGCGTATGTACGTATGTACATATTCACACAGAAAGAAAAATGTTCCAGAGAGAAAACGTCTGTTACATAATGCTATTTTAGTAACAAGGCCATCTAAATGATACCACCAATAGCTGACACTAATTGGATATTGATTATGTGCTAAGTACTCTGCACACCATGTCGTATTTTGTGAATAGCATCGGTAGGGTAGTATCTGTGAATAAACGCCCAGAGAGAAAACCACAGTCTGATGGCACTTCTGAAGGCGGGAGCCTTGTGGGAGGGACACAGAAAGATTTTCTTCTTTTTAGGTTTTTATAATGGTCTTAAGGGTTTCAAATAAGCCTGCGTTCTTGCATCTACCATTAACCCTCCCAAGAAATCACGACAAGGACTCTTCTAACCTGTGCGACTGTTTGGTCCCGAGCTCATGACCCGCATCCCCTTTGGGGCAGTCCTGGGTGTGCCAATTTGATTTCTTTGGCTCACAGAGTTTTTATTTTCAAGTCTTTGGGAATCAATTGCCGGTGTTTAAAAAGCAGGAGAGTTCGTGAACCCTGTTTTCCAACCGCTGATGACAAACCCGACTGGGAACATCTGGTTGGTTTCTGTCATCCAGAGCCCACCATTTGCCCATGGACCCTTGGTCTCCGGTCCCCCGAAGGTAACTGCTGCCCGCTTCCCTCCCTTCTGTCACTGCCCCCCAAAAAGCCCCCGGAGGCCAGAGGCTCCAAGATGAGGAGTCACTTGGGAGCTTGAGGGACTGCTGAAGCCCGAGCCACCCCACCCTCCAGGCTGCATCTCTGTTGCGTCCCAGGTGGGACCAGGCAGTGGGAGTCTGTCTGCAAAGCTTCCCAGACGATGGACTCAGCACTCAGGCTGGACACCCACTCTGCAGGCACTGGAGTTTTGAGCCCATTTCTTCAAACCCAGCCTTCTATTCTGGGCAGGAATTCTCCATTGATACGGTCGATATTAGTTCATAGGTGGTTGTAAACCTCCTACGGGGGCTTCCATGATCACGGACGGGGCTCCCAGTCTTTAATGGAATGGATTGCAGAAGTGTAGGCTCTCGCAGCTTGGTGGTAGGAGATCTAAGGAGCGGCGCTGGGGTGTCCCCGGCCTCAGCCCTCCAGCGCAGTCTCCTAGAAGCGTTCGAAAACCGGTAGAACCCCCCACCCGCTGCACTGAAGACGCTGCTGCCTGGCCTCACTGCCATGCTCATTCTGGTCTAACTGGTCTATGGTGCTACTCCGGCCAGGGATCCCGATGTGGAGCCGAGGCTGTGAGCTGCTGGCCCGAACCTGGGGTTTCCCATCCTCAGCACCACTGATGCTGGGGGCCAGATCATGCCCTGTTCTGGGGGCTGCCCTGTGCACTGCTTAGCAGCATCTCTGGACTCTACCCGCTAGATCAGGAGCTCTGAGGTGTGACAATCCAGAATGTCTCCAGACACTGCCACGTGCCCCTGGTGGAGCGGGGAAGGTGGGGTGGGGGATGGCAGGCAAAGTCACCCATAGCTGAGAACCACCTGGTGGTCGGGACCAAACTGGCCCCATACGACGCACCTGGGAGGTCCTTGAAGACGCAGGTTGCATAGACTCCCAGCCTTGTAATTTGGGATTCGGGAAGTCTTAGGCGAGGCCTTGGAGCCTGCATCTTTAACAAGCTCCTGGATGGATGCTGGAGCTTTGACTACAACAGAGGAATCCCTGGGAACAGCAGCTCATCGTCAGTAATGTCTGTGTGATGAGCACCGAACAGGCCATTCACTCTGCGGTCACCCCCAAATCTAGCTGCTGGTCAGTCGCGAATGACCCCGTGACCCTAACTACACTACCTTGTTAGCTTCTGCCTCCTGTTCGTTCTCTTGGTCTTCAGCTCTTTGCGGGACACTCATTTGGTTACCCATTGTTCCTGCAACGGAGAAAAAGGGAGAAAGACAGGGAAGAATTAAAACAAGAATCTTATTCCTGACTATGAAGCTAAGTGTCGGGAACAGGCCGGTTACTGTGGGTGTATGACCGCAAGCCCAAGTTAACTCAATTGCTCCTATTTATTTTGGGGGATGAGGAAAGGTTTGGGACTCCTGTATTCAGTAAAGTTTAAGTCCAATGCAAGCCCAGTTTTCAGCTGCTGGGAGGAAATCGTTTTCATCATGAAAAACATATTCAGTATAGGTAACTTTTTTTTTCTCTTTTAGCCCAGCACAGCTATCGTATCAAGGAAATGTTAGAAGGTAGATAATTAAAATAATATTTATAATTTTTAGTATTCTCTGATTGTCCAACTAAAGACCCCTTGTTAAAACTCCTCGTGGCGCTGGCTTTTTGTTTGTTTGCTTTTGTTTCTCATAGCACTTAGAGGTACTTGTAATGATATATTTATAATTAAATATAGAGCTAAAGTGTGGTGGGTTGGCAATAAAGTCTGGTGGGTAGGTAGTAAGTCCATTGGCTAAGGCCATTTTTGATAGTTCACCTCAGCATGGTACAGTGGTTAGGAGCACAGAGCCTGGGCAAGACAACCTGGCCTTGACCCCTCCCTCTGCTTATCCTTGCTGTGTGTCTTTGCGCAAGTTAATGAGGCTCTCTGTGCCTCACAGGCCTGCTACACGGGCTCAGTGATGAATGCTTGTGGTAGTGTGGTAAGGAAAGCGGTAAGAACAACATCCGGCTCGGTATAAGTGATATCTAAGTGCTAGTTAAACCAAACACAAGGATTTCATGCAATGAGCCTAAGTAAATCCGTGATATAACAGGGGCCGGGCTAGGAGTAGGTAGGTAGGGTGGATGGATCTGGGTTGAAGGAACAATGAATCCAGACTGGGAAGGCAAAACAGAACATTTAGCTTCTGTGTCCCTTCCCCGATACGCTGTGAGCATCATGAGGCCGCGACTGTCTCTTTCCCTGCCGTTGGTTCTTCTGTTCTCAATGCGGCGTTTCCATTCATCAGGTCTAATGATCCGTTAGTGGTGGGAGGAGGGGGTAATCATCGATAGCTTACCCTACCCCCCTCCCACAGCTAGGCATGTGCCCACATCATTACTGAGCCTCTCGAGAGCCTTGTTTTAATAATAATGATCAAAGTCAACAATTATGTAGCACGTCCTCAGTCCCAGCACTGAGTCCCCAAGCACGCTCCCGGAGTCGGTTTCCTGAGTCCCACAGCACCCCTGTGAAACGGGTGTTGCCATCACCTCGTTCTAGATATGAGGAAGCTGAGGCCGAATCACTTTCCAAAGGTCATCCCCGTAGTGATGGCAGAGGCAAGATTCAAACAGGCTGCTTGGGCTCCTGATCCCTGGAATGTTCTGCCTATTACTACCTCCCCTTTGAGAGGAGGGAATTAGGTTCCCAAAACTCACCCAGGAGAGACATCCAGGAAATGCAGAGTGAGGGTTTGACCCAGAGGATGCCTGGTCTCAGAAGTAGGGCGCTTTCAGACATCCCAGAGACCTGCTGCCTTGAGACCTAAAAGTTTCTTTTTCACACATACAAATAATGTATGTTTGGGGAACGGCCGGACTCTTCAGCTCTGGGAGCTTTCATAATACAAGCCAGCACTTTTGATTTCTGGTTGAAAGCCATCCATGCATCTCTAAGGACTCCCATGGAGTTCTGGCCCACAGGGTATGAGGTTTCATGCCCTCGTAATAGACACACTGAGTTATCGGAAACTTCAGAGGCCAAAACAGGGTTATAGGTCTCACGAAATACTCTCTTGGGGGGATTTGATCGATAACAATATCTGAGCACCTGCTAACACATACAGGACTTTAGTGAATTTGCAAGGCTTCCTACTTACAAAATCCACGCCATGCGTAGTTACAAGAGACCACCACTTCCATATAAACGGGACACCATGCACATCACATTGAATCCTCAAGACTGGGGTGAGTGAGCAACAGCTGTGGGCCAAATCCAGTCCACTGCCTAGTTCAGTGTGGCCGGAGAGCTAAGAACAGGCTGTATATTTATAAAAGGTTGGAAAAAAATCAGAGGAAGAACCACGGATTGTGACACAGGAAGTTTACACGCACTCCAAATTTCCGTACCTATCCCTGGATTCTATCCGGAGACAGCCACGCCCACTCAATTCGCGTCTTGTCAACAGGGGGCTGCTTTCACGCCACAAAGGCAGAGTTGCATAGTCCCAGCAGAGATTACACGGTCTATAAAGCCTACGATATTCACTATCTAGCCTTTTCCAGAATGTTTATCAATCGCTGCTGGAGATCACTCTGAGTGATATAAACCTAGTTTGCAAAGAAAGGGTTTCAGGGAGCTGAGAGACAAAGTGTTGGCGGTAGTTAGACTGACCAGGATTTGAACCTGCTGTGTATAAAAATTAAGATGACACCTCTAACAACTACAGGCACGACAAAATAGGAACAACAACAACAAAATTGGTGAGTGATTACCATGTGTTGAGCAGCTATTCAAAGGGCTTTACTTATAATAAACTTGTCGACTCCTTGCAGCAAACCATTATTCCGATTTTACGGACAAGGAAACTGAGGTCAGTGGGTGAGATGCCTTGACCAAAGCCACGCACAAGGATAGACACGCAGATTATGTCACCACCTGAGCCCAGCTTTTAACAAAATTACAAATGAGACACCAAGGGGTTGGCAAATTTTTCAAGTTCTTATTCAATGCAGATTCAGTCCAATCTGGGGGCCACTTGCACAAAATGTCTGAGGTCATGATGTGAGTAGGCAGGAGAATGTTTCCTCCCAAGGAGCTGGGGCTCCCTTTTCCTGATAGTGGCGCATTTGAAGTAGCATTTGAAGCAGGCTCTTCGCAAATTCAGGGCCAGGTGGATGGAAAGAAGGACAGTGCGTTCGCCGTCTTTTGCAGAAAGAGAACCTGGGTTCGGATGATACTGCTTCCCACCCACAGTCACAACACAGGTGTTGTCAAATTGTTCCCGCTCTTCCTTCAGTTTTTGTAAAGAGGATTTCCAGGGACAAACACCAAAGGTTCCTGCCACCTATTGGCCATCGTCAGTAGCAGCAGAAATGAACACAGTTCGTCTCCAAGGCGGGGTCAGACTTTTGGGAGGGCAAGGGGAACAAGTTCACATTTAGCGATCACGCCTTCTGTTAAAAGCTGGCTCAAGCATGGCAAGTCCTCCCCTGCCCTAAAGATAGAACAGCTAGGGGTGCCTGGGTGGCTCAGTGGGTTAAACCTCTGCCTTCAGCTCGGGTCATGATCCAGGGTCCGGGATCAAGACCAGCCTGGGGCTCCCTGCTCAGCGGAGAGCCTGCTTCTCCCTCTCCCACTCCCCCTGCTTGTGTTCCTTCTGTTCACCCTCTCTCAAATCAATCAATCGATACATCTTGGAAAAAAAAAAAAAAAGATAGTACAGCTAATAAAACAATCATGATAATCACATCTGATGTGTAGGGAGAGCCAGCCCTGTGCCAGCCCAGTGCTGAACGCTCTAGGTAAAGAGCCACGTAGCACATAGGATAAGGATGGGAGTGATCCAGGGCAAGTTACTGAGGCTCGATGGGCCTCAGCTTCCTCTTCTGTAAAATGGGGATATCAGGGGTACCTGGGTGGCTCAGTCTCTCAAGCGTCTGCCTTCAGTTCAGGGTATGATCTTAGGGTTCTGGGATGAACCCCCAGCATCGGGCTTCCTGCTAAGTGGAGGGTCTGCTTCTTCCTCTGCCCCTCCTTCTCCTCCCCACTTACGTTCTCTCTCTCTCTCAAATAAATAAAATCTTTAAAAAATTCTTTTTAAAAATGGGGATGACATTAGGACTCACCTTAAGAGGTTGTTGCAAGAATTGAATGAGTTATTCTATGCGAGGTGTGGGGAAGACAGCGTGGCTCACCGTGGGCGCCGCGCCCGTGGAAGCCATGGTTACAGTTATCACCATTACATCCACGCGGATCTGCAGGCAGCTTCCCTCAAAGCTCCCTGATCGTGGGATTCAGCTAAGGAACCGGCACCACCTCTGATTCTCAACATTCTCTCACCAAAAAGTCGGGTTGGAGCCCTGGATCTGTATTTTTCGTAAAGGCACAGGGCAGTCTCATACTCAGGCACACACAGAGAGTACCATGATGGTGAGCGTCCGTCCAGGACGTCCTGGGAAAGAAGGTGTCCGGGGGCACAGGACTTTCATGCAAAAACCAGGAAAGCACACCCTCCCTCCCCCCACCACCACGAGGAAAGTAGGATGCGCTGAGCTCCCTATAACCCCGCTCAAGGACTCTGGGAGGCGAGGCCTCTTTACCCCCACTTAATGGATAGCAAAACTGAGGCTCAAGATGGTTCGGACAGCAATTCCTTTCTGGGCTGGGGTTTTCTCTGGTGTCCAACAAATGTGAAAAATTAATCAGATCAGGAGTTTTTTCATCAAGAAAGCTGTATTCATGTGAAAGAACCAGTTTTTATTTGGAAAACAAAACAAAACAAAAAAACAAAAAAGGGAAAAAAACAAAAACACATTTGAAGGTAATGCCCTTTCGTGAACCAGTGGTGTGAGTTGTTTTGTTTTTAATGACTTATTCTGACATTAAACACCAGCCAGGCCATATGGTGGGGCGTTTTGTTTTTGAAATTGGACTCATGTTGGAGCCCTTAGCATTTTGAGAACGTGGGGTCAGTCTTTGCGAGGGGTCGTTGGGATAGAAAGTCCTTTTAGTTCTTCACCTCTGCTGTGTCCTTGAGGCCACAATCAGTGGGTGCAGGAGACACAGGAGGGGTGGACTTAAATCCCCGTGCCCGGGCCCCAGCTGGACCTGATCCCTCAGATTTTCCAGGCTGGAGCCCGTGGCACCAGGACGTTTTCAAGATCTCCAAGTGATCTCTGTGACAGCCAGGGCCGCTGTTTTAGACACTTCGGAGTGCCGAAGCTTCCCCTGGGCCAGGGAGTCTCCCCCAGATGTTGCCTAACCTGACACACAGAACACGGATTCTTAGATGGAGGAAGGGCCTCTGTCTTCGGGCCCCATAATCACCATCCGCTCAGGCATCTGAAACGCCCCCCCCAGTCTTGCCAGGGCCATCTTTGTGGTCCTTTGTGCTGTCAGCCTGCAAATGCTGGAGAACCTGGGCCTCCAGCCGCCCTTCCCTGAGAATGGGTGTGCAGGGCACCGTGGCTGCCAGCCCCACTCTTCCAAACAAGGACCTTATTGCCCTCCAGGAGACATTTCTGAGGGTCACAACTCAGGGCCAGGGGGCTGCTGCTGGTGCCCAGGGAGCAGAGACCAGAGACGCTGCTGACCATCGTGCAGGGCACAGGACAGCCCCAGCAGAGAATGACCTGCCCCCAAATGTGACCAGCGTGGAAGTCGAGGGATCTGGCTCTCGGGGCTGGACTTGGTAGTTTTCTCCTCGCACTTACGGCCCAGTGTCCCCTAGTGACCTACGTTTCTGAGGAGCTGCTGGGGGTCTAGTCCCTGGGGGTGAAACAGAGTAGCCCTCTGTCCTGACTCACACCAGCTGTGGGCATAGCTTCGGCCCCCATTCTATAGGGGTGAGGGGTGGAGGTGAGGGGTGAGGGGTGGCAGCAGGTCCATCCTCACCGCTCGCATGTGAAGATAGCCAGAGGGCAGTCCACACCGTGTTTAGTCCCGCGGTTGGTTCACATACAGCAGCGAAGGACTGACGATTAGCCATTATAACAGGGACCCCATCAAATGTGCTGTGCCTTCAGAATCATAATAGCTCGTATCTCTGCAGTGCCCGCTCTCTGTGCTGGACCCTGCCCCGAGTGCTGTCTTATATGGGTGTATCACGTCCTCCCAAGAGCCCCACGAGGCACGCATTTATATTGTCCCGTCTTACAGACGCCACACCTGCTGCAGGAAGCCGACGCTCCTCGCCTAAGATTGTGCTATGGACTGACCTGCTTCTCCCTCCAGATTCGCATGGTGAAGCCCTACCTGTCGCTAACTTCCCTAAGGAAGTCAGTAAGGTTAGAGGAGGTTAGCCGGGTGGGGCCTCGATCTCAGAGGATTAGCGTCTTTGGAAGAGGGGACACCGAGAGAGCTCGCTCATTCTCTGCCATGTGAGGCCGCAGCGAGAGGACAGCAGAGCGAGAGAGGCAGGAAAAGAGGCCCCACCAGGATCAGAGTCTGCCACGACCTTCATCAGGGACTTCCGGCTTCCAGAGCTGTCAGAAAATACGTATCTGTTGTTTAAGTCACCAAGCCTACGGTGTTTTTGTTACAACGGCACAAGCTGACGAATACAGGTTATCTGCCGGTAACTGGGTAACTTAGGCTTTAGCCCTTGGCAGCCTGTTTCTGCAGCTCAAACTCTTCACTTTTTCCTTCTTACAGTCTACTGTGTCCTCTGCCATGTATGCTATGCTCTTATTTTATTAAATGTTTCTATGTAATGTGATACACTGTAGAATACAAAAGTTGCATAGCTGTCTGTGTAATAAGAAATGAAAATCACACCCAGTCAAGGAGTGTGGTCTGATCTACAGTCAGTGCACACTTGAGGAGGGATGCACAACTGAAGGGTCATCAGCAATCTTTGGGCAAAAATTTAGCACAAAGGCTTGGCAGTAGTCAGGTGAGAAAACGTTAGTCCTTCCTAATGCTATTTATTTCTCTTACGAATGTTATGATCCCATTAGCTCTGTGGTGTGTTCCCCGGGCGAATTAGTCAGCCTGGAAGGGGTCCTCGAACTCCTCCCCTCCTCTTTCACACAAGTGGTTGGTGTTTAGGTCACCTCCTTGCAATGAGAACAGAGTCAACCCTAAACACGGGACAAGCTGCCCCGGAGAAAGCATTTCTGAAAGCTGCCTTCCAGCAAGGAGCTAAAGGACTGTCCAGTGGGAAGGGGAGGTTCTCAAACAGTGGTGACAGGATTAGTCACCAAGTAAGCAGAAACACCTTAGATCAACGCCATGGAATGTAGGCAAGCCGTGGGTCCTCCCCACCACCCAGTTGAGGGCCGTGCCAACAGAGCCATCTGGCGCACCCAGCAGAGCAAGCTCTCTGTCCCCCGACTCCAAAGGCAAGATCAAATGAGTAAAGAGACCAAACCTGCTCTGCCAGGTCCCATGACCCTGCGTCTCCTTGCGTTCCCCAGCACAATGCTGGGAGCGGTAGACTCTCTGAGGGTCTCCAACGTACAGTGGTACAGGTTGCCTCCTGCACAAGGGGGCACATGAGGACTGAAATCCATCCTTTGCCGTGCTCCCCAAGTCCTGTGCCGTAGAATGGACCATGTGGGCCCCGGAGAAGAGGTCTCCTTATCAGAATCACATGGGGTGTTTCAGGAACACTCGGTAGTTGATATCTTGCTATGGGAACACTCAGGTTATGCGCTTATAAATGGTGGATGTGCCTAGAAGACTTAGAGCTTACTCTCTTACTCTTCGTGTCACCAAGCGTCTTCCAGCTAATCGTGCAGCAGGTAGCATTATCTGAAGGCTCCCTCCGAGCCAGGCGGGGCCAGAGAGGCCCCCAGGTACGGAATGCAAGCAGCCATTCTCTTTCCAAGTGCACAATCCACACTTGGAAATGAGCGTCCCCTTCCCCAGCCCTGGATTTTGCCCTCCAGTGCCTTGCTTGCTTCATCCTAGTCCTGGCCCTGGGGCCAGGAACTTTACTTTCATTGTCTCCGTTTTTCCTTAGAGCACCCCATGGTTCCACCACTACACAGATAAGGAAACTGAGGCACAGGGAGGCATTCCCGTCGCCTCCAGAGCGCACACCCGGCGAGGACAGGTGCAGGGCTGGTCCTGCCTTCTTTAATGGACGTTGGTGATTAAGTGTATAAACAAGAGTAACTCCCACCTCCTCCGCCTACCCCGCCCCAGATCAGAAAGCCCTAAGGAGGCAGAGCAGGGGTCGATCCTGGCTCCGGTGCGTCAGGCTGTCATATCCATAACTATTCCCAGTGCTGGGCGACGGTAAGGGGAGCTGCCAACAGTGCGACCGTCAGCATGTGTCCCCCCAGCAGGACGGAGGAGACCGGCCAGGATGGGTCCCGACGGGCCGTTGGCTCTCCAGAAGCACAGGACTTCTTGGTAAAAAGACAACCAACCGTTCCCGAGTTCAGAAACCTGAAAAGAATTCTCCAGGCCTGGGGACTTGGCCTTGCATCTCTTACGCCCCCCTAAATAGAAAACGACTTTAGCACACTCCTCTCTTGGCTACTTTAGGGGCAAAGCAGGACAGATACACCCCAGGCCTGAAGCCAGCGGTGTCTCAGCAGCACCCCCACCCCACCGCCGTGGATGGTGGGTGCATCAGGCACTTACCCCCTGTGCAAAATTTAAGGGGGAGCCGGAAAACTCAAGCCATCGAGACAAAGCATTTAACACAGCATTTCTAACACAGCATTTAACACAGCACACAAAAAAACACAGTAATGCTGTTACGGAACCTGTCTTTACTTAACCCGTTATTTTGTTCCTTGTGGATGTTTTGGCATTAATTTTATTTTTTATTTTTATTTTTTAAATATTGCTTTAAAATATAATTTATCTTGGGGCACCCGGGTGGCTCAGTTGGTTAAGCATCCAATCAATTATTGATTTCAGCTCCGGTCATGATCTCAGGGTGGTGAGATGGAGCCCTGTGTCAGGTTCCTGCTTAAGATTCTTTCTCCCTCTCTTTCTGCCCCTACTCCCCCAAAATATATATATAGTTTATCTGGATGACTGAGTTTCTTGGTGTCTCTTAAATTCTGCACACCCGTGCGTGCCTCACTCCCTTCACTCGAATCCCAAATGGACCAGGTCTCAGCTCCATTCTGGGAAACCAGGGAGACCTGGAAGTTCTCCCCACTGGCCCTGCCTCCTCTCCCGAATTGTCAGGCAGAGGTGATGATGACAATAAAAACAAAAGCCAGCATTGATCAGTGCACAGTGTCTGCTTGGATCTCAACACTCGAGGACAGGAAGCCCAGGGAGGAGGAGTAACCTGCCCCAGGACGCCCACCAGCCCGAGACATCTGGCCGCAGACACCCACCCTCTCATCACCTCGGTGCTTCAAGGCAGGAGGGAGTTTCAGAGGGCAATGCCAACTTCTGGAGTCCTGCCGCTGGGATTTGAACCCAGCACCCGCCTCGAAGGACGGCTTTGAATGTTAAATAAGACAATTGATGTAAAGAACCAGATTCACACAAGGAGTCCTTCTTCCCTTCTCCTCCACATCCTTAGACCATGCCCCTTGGCAGAGACTCAGAGTCAGCTTTCCTAGGGGGACTCTTGTCCTGACAATGGTCCCCAAATCCCATAGCACACCCCTTTGTCTGCTGATTTCTTACCCCAGGTCTTACACTGGAAATGGCTCTCCATCGTTCCAAGCAAACTGGAGCTTTTTCTGTTGCTTCACACCTGACACCACCTACGTGGCCATACAATCTTTCTATGACCCATTTGGTACGACTATCTTTGGATCCATTTCACAGACGGCAAAACTGAGGCTCACACACACCCAAGGCCACACAGTCAATCAGTGGCAGAGCTGGGATTGAACTCAATCCTCGGATGCCTGGCGTCTAGATATCACCGCTGACCACAAACAAGCCTAATCTGGAAGCTGTTACCTGTCGAGCCCCTGGCGGGAGTGTCTGCAGTCCCCTGGAGTCCCCCGGAGCTGCTCCTGCTCAGGGTGCCTTGTCTCCAGCTGGTGCAGCCCAGAGCTAGGCAGGCAGCTGGGCCCGGCTCCCTGCCCTTTGCTTCCTCCTCCGGAGCCTGCCGGCTGAACACACAGAGCAGGGCAAACAGTCGTCTGGGTGAGGCCCTCCTCCCCAGGGATCCTCCCACAGAAGCAGGTTCTCTTCCTGGCTGCAGGCGCTGTTCTCACCTCTCCAATCAGAACCCAGCACCTGACTTCTCCCGCACTAAGGCCTGCCTGGCACTCCAAGCATCCTGGCCAGGCCCCCCCACCCCCACCCCCCGTACCTGCTCGGGTTGACCTGGGTTGCTGATTCCCTTCCCCGGTAACCACGGGCCATGGCCAGAGCTGGGAAAACACGTTCTGTAAGGTTTTGCAGTTCTGTCTGCCTTTTGCCTTCATTTCTTCTAGAACACCACCTCCACTGCCCCGCCACCTCGTAGGAAGGAACGAGCATCTCACCCACTGCCCTGGCCCCAGGCCCAGAAACATCCCTCCCAGCGGGCTTTGGACACGGGAAAGCAGGCAATCTAAGGGTGGCTTAATGTCCTGAAGACCGAGGATGGCATGGAAAAGGACATTCTTTCTCTCTGCAGGCTAGAAATTCAAGACAGCCTGCTGGATTTACTGAATTTCAGCAGGGATATTTATTAAAGTGTCTCACAAGGGCATATGTAATACAAGACGGGAGCATCAGTTAAAAATAGCAAAAGAGGGGCACCTGGGTGACTCAGTGGGTTAAACCACTGCCTTCGGCCTAGGTCATGATCCCAGGGTCCTAGGATCGAGCCCCTCATCGGGCTCTCTGCTCAGCAGGGAGCCTGCTTCTCCCTCTCTCTCTGCCTGCCTCTCTGCCTACTTGTGATCTTTCTCTATGTCAAATAAATAAATAAAATCTTCAAAAATATAAAAAATTAAAAAATAAAAAATTGCAGTGACATATTGGAAATTTTAAAAAATAACAAAAGAAGAGGGGCAGTAAGAGGGAGTACTTCAATGTGTACATTCAAGGTCAGAAATAAATATTCAGGTGGATTTACAGGCTTGCTGTGATGGCTCACAGATGTGGCTTTGAGCTTCCTAACAGCCAATGCAAAAAGAGAAACATGGCAAATACTATTCAGTGTTCTTGGGAAAACACGCAGGAGAAAAGCGAACTAATAATTATTGTGGCTTTATTCATTAATGTGCTCACCCAAGCGCCCATGTCGATCAACTACTTGCTGAGCACCAGGCTATATATAGCCCTGGGCTTAAATTGGGGAGGAACCGTGTCCCCGCCCGACTCTAGGCTCACTGCAATTGAACACAGAGTCCTACAAACAAACATAGAATTACAGAGTGTGATCCTCATCATGAAACAAAGCCAAGGCTACAGAGAGAGAGAGAGAAACAGGGAGGGCCAGAGAAAGCCCCTTTCAGAGAGCAACATTTCAGGGACAGGCAAACTATTTAAACAGATAGTGAATTCACAATCGGACACCCCACAACGAAGGCAGTAAACTCAGTTCGAGCTCAGCGCTGGATCTTTAAATCTGGGATGTAATAAACGCAATTATTAAGCATCTACCACACACGCACACGGGGCCAGCATCATCATCGAGGCAGCCTGCTCCAGGGGCTCATGAGCTTGGGCTCCGGGCCTGGGATCAGATCGTGACTCTGATCGAGGGGCTGTGTGATGGCAAGCAGCCACTTTGCCCCCTGTCTCCGTTGGCCCCCCTCCTCTGTGGTGGTTTTGCGCTTATCTTTGTACCCCCGATCCTAGCGCTCTGCAAAACGAGATGGGCGCCTTCCGGCCACAGAGCAGATGCTCGACAAGCCTTTCTCGTTTGGACCGGCTCACTCACAGGTGTTGTGACAGTAACTGCCGTGTGGACGACGTCTTACTCTTTGGGGATAGGAGCGAGCCAGGCCATTAAGGGTCATTATCTGTGTGGGACACTTAACGGCATGTCTGGCATATTGTGGCCCTCGGTCGATGTTAACTTCATAGCCGTGGTGGGGGGGCGGGGCTGGCTCTGGGATTTACAGGAGCCAGTGAGAAAGGAAAATGCAGAGCCCCTTGTTCTCGAAGCAGGGAAAGTACTATTTGAGGTGCTAAAGTATAAAGCACTTTCAGGGGCACCTGGGTGGCTCAGTGGGTTGAATCTGCCTTTGGCTCAGGTCCTGGTCTCAAGGTCCAGGGATCGAGTCCCAAATCGGGCTCCTTGCTCAGCGGGGAGTCTGCTTCTCCCTCTCCCTCTGCCTGCTGCTCCCTCTGCTTGTGCTCTCTCCCCCTCTCTCTGTCAGATAAATAAAATCTTAAAATATATATATAAAGCATTTTCCTTTTTTCCACAGTCTCTCTCTCTCTTGGCTTCTTACGTATTTCCTTTGCTATTCAAAGTTCTTCTAAGTAAGGAAGAATTAAAATGTTAAATTATTCATGTGAATTTTACCATTCATCCGAATACTGTGCACCGTGGGTTCACATGCAATGCATTCACAGGCAGAATCCCGAGAATCCCACAACGTATTTGTAGCTTGTGCGAGCGTCTGTATCTCATTCTTACTTCGAGTAAATGTCACACAAACATAGTGGAGTCAACGTCACTTTTAGATACTCACACGCTCGGCCAACACTCTCCACCTTCAGTTCGCCGGTGAGTAAGGAAGGGTTAAAAGGAAAAGCTGCGGACCGCCCCATCTCTCCCTTTCCGTGACATCTTTTTCAGCCCTTGGCTGTTGTAGGGAGGTGACAAGAGGAAGAAAGGATAGGACAGAGTTCTTTGGTTATTCCTGTTTTCAAGAATGTGTTGCCTTCTTTGTGCACTTGAAACGATTTCCGATTTGAAGAAAGCATGACTTCTCAGGGCTGTCAGCGTCCCTACACACTCAGCTGTAGGTATAACACACTTACCTGGAACTCACACTGAGGTTGGCTGGTCCCCCACCCACCACGGGTCCCTCTGGGGTTCTTTGCCCGTGGGGCGTCACGAGTGCTATGTGTGAGTGGGACACAATGGACTGGGGGGGTGTGCGCCGTGCAGGACTTCTCTGCTCACAGATATGCCTCAGGGACCATCAGCTTTCTTTTTTTTTTTTTTTTTTTAAATTTTATTTATTTATTTGGCAGACAGAGATCACAAGTAGGCAGAGAGGCAGGCAGAGAGAGAGGAGGAAGCAGGCTCCCTGCCAAACAGAGAGCCTGATGCCGGGCTTGATCTCAGGACCCTGAGATCATGAACCGAGCCGAAGGCAGAGGCTTTAACCCACCCAGGCGCCCCGACCATCAGCTTTTTAAAAAGACTTTCCCTTTTTTCAGAGAACTCATATCCCTCCAGCGCACAGCCTCTGCCGTGATCGCACCCCCAGCAGAGTGGGACATCTTTTACAACTTGATGAACCTACGCGGACACATCATAATCACACCAAGTCCGTAGTTCACGTTAGAGTTCCCTCTGGGGTTATCCATTCTATGGGATTGGGCAAATGTATAATGACACGGGGCGGCTCTTGTACCGCACAGAGTAACACCACTGTCCAAAAGGTCCTCTGTGCTCTCCGTATGCATTCCTCCTCTCCCCCAGCCCTGCGAAACCAGTAATTTTTTTTTTTTTTTTAACATCCCGTCCTCTCTCCCGTTTCAGTGTCGTATATTGGGTTCATACAAGAGGGAGCCTTTTCAGACTGACGTCTCTCAGTAATCTAAGCTTAAGTTTCCTCCATGCCTTTTCACGGCTTGATAGTTTGTATCTTCTTAGGCTGAATAACATAATAATAATGGTATTCACCTGCTAAGGACCTCTCGATTATTCTCAAGTTTTGGCCATTGTGAACAGAGCTGCTGTAAACATCGATGGGCAGGCGTTCGCGGGGACCTACATTCTGGCCAGGGCGTGTTTTGTTTTACAAGAACATTGTAAATGCATTCTGAATGTAAAGCGCATTGCCTCGCTGAACATCCAGGCCATTTTGCTTCCTCAGTGCCAGTTGCTGCCCATCCTGGCCGGCGCGGGGTACCATCGGGGAGCCGGGTCTGGCTGTTCCTGCTTCCCCAACACAAGTTCAAAGACAAAATTATTCAAGAATTTCAAAATGGGGACCACAGAGCATTCACCCAAGCTCAGGGCCCTGTCTGGAGGGAGGTAGCCGCTGGTGCTGGGAAACACGAACGTTCTGGTGGAAGAATTCACTCCCTAGTGTCCACACTGCAGGAACTCACGAAGAAAAGAGTTTCTCTCGGCCCTACAGACATTAGGTGGTATTCGCCATCAACATCTCCTGACTCGGTTTGCTGCTTCATCTTCTTACTTTACAGTCTCCACCCCTCTGCAAATATTGACAGACTCACCAAGTTGTCAGAGATCTAGCTGCTTTCCCGGAATCTGGTTTGCAGTCTGTCGCTGTGTCACAAAGGGTCCCCTGGAAATCTGAATCCTCTCCAGCACCCCACGGGGACCCCTCCCAAGCCAGCCTTGCCAACACTCCGTCCTCCTATGTGCAGGCCCCCGTGTCACACGTGTTTTTGATCACTGAGCCAAGGGGCCTGCCTGCCCACCCTGCTTCGGCTGAGCCAGATAAATCTAATATGCACTTTTGTCTTTTTGCACCCCGCCCCCATCACTGGGTATTTTTCAGATCTTTTTCTTATACGTTAGCCAGTGTGTTCTTTATAATCTTCACCCAACGAGTTTCTATTTGGGTAAGGAGGAAACGGAGGCTCGGAGAAGAGGCATGTCTCAGAGTCTGCGCGGAGGTCAAAGCCATGGGAGGGAGAGCACAGCCCGGAGAGGCCACTGAGAAAGCCCCTGAGTCTTCACGAAGTAGCAAGGAAATCAAACCCTGTGAGAGAGACCCCCACAATTTCAGGCATTGGGTTCTTTCCTTTCGTCATGACAATGAATGGCTTCCGTGCTAAATCGTGTTCTTGGGGGTGGCAAGAGGAGAGGAATCTCTCTTCTGCTGCTTTTCTGGCATGTTCCGAGTTTTCCTTATGGTGACCGCAGGATAAAACAAAACTGCAGACCCTGGGAGGTGGCTGATGGGCTCTGCGGCAGGGGGATGTCTGTCAGCGGTTTTAAATTAGAAGCATCTGTAAATACTCCTGCAGGGAGAGCTGGAAATACGGGATGATGAGATGCGAATCATTTTCCCTCATCGTGTGGACTCTCAGGAGGTTTTCCTTCTCCCAGCGAATGAAGTAAGAGGTGGTAAACACCGACCCGAGGACAGGCAAGGTCTGTCTTGTTTTCTCTTCCTGCTTACAGGAAAGGGGGTGGGAATTCCTGAGAAGCCCTGAAAGGGAACATCCTTGATTTTTCCTCGCTGCATGAGAGCAAACGTGAGCTACAAGACGGAAGCCGACTGGAGATTTCTTTTATGGGGCTTCCAGAATGGAGAGAAGGTTATTGTGCCGGAGAGACCCAGGCGGCGGCTGCGCTCGCTAAGGCTCTGGGGCTGTCATGCGCCTTTGCGACCCCAGGACCTGTGACCCTTCACCCTGGTCTTAAATGATGGGTGTGGATTTCCATGTCAAATATTTCACTTGATCAGTATTAACACTTCAGATGCAAGATGGTCTTCTCAAGGCATCATTTCCATGTTTTCCTCTCCTTTTCTTGATTCATAAGCTTATTCTCATCACCCGAGCGAACGGCACAGGAGCCTGATTTTCGGATTTGCCTAGGACAGGTGGAGAACATTCTCCCAGCAAGGGGAGCGGAGAGCTGAATGCCAGCTGCGCAGCCTTCATCCTTTCTTCCTGTGCCCGTTTGCGTCAGATCAGCCCGGGGTCATGGTCATCGACAATGTGTGGATGTGCAGAGCCGACATGAGATGAAGCAGTGTTCAGAGGGTCTCTTTACGGAGGCTCAAGAGGCAAACAGAGAGATGGGTTCTCATCCCAACTCGGGCATGGACAACCGTGTGGCTGAGGTGCCCTGCCCAGACCACCCCTCCAGCACCAACAGTGCATTCCCCAGCTTCTGGAAGGGTTGGCTGTAGATAGCTCTTGCTCCTTCTGGAACTCACTCTCCCCCCACACCTTGTTCCTTCCTGTGGCAGTCAGCCTCCAAGGACTTGTGGGTATAGAGATAAAGACCTGGTCCACACGCTTCAGTTGGGGGGCAGCTGTCAAAGGTTGACTTAGCGGGAAGCTCCCCAGCTGACCGAGAGCACGGTGAGACCAGACAGCACGGTCTGCCTCCTGCTGCCCAGCCCTGCTTCCTTCTGTCCCTCTCAGGTGATTCAGAGCAGCATTCCTGCGTGAATTCCCATCTCAGAATCTGCTGCCCGTGGGACCAGTTTATGATGACGGCCTTGAGAAAGTTTTAATTTTTTTTTTTTTTACATTGAGATGCCCATGAGAAAAAGAGAATAATTCAAAATGTCATCTAAAAAATCAAAACAAAAAACAATAACAAAAATGGAGTTAGCTGTCCTAGGCCACCTCCCTAGAATGACCTACTTGCTTGTGTATGATTTAGATGGTGATTCCCAAAGTGTGGTCCAGGAATTCATGGATATCCTTGACCCTCTCAAGGAGCCCAAGAAGTCACACAGTCTTCATTATAATACTGACAGCCTATTTGTCTTGTCCACTCTCGTCCCCTCACAGGTGCAGAGAGAACAAGAAGTTCATTGATAAGGTTTTAGATTTCGCCCTGCAACTGATTTTCAGGAGCTATCCCTTGTCAAGTGTAGGATCATGGTGCACTTTATAACTTGAAAAGACTATTAAAATGCTTCTTCCTCTTCTAAGTGTAGACCTGTATGGGGCTGGATTTTCTTCATGTACTTGAACCCAAAAAACTTACAGAAACATACTGAACACAGGATCGGATATGAGAACCCAGCTGTCTGCCATTAGGGCGGAAATTAAAGAGATTTGCCAAAATGGAGAATGTTCTCTATTTTTGCAAATCTGTTTAACATGTCAATACCATATTTTCAATATGGTATTTCAAATATTTCATATTTTAAAATATGTCAATACCATATTTTTGCTTCCCCCCCCACCCCGCTCTGGAACAAACCAAATAGATTAATTGGAAATTATTGGGAAAAAATAGTTATTTTTCATCAAAATGTTATTCTTGTTAACACAAAATGAGTTTATTATTGTTATTATTTTAAAATGAAATAATATTTTAAAGGTTTTAGTTTTTTAAAAAAGATTTTATTTACTTATTTGACAGAGATCACAAGTAGGCAGAGAGGCAGGCAGAAAGAGAGAGGAGGAAGCAGGCTCCCCGCTGAGCAGAGAGCCTAATGTGGGGCTCGATCCCAGGACCCTGAGATCATCACCTGAGCTGAAGGCAGAGGCTTTAACCCACTGAGTCATCCAGGTGTCCCTATAATTTTTAGTTTTAATTTCTAATATGGTTAACATTGATGACTCTAACTGAAATGAATAAAAGCATATTGGGGTCCCCAAGAATTTCTAACAGTGTGAGGAGTTCTAAAGATCAAAACTTAAAATACTGCTCCTTTTCTCCCCCTTATTGTGGAAGGAATAGATGTTCTTATCAAAGATACAGGGAGCAACATATGAAAGACATAAGTCTATAATCCTATCACTGAGAAATATTCTCTTTTAGTATTTCTCTTCTTTCATATCAACATCACACATATGTTAGAGATTTTGATGGACTGTTTTGAAGTCAACATCTTGTTTGCTTGTTTACCGTTCTATACCACGCCAAATACATCGTCCAAAATAGGGCCAGGGGTCCCTTTGAGTGGCTGTGCCATAGACGAATCAACCACCTGGCCATGTTGGATATTTAAGTGTTTGACACATGACATGTTCTGCCGTTATAAACACAGCAGAGGGATGAACATCTTCGTAGCAACATTAATGCAGACTTGTTCTGGAATTTTCTCTCGGAAGCATTTCCAGTGTTGGATCAAAGGGTAGTCATGTTCTGGGGTGCCTGGGTGGCTCAGTGGGTTAAAGCCTCTGCCTTTGGCTCAGGTCATGATCTCAGGGTCCTGGGATCGAGCCCTGCATCAGGCTCTCCGCTCAGGGGGGAGCCTGCTTCCTCCCTCTCTCTCTGTCTGCCTCTCTGCCTACTTGTGATCTCTGTCTATAAATAAATAGGTGGAATCTTAAAAAAAAAAAAGGGTAGTCATGTTCTAAAGGCATCTGATATACATACATATACATATAATATAGTATACATGTGTGTGTGTATGTGTGTGTGTGTGTGTAGCCAAATTCCTCTCCAATTAAAGGACCTCCTGAAGTCAGGGACTGCGTATCACTCAAATCTGTATTTCTACAGACGGATGGATGAATGAATACATCAATGTGTGAGAAAGACTGTTTATTTGTGTACGGGTTCAAATCGGGCATTAGCAGTAAAAAAAATATGTTGCATCTGCTTAGTAAAAAACAATGGTCTCCCATCAGTATTCTGTCTTGGATGTTTTCCCCTTGGTAACATGAGGTTGAAAATGTCGTCGTGTGCTTACTGGACATTTGTTTTTATTCTTTGTCAGCTGCCAAAACAACTGAATCCTGACACCCAACCTCTTTCTCCGGCCAGCACTCAAGCTCCACACTGATCGGGTTTCATAACTCATCCAAGGTAGAGTACAAATAAATCAGATGAGGGTCACAATCTCAGTGACTAATTCTCCATGATGTTGCGGAGGAAAGAGTGCTTTTTGGTTTTTTAATTTTTTAATTAAAATATATTTTTTAAACATTTATTTATTTTAAGGAAAGAGAGTGGGGAAGAGCCGAAGGACGGAGGGTCTTAACCAGACTCTGCACTGAGCATGGAGCTCGACACGGGGCTCAATCTCAGGACCCTCAGATCATGACCCAAACTGGAACCAAGAGTGAGAGATTTAACCAGCTTCGCCCCCCACGCGCCCCAGGAAAGAATGTTTTTAAAAAGAAATTAATTGCCAACATTTAATAAGCAGGGAGCTGCATATAATAATTCACAGTGTTAAATCCTTATTAAAAAATACGAGGGTTTGGCAATATCTTTTACCTCAGTTGATCGGGACTAAATGTTTGATGCACTTTCTAAAGCAACACGTGCTCTCCCGTTCATCTGGGTCCCTATGATTCTCTCTCCCTCTGTGTCCGGCCCTGAGTCCCAAAATCCTTCCCTATTTATTTCCTATGAGGACATCCTTGAGCTGCCACAAGTTATATAATCTAATCCATAATACTTTGTTTCTCTATGTATAGAAATAGGATTGTATACACTTCACATGCAAAGTATGTCTGTCTTTCAAACTGCAAGGATGATTTTTTTCACTTGACACATCACTATTTTATGTGTGTGTGTGTGTGTGTGTACACACACACACACACATATATATAATGATTAAATTTTTATCATTATTGTATTTTTTTAAAACACACAAAATGAAAAAATGCCCCAGCATCAAGTTCTTTTTTAGGTGGAACATTTATACTGAAGTATGTATCTTGTGCCCTGGGTCTTTTTGACCCCTGTAGACACTTGAGTCTGTGAGTCCTGACCAAGCTGTCAAGCGACGTCCACACATCTTCCTGTTACACTTGGGGAGAAGTGGCCTGCGGGGAGTTTTGTGAGTGTGTTTCCTTCCGTTGGGGGAAGGAGATTTCCCAACCCCCCCAACCTCGGGGTGGGGGGGGGACATCTGGGTCGTCATAGCCTCCCTAGAGAACTGAAGTTGAGAAGATGAGAGACCATTTCTGTGGAGCCGCACCACTCGCTCCGTCGGATCGAAACAGAAACCTAGAAAAAAAGACGGCGAGTTGTTTGTGGGTGGGCATGTATATTACTCAGTATAACCAGATGTTTGCACCTTCTTCCTCCTTATTCAAGGTTTCCCACACGCGCGTTACTCACCGCTGGTTCTACCACGACTCCACGCCACCTGAACTCATATATATATATATACATATATTTTTTTTAAGGTTTTATCTATTTATTTGACAGAGATCACAAGTAGGCAGAGAGGCAGGCAGAGAGAGAGGGAGGGAAGAAGACTCCCTACTGAGCAGAGAGTCCCAGAGGGTCCCAGGACCCTGGGATCATGACCTGAGCCGAAGGCAGAGGCTTAACCCACTGAGTCACCCAGGCGCCCCCATATATATTTTCTTTAAACTGACTCCGATCTTACTTATTTACAAAGGAACATGGATGTGGCCACCACGAAAGGAAAACCAGTGCCATTTTCCACAAATAAGAGGTACCATTAAAAAATAATGCAAAAATCGTAAAGAAAAATCGGACAGTCTAGCTAGATTTCCTTGCCTGTCCAACATCTGCACCCAAGTCCTGATCGTGTTGCTAAAAGATGTTAAAGAAATTCTAGCATCAAACCAAGACTTTCTCCTTGACACAATGAGAAGCACTCAATCATCCTTGAAATCAAGTTGTCCAGGGAATGATGTTCTCCCCTTCTTTGTGATTTCACGTTATTTAAGGCTCACTTTACAGACCATGTAAGTTGGTCTTCTCTGTCATCACGGCATGGAGTCTGTAATTTGTAAAATGCTCTCCTAGTGAACTATTAATCATTTCATTGAAGTGAGAATATTTGTGTTACTACTTCAGTTACTTTTGCCTCCCAAAGACTAGGTCAACCTATTGTTGGTTGAACAATCAGCATATTGTGTTATTTCTTTCTTTTCTTCTTCTTTTTTTTAATCTGGACACAACATTACAACTTCCCATTTTACAGATAACCGAAGTCAGGCTTAGGGAGGTTAAGAAACTTAGATAAATTCTCTACTAGTAAGAGAATAGAGTTGAAATTCAAATGCAGACCTGATTTTACTTATCATAGGTTGATGTTATTGACCCTATAGACCAGCGACCAACTTCACTATGGTTTTGCTCCTCAAGCTCCCACACCCCCCCCTTAAGAAACCAGTGGTGTCCCAGTAGCTTTCCCCTGCCAGAGAGCTAGGATAGGAAACTCCCACCGAGTGTTATTCTTCCTTAGGCCCAGGTACACGTGTGGTTTTGACTCTTGGGACCAATCACAGATATGACCCACATTGACCCATTTTTACCCAAGTGAAATCTGCTTTAAAAGAAAAAAACAAAACTAGACCATCTCAAAGGAGAATAGAAATCCAAAAATGACACCGTGTACCTTATGAGAAAAGGGAAGTTTGGCTGGTGTCTTCTTCCACAGGAATGGATTTACAGAATTTTATGGACCAATTATAGTTGAGAAGACTTTGTTTCTTTGAATCCCAGGAGATGGAAGATCCTGTCATTCCATCCTCAACTGCCTTTAAGAGGCCCCTATGTGTTTGTCCATTCATGCTTCCCTTCCATCATCCACTCAGTCATCCATTCTCCCACCTGTGCACCCATCCATCCAAGGACCCAACCGTTAATTCATCATCTCCCTCCACCTGCCAGTCCAGTCATCATCTCCCCAGCTGTGGTCCCTGGTCCTCAAAATCCTCTTCTCTCTCAGGAGTTTAGAATAGTGTTAAAAGTGGGATGGATCATTAGAGAAGTAAAAGTTGCTATAAATTACTCATTTCAGACATGGAGCGTTTACCGTGTGCAAGGCACAACCATCACAGGCTTCCTCTGGCCCATCTCACTTGGTCTTCACCCAGGCTTTCAGAGTAGCTACTTTTTTCTTCATAGTTTAAAGATAAAGAATTTGAAGCAGAAGAAGGTGCAATGACTCATACTTGGTCACCAAGACTCAGAATCCACATTTCTAAAAGAAGGCTAATATAACATGTGTACCAGGACTGTGGTCAAGATGAATCAAAGTCCTCTCTATCTCCTATAGAGGTCCTTGCATGGTGGACATTCAAGGACAGCCATTGCTCTCTTCCGTCTGTCTGTCTATCTGTCCATCCATCCATCCACCCACCCACCCATTCTTTCTGCTTTCAACATTTAGCAAGTATATATGCACCAGTGTCTGTACTACATGTTGAGATTATAAAAGGACACAAAGACAAAAAGAATAAAAGAATATAGTCACCATCTGGGCCACAGGATAATAGGGAGAAACATACGTGTATAATCTGGAAAAAAATGTTCAAACAGCAGTCAGCAAAGGGGGGGATACGAAGCTGAGGATGGGATGTCCTAGCTCAGCCTATGTCTCATTCTGAAGGAAATATCTTATACGTGAGAGCTACATAAGAAGTGACATCGATCAGGTGAAATCCAGGGGCCTGGCAGGGTAGAGAAAGTGGTTTCTAGCACACAGAGTTTCATATGCAAAGACCCTGCCCATGTGGCACTTCTCGTAGCATAATGCTGGTTTACGAGGGCGTATAAGTCCCTTGAGGTTTTGAGGAGACTTGCCTCTGCCTTGGTTGATCTTCCTGAATATTCAGATTTTTGCCTGGACTCCCTCTGCCTAAGGACTTGGATTTTCATTTGTGTTTGCATTCTGATGTTGGCTGAATCTTGGTCAATATTGTCTCAGTTCATTTGGCACCAGGGTTAAATGCCACAGTATTACTCAGAGCAATTAACCTTTAGTGTTCAGCCCAGCATATCCACTGAGTCCCTATCCAACAAGAGACTGGGCTTTTCTCCAGCTCATTTCTCCCAGCCTAAGGCTGCCTGTTGGTAGACATTTGGTGCCGAATTCTTTTGCCCGCGGACAAATGTTGTGACAGTTCTCCCAGACAACGGAAGTTAAACCAGTAGAGGATCTGCTCTTCGCATCTTCTTGGTGTCCCCAATGATATCCGTGATCTACCCACACTTGTTTCATGGTAAGGCTGAGAGGTGAAAACCAATACATGTCCTTCACTCTTTTGCAAAGGACTCAACTCTATAGCTTAGAGGTTCACATCAATAAGTCTGCAGACAACTCAGACCTGTCGCTCCCAAAATACGGTAGTACCTGAAAATTGAGAAAAAGGGAGCTTGGGATTGCAAAGGCTGTGTGATCTTGGGCAAGTTACTGAACTTCTCTCGGCTTCAGTTTTCTCCACTCATAATAATGAGATGACACTAGTGCCTACCACAAAGTTTTTATGAGAACTAAAAAAGTATTTGTAGTGTTCAGAACAGTTCCTAGCATAGAGTAAACACTGAAATGTTTGTTAAATGCAATAAAAATAGGCACAGGGCATGAAGTAGAGGTTAAGAGCAAAGGTACAGAAGCTGGGCGGATTTGGGTTCTAATGTGAGCTCTGCCACCTATTAGCTGGGCAAGTCACTGAATTTCTTTGGGACTCAGTTTATTCACTACCCAGAATAAGCATAAGAACACTTTCTTCCTCTTAGGCTATGTGGGATTGACGGGAGATAGTCTGCACAAAGCTCTTGGTAGAATCTTGACATAAAATAAATGGTGGTTGTTTTGTTCAGTGTTATTTTTACTCCTTAGCTGAAGTTCCAGATAAGTTGGCCAAATAGTTATTAGATCAGAAGGGCACCAGCAAAGCAAACTCCATGCCCTTGTAACTTTGACCCCCTGCCCTTCTTCATGTCCTTGAGTGTCCACCTTGGAAGGACCTCTATAGGAGATAGAGAGGACTTTGATTCATCTTGACCACAGTCCTGGTACACATGTTATATTAGCCTTCTTTTAGAAATGTGGATTCTGAGTCTTGGTGACCAAGTATGAGTCATTGCACCTTCTTCTGCTTCAAATTCTTTATCTTTAAACTATGAAGAAAAAAGTAGCTACTCTGAAAGCCTGGGTGAAGACCAAGTGAGACGGGCCAGAGGAAGTCTGTGATGGTTGTGCCTTGCACACGGTAAACGCTCCATGTCTGTAATGAGTAATTTATAGCAACTTTTACTTCTCTAATGATTCATCCCACTTTTAACACTATTCTAAACTCCCCAGAGAGAAGAGGATTTTGAAGACCTGGGGCCACAGCCTCCTCTCCTTATCATGCTATCACGATGACACATTTATTGCTACCAATGTCCCAGGAATCATACTTTCTCTTGTCTAAGTTACAGTGTGTAAACTTTCACAAAAGTATACTGCCTTGTTTGAAAGCCAACTACAGCTGTTCACAGATAATGTGCTATAAGGAGCTTCTCAAACAATCCCACACCCTTGCCACCATGTTTGTTTTCTAAGGGCAGTTCTGCATTCTTGATGACATCTTCTCTAAAAGGAAAGAATTTCAGTGACTGGATCTTCCCCCATTGGTTTTCTCCTCCTGTGACCATGGAATCATGGCAATGGCCAGAATCCAAGAGAACTATCTACCAGGGCCTCAGTGAGAGTCAAAAGGAAACAGATGGCACACTCAAATGAGAACAACTCAAGGAAGATTTGTCTCCTGAGAGACCGATTACCGAGTTGTGAGTATGGCTTGGCAGAGGACAAAGACAACATAAAAACCCAAAAGGTAACATTGATGGACCCAGCAAGAAAGAGAATGGGATAGCGCTGGTTACTTTAGGAGCAGTGACCTTCCGTGGGAGGACACAGGGGTCACCTCACTCTCCTTTCTTCCTCTAATTTCCTGTCTGGTATCCTCATTGGCCAAACCCAACAGGAAGCCCAAGGGCACAGCACCACACCAACCGTGTGTTGATCACAGGAGTGATGGTAGTCCATCAGCCTGGCCTTGGGAGGCAGAGAGCAGATTGAGAGGGGTCAGAAGGCCAAGCAGAAGAATTGCCCTTGGAGAGGCCTGGCTAAGTGGTCATGTGGATTTGAAGGCACTGGAGGAGCTGGTCCTGTAAGACCAATGGTGTTGTTGACTCACCATTGAGATCATAACTCAAGGTACCGAAGAAAGTTGGGCAAATCTTTGAAAACAAGAGCATCACGCTGCCTTCCATCCCAAGAACTTCCCTGTCTTTCTTGGGGGAGCATATTGCAAAGCCCAGATAACAGAATGTTTGAAGGAAAATGGATCTTATTATTCACCTGTGGATTTGCTTTCCCTCCACATCCTCCGCCAACATGTGATTCTCTTGTTTGAGCACACACGGCTGGTAAGATGCTTTGAGGATGCCTCTAGCAGCTGATGGCACACGGGGGCTGGCTTTGCTGTGCTCTGGGTAGCCTTTGTTCCCACCTGTTGGATTGTGGACTCCCTGAGAGCCAGTTCTGTTTGCGTTCATACCCGCTTATGCCGGTCGTACCTGTTAGTGGTCATTGAAATGAATAAAAAGAATTCAGGAAACTGTAAGGATCAAAATAAAGGGAATCATTGATTCAGTAAAAAATCAGTTAAGTTCCTGATGGGTGTGTGGGGGGAACTCAGCAAAGGCCATCTAAAAAAAAAAAGAAAAAAAAAAAGGACAATTTCTGTCAAACCAGCTATGAACAAGGCAACAGTGGATGATGGGGGAAACACTAAGAACCTAGAAAAACCTATTTATAAGTTATGGCTGTCAGGCACGTATTTTCCCCTCATCCCCAATTCAAGCCAATAGCCTGATGTTAGAGTTCTTGCCTTGAAGGATTCAAGAAGGACAGAAAGAAGCTTCTGCTGAAATCACTTCAACTAAAGCCTTGGTAATTTCCTAGAATCTCCGACATCATTTTCCTCATCCCCCAACTTTTGTCATGCCCCTTCCTCTCTTGTACTTCAGAGGTATCCGGAAAGATTTCCTTCTTGCTTTTTTAACTTTACCAAGGATGGGACATGTTTCTGCTTTATAGCAAAATTCCCCAAGGGAGCAGAGAATGTTTCGTGTAAGAGCGTCCCTCCTCTCTGCTCTCATGGCATCTTCTTCCCTGTCTCTCCACTAGATGATGAGCCCACAAGGACTTGACATGTGTCTTAGGTGTCTTGGTTTCCTCACTGCCCTGCACCTTCTGGAACATTCTAAGTGCTCAATAAAGTCTTATTGATTATCTGAAAGGTTTTTGAAGAATATTGTCAGAGACACAAAGGGACCCAAAGACTTTATATTTAAACGTGAGGGAGCTTTGGGGCTTCAGGTTGTTAACAATGAGTCTGTATAAGTAAATAAGCAAAGGCAGAAATGATCAAGGCACTGTTAGGTCAAGGAATTTTGTCCCCTAAGTTTGTTCAGATTTTTCTTTCCAATGACTTGTTTCTTCTCTTTGCCTGAAAGAGTCATGTATCTGTAGGGAGTAGACTTGGTCACGAGTAGAAGAATGCCCCCAAAGCAGTGGTTTGAACCACAAGTACACTTATTTATAACTTAACAAGTCCATGGAATTGCCACTCCAAGGACAATGATGTGGCTCAATAATGTCCTTAATAAGGAGAGTAAAACTTACAGGCATGCCATTGAACTCTCCTCAGAACACTGACTTTTGTCCTTGGGTTCATTAGCTCATGGTTGTACTGACCTAAATATCATATTCTGATATTTAATACAGCAGCATCCAAAGCAAGAAGGAGTGTCTTCTCTTCTTTGTGTGGCTTTTTCTGATGGAACGAAAATCTTTCCAAGAACCCCCAAAGGAGTTTCCCTCTCCTCCTTGATCAGACCTGAGCCAGATGGGCCAGCGGTCCACCTGCACACAAATCACTGACAAAACGTAACACGTTGCCATGAGCTGCCATTACCTTGAAGCAAGTGTGCCTCATCCCCAGGGCCAGATGCACCACCATCTGCAGTAATGAACCTGGTTCTCTTTGCAAAGAGGTGAGGAATGAACCGTGGCCACTGCCAGTTTTTGTTCCCATGGTATATCTCAAATATTGAGGGGTTTACTTTTAAGCTAGGAGCTTTGAAATCATGAGAGGTCCCCCAAGAAATTAGCCCAACTATCTGTGCATTTGTGTCTCAAGATCAAAGAGAAAGATTTCTACACATTCAAAGGACAGCATTTAGGTTTGTCTGGGGTCATGGAGATGCAGAGAAGATCAGAGAAGGTCAGAGAAGGGAAGCGAGGGCTGGTGGTTGAGAAAGTGCAGGTGTTTCTACCCTGCTGCCCAATACCAAGAAAGGGACAACCCTTCTTTGGTGGGATTGCTGTTTCTGTGAGTGCCAGGGTCCAGCACCAGCCTTGCTCTCCTGTTCCTGTCTGGGGGCAACTTTGGGATGCCAGTGCAATCGAGCTTCTGGAGCGGAGGCTCTAAAAATGGCAACGAGAGTCTAGACCCCAAGCCTGTGGTCGGGGGAAGACTTGCCAGAAGGAGCATCTTTGAGACCACTTGAAGCATCTGGGTTCCGCGGATGAGGAAGAGCAGGTCAGGAACAAAAAACAGTGATTGTGACCTCAGAGTGAACATCTGGAGACACTGAAGCCCCAGTTTCCCGCCCACAAAGTAGGGTTATAAGTGTATCTACAGCACAAGTAAGAGTAAACAACACCGTATGTTTGAGTGCTTAGCACAGTGCCTGGAACATAATGAAGTTCATAAATAGTAGCTATTATATTAGAGTAGCTATTATATTAGTATTATCATTTTCTAATATTGTGTGTTTTTTTTTTTTTTTAAAGCAGAGATCCTATAACCAGGACTGAGACCGAATTTCTCAGTCGTCAAGTTGGTGAAGATTTGCCGCTGGATTCATTTGAAAAAGAAAAAAAGAAGGGATGCAACATTTCTGGAATCTAAATGGGGGTGAAGGGGAACAAATTCCCATTCCTTACATTAGGGATTAACCAAGGGTTCAAGTCTCTTTGGAAATCCTGCTCTTTTAGGAACGCTGACCTTCCAGTTCTACCACTCGTGGTGCCACAGCCGAAGTGGTCCCACCTCCATCCCACTGTTTCTGTCATCTCTGCCCTGAATGAGGCATGTTGTACTTTCTCTTTTTTAAAAAGATTTTATTTATTTATTTGACAGACAGATCACAAGTAGGCAGAGAGGCAGGCAGAGAGAGGAGGAAGCAGGCTCCCCGCTGAGCAGAGAGCCCGATGCGGGGCTCGATCCCAGGACCCTGGGATCATGACCTGAGCTGAAGGCAGAGGATTTAACCCACTGAGCCACCGAGGCAGCCCAGGCACGTTGTACTTTAGAGAGCCTCTGTCAATCCATGCATCTGCCCACCCATCGTCCTACTTAATTCATATAGAGCTCCATACAGCAGTATCTCATTTAACCCTCCCCAAAACCCTAGAGGTGAGAACAGGGGTTTTCAGACATTCCTGATGGCCACTTACAATTAAAACATACATTTTGCGGGGCGCCTGGGTGGCACAGTTCATTGAGTGATGGATTCTTGGTTCAGCTCAGGTCACGATCTCAAGGTCGTGAGATTGAGCTAGCCCTGTCACCATCAGGCTCCATGCCCAATGTGGAGTCGGCCTCAGACTCTCTCTCCCTCTGCCCCTCCCAGCTGCACTCTCTCTATTTCTCCCTAAGATAAATAGATATTTTTTAAAAAGACATACATGTTTGATTAGTACCCTGTTCCTAGAAACGTGTGCAGGTGCATACACACACACCTGAAAAAAAAATGCTACTGGTTACTCTAAGTGATACATTTTATTTCAATTATATTCTACTGTAACCGATTTTTTTTTTTTTAAGATTTTATTTATTTATTTGACAGAGAGAGATCACAAGTAGGCAGAGAGGCAGAGAGAGAGAGAGGAGGAAGCAGGCTCCCTGCTGAGCAGAGAGCCCGATGCGGGACTCGATCCCAGGACCCCGAGATCATGACCTGAGCCGAAGCAGCGGCTTAACCCACTGAGCCACCCAGGCGCCTCAACTGTAACCAATTCTTTAAAAAATATAAAAATTTCTTGTGAACCACAATGTTGATGTTGTGAGTAGTTTGAGTTCTTGTGCTCGGTTCCCAGAACAGAAATTCGGGAGAAGGGTAGGCAGTTTCCAGAAGAGGCCTCAAGACAGGCAGCCAATCAGAGTCAGGCTGGCGTTGGACCAAGTCCGGCTCAGAAAGCTGATGGCCACCAAGCAGGCCTGCAGCCTGGCACAGAGCTGGACATGAGGACAGCGCGAGCTCAGTTGCTTCCTGAGGGGGAGCTGTCCTGTCGCTCCCACCTGTCAGCTGACTCCAGGGTTCCTGCACACCAAGGTCACTGGGGCTGCCCCACATGGGATGAAGTTTCCAAAGGTCCCAGGCGCACACGTGGAGAGGTACATTGGATTGTTTTAACACGACTCCGCTCATTCCGTGTCCATCCAGGAGGAGAAGCCCTGGAGGAGGGAGCTGTGTCAGGTTCTCACCTCTTCCCGCATGGGGGGGGGGGCAGAGACGGCCGCCTTGCTAACGCGCTGGGGCATTTATAACCAGAGATCAAATAATACGTACAAGCAGAAACACCAAGCGTATTATTAAAGCAAGCACGTGTGCCAAACGCAGTGTTCGCTCAATCGCAGCGCTGTTTCCCTCCTGCCCCAGCTGGCTCTCAAGTACGCGGTCCCACCGCTTAACCAGCTGTGGGGGCGGGACAAAAGGAAGGGAGCTTTTGGGATTTTGTCTGCAACCATTCACTTTCTCTCAACCTCCCCTCGAGCAGAGAAGAACAGTACCTCCCATTGAATAGGATTTGTAACTTGAATCGGAATCTGCTTTAATAATTCTGGCTTTTTCTGTTCGCATATAATTACTTAAACGCCCCGGGTCGTAAGGTTCTCCTCTGGGTTGGAAGCCTGCCTTATTTTCATATCTGTGGCATCAAAAGCTCAAAGAATACAGTCACGTTGAATTTTCTCCTCCTGGATAGATTGAAGACTTTCTGAATTCTAAGAGGTTTTCCATGTGAACAATTTATTCTTGGAGCAGGAGAAATGTTTTTCCTGAATCATGGAGGAGACCGTCCTCACTGAAGCAGAGTCCAGCTCCTCTAACATTAAGAATTCGTGCTTTGGGGGTGCCTGGGTGGCTCAGTGGGTTAAAGCCTCTGCCTTCAGCTCAGATCATGATCTCAGGGATCGAGCCCCGCATCGGGCTCTCTGCTCAGTAGGGAGCCTGCTTCCTCCTCTCTCTGTTTGCCTCTCTGCCTACTTGTGATCTGTCAAATAAATAAATAAATAAAAATTTCATGCTTTGTTCCCCGATATGGAAAAAGTAGGCATCTCTTTAATAGCATAAACTCCCAACCCACAGATTTCAAAAATAAATAAGAATGAAAATCTCCTACCAATCTCAAGACTTGAAAATGCCCATATCCCACTGAGTTGTGCAAAAACTCCGGGGAATTCACAATAATGACCTTTTCATACCTCTGTGTGTCCAGCTGTTAAATGGGGTATCACGGTTCCTTCTTCCAAAGAGAGACCTACATTATCGCGGACAATGGTGAAGTTCAGATGTACAGCTAGCCAGGAGATTCAGGGATCTTCGTTTAAAAAAAAAAATACAGTGTAACCCTTTGTAAGAGCTGTTGTTACAGTTCATTGCAATAGCTGACATCGATGGGATCATTGCTAAGTGTGGGGCATCTTGTGGAATTCTGGCTTCAGTGATCTCACCTGATCCCAATAATAGCCATAGCAGATAAGAAATGATATTAACTCCACTTCTCAGGTGCTAAAGGTGCTAAAAGGTGCTCAGGGAGGTTAATGCCCCACCGAGTGTGATAAGTCTTAGTGAGTGTAAGGTCCCACATCACACGACCTACAGACGTCATTGCCAAGACAGCAATGCAGGTGTGAGGACTACCAAGGACCCAGCTGCTTCTCCCCGAAACATGGTAGGTCATCAGTGGTTGAGAGCAAGATGGGTTTAGGCATTACACATATGAATCCTGTGTGTTTGAAATGAATAAATAAAACAAACGTATCAAGGAATGTCATACACATAATTGAGAAATATTATTACTTAGGACAAGGACACACAAACACAAAATGAATGGTTTACAGGGAAAATATTGAGTAAATAATCATGTAGATATTACATGTCAAAAATGTTCATAGCTTCTTGGAATGACTAGAGAATAATTTTTAAAGATTTTATTTATTTATTTTGAGAAAGAGAGAGAGAGGGAGAGAACTTGAGCAGGGCCAGGGGCAGAGGGAGAGAAAATCTCGAATAGGCTCCATGCTGAGCTTGGAGCCCAATGTGGGGCTTGAACTCACGACTGAAATCATGACCTGAGCCAAAATCAAGAGTCAGATGCTTAACCAACTGAGCCACCCATGTGCCCCTAGAGAATAATTTTTCAAATGGTGGAATAGAAAATGTAGTGGGCCCTTGACTCTATACTTTGAATGAGTTAAAGTCATTATCTCTAGGATCATAGTATTATATAATCAGAACCCCTAATTGTTCGGGGGTGGGGGACATATTCACAATGCTTTTCCCATGGGGCACAACCCGGTGCTGGACACCTGGCAATCCACCCTCCGTAAATGGTGTTGAATGTGTGGTGTGGCTGAAGGAGCCCAGTGACCAGGCTGACCGGTCACCAAGTTGCTGTGTGACCTTAGGCAAGTCACTTCACCACTCTGTGCCACGTTTTTATTTTCTTTATAAAACTAAGGGGATGGAAAAGTTTGCATCTAAAGCACTTTCTAGCGCTAAGCTTCTGGGGGAGGCGAGTTAGCTAGTCTGAAACACGTTTACTGGGCACTTCTTCCAACTAGTTTTTGTGAGGCAGCATAGGATGGAGATTCAGAGCTGGGAACTCTGGGGGCAGTTGACCTGGTCTGAATTCCGTCTCCATCAATCTTTGCTGTATGGCTTTTACTGAGTTCCTTAAATGCCCTGCACCTGGGTTTTCCACAGGACTCATGAGGGCAGTGGAGGTCAAACACACCAATTGCCCAAGTGCCAAAGCTGGGCCTATTGCGAATGTCAGCCAGTGTTAGCCGACAGTTTTACTACCATGTGCCAGGCACAGCTTAGGTGAGAATCGGAGGGCTGTTTTTTAAATACATGAATCATATTTATTTCCTAAAGAAAGAAAGACGATGAAGGCGGGATTCGCGTCTAGTGTCATATTGTGCTCGCCAAGATGAATTTACAGAGAGCGATTTTCGCCGGGACAGCCAGACCCCTCATGCACTTCCTAGGACGACCAGCAGGCGGTGCGGTCGGATTACATTTTAGACCGTCGCGGGCCTGGTCTTTTTAAATGTCCAACACCCGAAATTACCTACAGCTAGAATAAATAAAGGCGCTCTTAATCCCTTAATGCTATAAAAGAGCAAAGACAAAGTTCAGTGGCAGCACCGGTTCTCAAACGGCCAGCCTCACTGGCATCACCTGGGGAACTCGGAGATGCAAATTCTCCAGCCTCCCCTCTCCTGGGGCTGAAGGAGCGACTCTGGGGCTGGACCCAGCTGTCCCCTTTGCCTAAGCCCCGTGGGAGGCCGAGGCCCCTGGGTCAGAGAACCTCCGCGCTAGAGCAGTGCTCCACAGCAGCCAGCCCTCGGTTTTGACTCCAAATGTAAGTAGGTAAAGAAGGGGCTTTGGGTGAGTCTGGGGATCCGCAATTTTGATGACAATGTGGGGGGCGTTAGAAATGCCGTCTCAGGATGCTCCCAGACCTGCGGGACCAGAATTGGCATGTTAACCAGATCCCAGAGATTCTGTACAAGCTCTTTCTTTGTCTTTTCCTACTCCCCCCGCCCTTGCTTCTGCTCTCCCCAGTTCTCACTTTTCCAGCAGCAGCAGTCCTGCCTGTGAGCCCGGGAGGGCAGGCTGCGCACGGACCGGACCGAAGGACGGAGGGAGGACAGGCCTCCCCATCTCCTGCTCCGAAATACCTTGCCTGAGAACGGCGCTGCTCACCTGAACCAACACCAGACGATTCGCCCGGCGAGGAGGGCTCCGCAGGGCGTGAGCCGCTGACACATAACTTGAAATTCTAGATCGTCCCGGCAATGCTGGGTCGTGACCGCGAACTGCCCGTGAGTGAAGGTGGAGGAAGGAAGGAAAGAGGGGAGGATGGAGACCTCTGGATGGGTTTCTAGCCGGTGCCCAGATGCCACCCTCTCTCTGGAGCTTCCGCACGGGGGGTGCTTCTGCCCAAAGGGGTCTTCCGGATTCAGGGCATCCATGGTAATTCGAGGGGTTGAGAAAGAACCACAGACTCGAAGCCACAGAGCCATTACCTTCCCGTGGCCAAAGGGATCAGGAAGGCTTGAGGAGACTTGAGGAGAGTCAGGTAGGGGGAGCCCTCTTGAGAGGAGGGAAGTCTGCATCTGGCCTGAGGTTCCACTCAAAGAA
Organism: Mustela lutreola; assembly: GCF_030435805.1. NCBI lineage: Eukaryota > Metazoa > Chordata > Mammalia > Carnivora > Mustelidae > Mustela > Mustela lutreola. The sequence goes on along the minus strand of NC_081298.1, from coordinate 7,838,316 downwards.
GGCGTCAGGGGAGTTGCCCCCACTGGCCCCATCACTGTCCCTCTGCCTCCAACCTGCTGCTGGGATCCCCTAGTGGCTGAAATTAGTCCGGGAACGTGGGAACCTTGAAGACCTTCCTGGTAGTCCTTTATTGGTCTGCAGGGGATGTTTAGAGCACAGTGTTGATCCAGGGGCTGAATGGAAGCCATCCAGCTCACCGGTCCAGGGATGGGCAGATAACCCAGTCTGGCCAATGAGGTATATGGGAAAATCTGCTGGGCGCTTCTGGGAAAGACACCCCCCCCCCCCTGCCCCCGACTGCTATGGAAGAAGGCTCCTCTCCTTCCTTCCAGCTGGGGATGCTGTACTCCTTGGACTTCTGCAGCCATTTTGAGACTCTGAGGCGATACCAGGAGAGAGACTGCAGCAGGTGAGGTCAGCACGGTAGGTAGCAGATGAGGTAGATGAGGCAGCTCTTGCTTTCATCCACAAGGGGCCAATCTCTCCCAACTCTGTTTGCCTGTCCCTGTCTGCCCCTCAGGTTGGGTTAGCACTTAGGATGCCGAATCCAATACACACCTGTCTTCCTCTCTCGATTGTGAATTTTCTCACAACTATGGAGAGATCTATGTAAAAGCATTGATTTATAATAATTTTTGTTTGGTTTGGTTTGGTTTGGTAGCAGATCGTGTTTTTTTTTATGGTGCCTCCTTTCTGGGCCTGAACCACATGGGTCACGAGTTAATGGGGTTCTGCTGTATTGCTTCCTGCTCCCCTTCATCATCATAGATTGTAGGAACTTGATCCATAGTTGACTTTCTCTGATGCCGACCGTGCCACGTGGTCAAAGAGTTTGTGCTTTGTGTCATGGGTTCTGGGCTCAAATCCTTGCTCACTGGCTGTGAGCTTAGGTATCTTATTTGACTTCTCTGAGCAAAATTAGGATACTAATATGCACCCCAGAGCTATAATACAGCCTCACCCCAAAACCCACTGATGTCCCCCAATACATATTTCCCTTTTCCTCTATGTCATTCCTTTCTCACGGAAGATACAACAAAGCCCCAAGGCAGACCTTGGGGAGGAGCCAACTGATGAAATTAAAAAACTCAAAGTGAGGCAGGCCTCTCCCGAGGACGCAGAAGTGATGTACGAGGTTGGGTTTGTGCCAAGCTTCCAGCTGAGCGAACTGAGGGCAAACGAGGCTAGTCTGACATCGTGACCTTCGTCACTTGGATAAACTTAAAAGATGAGAGCGAGCAGATTTTTTCAAAATTCCGGGCAGGTGACTCACAGAGAAACAGGAGCAGCCCCTGACACCCGCTGAGCTCTCCTCCAGTCTTCCTTTGGATGGTACTTGAGGGCCCGTTTTCCTTCCGCAGGCGCAGAACCCCTCGTCCAGCTAGGGTTTCCCGATAACACATGTCCTCCCACTGGAGCGTGGCACATTCCCTGGGAGTTTTTGAGCAGTAATGTTTCCCCAGGTCCGTGTAGTCACCGAGGGCAGAAGTGGTGGAACGTCCCGGCCCTAAGCTGGTCTCTCCTGACAGAGATGGGGAAGCTTCCCTCTCGTCAGCGCACACGCACACGGGGGGACCAGGGGCGTCTACGGGGCCTGCGGAAGACACAATAAGGAGTACGCGCCAAGTGTTCCGCGAGGCACTCCTCTTACAGATGTGGAAACTGAGTCTCAAAGAGGCTCCTGAAGTTACCCAAGGGCACGCCCCTAGGCCATGGATGTGGGTCAGGACCACCCCAGCATGTGGGTCTAGACCTATAACACCAAACTCAAGGTGCTTCCGTGACGTGAGGCAAAGGCGTGGCCGAGAGGATGACAGGAACGCAGCTCAGAGAGCCCCTGTCACACCGGAAAAGTAGAATCTCGAGCTGGAACCAGGTGGCCCCTTTTCTTTTTCTGAAACCATGCAACTGACTTACTCTCTCTGGGCCTTTAGCTCACATATGAATTTAGATGATGTTCTCTTTGCTTGACAGAGCAGCTAACAGCCAACTGTAAAGTGCTTTGCCTTTCCTAGAGTATGTAGCCAGCCTTCCTGTCATCACTAATAAGCAGGCTCCGTCGGCTTCCCACCATCCGCAGAAGCAGCCGGGCTTTCAACGAGGCAGAGGCCAGCTCCACTTGTTTTCTCATGAAACCTCAATGAACCCATCTATAGAATGGGGACAGTAATGTCGAGGTTGTGAGAATGAAATGATTTAAGTCATTTAGTTCAGGGCTTCTAGGTACTTAGTAGGTGACTATAGTGTCATCATGAATGGGGAAGAGGAGGCACAAAGCAATTGTCTCCTGTCACGGATGCTGAGTTCTGTAAGAAAATGTGACCTGTTTTCTCTGAGCAGTGGGATTAGGCGGAGGTAGATCTTCTTTTCCAGAAGGAAAAGAAGGTAGATCTTCTTTTCCAGAAGGAAAAGAAGGTAGATCTTCTTTTCCAGAAAGGGGAATGTGTGGGATGATGGAGAAGGCACTAAACTTGTATCAGAGACCTGGTACACCTGCCCCCTTGCCTCAGGGCCTCGCTGCACTCATGGCATAAAGTCGGTTTCTTTAGATCGGGGACCTCTAAGGGGAATGAAATCTGGGGTATTGGTTCCCAGGGATGGGCACAGGGGTCTTAATAATTACACAGGCCGTGATCCAATTATTCAGGGAAATAAGGTGCTAAGCAAATTAAGCAGATGTCTAAATTATGACTATGAGACTTATCAGAGCTTTAAGGTGCCTGTGATGTGGCAGATCTCCAAACGGTGTGTGGTAGATGCTATTTCCCAAACTAACTTGAAAGACACTTTGGAATCACTTCACTTGATCATCTGTGAAACTCTTCTAGACCTGAAATTCTGAGATTTGAATATTTGGGCCATGTCGAATGGCTGGGGTTTTGTTTGTTTGCTTGGTTTTTTTTTTTTTTTTTTTTTTTTTTTGTGGGTTTTTTGTTTCTTTGATAAAGAGAGCAAGAGTGAATGGAGTGGGGGAGAGGGAGAATCTCAGGCAGGTTCCACGCTCAGGGCAAAGTGGCCGGGCTCCGTCCCACAACCCTGAGATCACGACCTGAGCTGAAATCGCCCAATCAACAGAACCACCCAGACGTCCCGAATGGCTGGTTCTTCAGAGGACAGCAACAAAACGTTTCTTCTTAGGACTTAAGGTTATTGATAAGGCAAAGCCTCTTTCTCTTTTACCTCAGGAGACCGACGTGATCATTTGATACGTTACCCTTCAATTGCATCGCTGGCTCCTACAGATGTTAAAGGACTGAACCTGGAGTTAGAGTCAAGGGCGAAGTGATACTGGTATTCTGAGTAGCGAGGAAGAGGGTGGCGAGCCAGCCCCAACATGAGTTCGCGCACGCAGATGAAGAGGTCTCAAGACGTCGAGCTGTCAGAGGTATCTGAACCAGAACAGGACGGCTATGACAACAAATAGCTCTCATTTTAGCTTTTTTTTAAAAATAGTGTCCTGATTTATCATATTCTTAAATGATAGAACTGCTACGCAGAAAAATCGTGATCATCACCAGTTGCTAAGTGTCTACCGTGTGCTTAGGATGAGTCTGTCTGTTCCTATCCCAGCAAGAGTTCCATCCTTTTGAGGCCGGTCCTTTTACTTTCCCCCTTTCTGCCGGCGAGGAAATGGAGACAGACTAAGTAAGCCAAAATTCCAAAAGCACGGGTCCAAATTCTGAGCTCACCAATTCTTAGCCAAGTGGCCTTGGGCAAATTGCCCATCTGCTTTAAGATCTGTTGGCACCTTTGCAACACTGGAATCATAATAGTATCTAAATATCAGGGTGATTGCAGAAAGTTTCTGACACACGCTCAATACTCAATAAATGTTAGCATTTATTTTTAAATCATCGTCATTATTACTATATTGACATATGTGTTACAATGCCCTAATTCTGTCTCAGGGGTAAGTGCTTTTTATATAAAATGCCAACATAAAAGGTGTACGTGGCATAAGGGATAAAAGCTCTGCTCTTTAAAGTCGTAAGTTTATGCAGTTTCTTCCCTAGTGTATTAAAGTTGTTCGTAAAGAGTCTTATGGGGGCTAACAACTTGGAACAAAAGCATATGGAAATATACAAGTGTGGGAACCGGCGGGGACCACAACGTGCAGCAGCCACTTTAGAAAGTCAATGTGGCCAGATCTAATAAAGATAAGGCTGTATATCCGCATGACCCAGAAATCCCAGAGGAGCCTGGAGGGGTCCCCCTCCCCGACTCCTCCCACCGGGCACAAGGAGACACGGATGGGAACGTCGACAATAATGTGAAATAATAAAATATGGAAACACACAGAAGGTCCGGCGACAAGGTGACGGGCCATGGAATATTACAGTGAAGTTAAAAATCAATGAATTGGAAATGGAAGTATCAGCAAGGTATGCTCTTAAAACCATAATGTTGGATAAGAAGAAAATTACAGAAAGGCACATGCCTCATGAGACCTGCAGAGAATGCCATCTATTTATTATGAATATGTTCCTAAGTAACAACCATATGAAATGTGCTTTGAAATGATGAACGCCAAATTCAGGAATTCAAGGTAGCAGTTATTTCTGGGAGAGAGGAGATACGGCTGGAGTTGCTGGAAGGAAATCAGGGCAGTCCAACCGGACCTTCTTCTCCGGGTCTGTTTTGTAGTCGCAATGTCTTTAGCACCTTACGCTTCGATGTCCATTTTTTCGGAACAGCATTTTCTTCCCGCTCCAAGCCTTCTCTACAAAGGCTTTGGGTTTAGGGGTTTCTGGTACCAAGGGTTAGGACTTGTTTTCCACAGTGTTCTGATGAGAAGTCGTAAGCACACGCGGGGTCGGGGTTGAGTTAATTATTTAGAGCAGCTCGCGGTGGGTGGGTGTGAGCCGGGTGAGCCGTGCTGGCAGCTGCTGCCTCCAGCCACGGTGGCCGCAGACTGGAGACCAAAGGCCGGGTCCGCCGCGTCCCTGCGGGTCACCTGGCAGGCTCAGCGGCTTGTCAGCAGGGTGGATCGGACCTACTGAGGGAGCTGCGTGTTTGTGCAGTTACGACTGACCTCCGAAGGGAGGGTTCAGAGAGGCCAGGAAGGTCGGACCTTCCGGCCAAAGTGTGACTTGGCCACTGAAAGGCGAGGTGGACCAGCAGAGCAGGTGAGGCATCGGGTTCACAGATGAGATCAGCGTCACCCGGACGAGTCCAATGGGACGACTCTGTGCGTGTGTGTGTGTGTGTGCATGTGTGTGTGTGCATGTGTGTGTGTGTGTGAACAAGCGAAGCAGTACATTAAAATACATGCATTAAATGTAACGTAAATAACTTGGTGTAAAAGAGCGCATGCACTTCCAGCTCAGCCCGCTGGGAACCGTGGAGTGTCTAACCTTGCGCTGACAGACACTGAGATGACTCATCTGATACAAGAGGGCTTTTGTCTCCCTTGAAGAGCTTGTATTCCCAGGAAGCCAGGTGGAAACACAGGAGAATTCTCTGTGGGCTGGTTTGTGGTAGGTTGGACGAAGGAAAAAAAAATTGTTTTTATGGAGGTCAGAACGCTGAGAAATGACATCTGTCCCCTTGACAGATTTCTAAGTGTGCTCTGCTGGATTGTTCTCTGTAGGCCCAGGATTGCACGCCATTTCGTGTATAGACCATGTGGTCTCCATCCATTCATCCATTGGGTGCTCTCAAAAGTGTTTCAACTTTCCGCTTTGAAAATCTCAAGGGATGGAAACACTAAAAGAATAACACCGTAAGTGCATTTTTTACCTTTCACCCAGATCCTTCAAACTGTTAGCATTTTGTCACAATTACTTTCTCCCTCTCTTTATTTATTTTTTTTTAAAGATTTTATTTATTTATTTGACAGAGAGAGAGATCACAAGTAGGCAAAGAGGCAGGCAGAGAGAGAGGAAGGGAAGTAGGCTCCCCACTAAGTAGAGAGCCCGATGCGGGGTTTGATGCCAGGACCCTGAGATCATGAGCTGAGTCCAAGGCAGAGGCTTTAACCCACCGAGCCACCCAGGCGCCCTGAAATTCTAAACGTTTAATGCTGGCACAACACTATTACCAGTCTCGTCCACACGCAAATCTCTTAATTGTGCCCCACCCCCAAATGCTATTTCAAGCAATCAGTTTTCTGATCCCAGATCCAGGGTCCCATATGGTCCCGTCATGTTCCTTTCATTCCCTTTATGCTAGAATAGTTCTTGTCTTTTGGAGAGAACAGGCCAGCTGTTGGGCCAAACGACTCTCAGTTTGGGTTTGTTTTTCTGATTCCTTCCTCCTGACTGGATTCAGGTGAAGCATCTTGACCGGCCTCCTCCACGCGTGGTGTTGTCTGCACATCAGGGCGTCTGACCAGGAAGGCTGCGATCAGTTTGTGCTTCGATTAGCCATGGGAATTGGGATCTCTTGGTGAGGTGGGGGTTTCGACACTTTTCAGATGTCACTTACTGGAAAGAGTTTGTTACCACGATTTGCTCCCTGGAGCATCCAGGTGGCTGGAGAGGGTGTCTGGCTTCAGGAGGGCCCTTCTTAAATCCTCCAGAAGAGAGCTGAGTGTCTGCCAGTTGCCCAGAACTTAAAAGACCCCCTCCTGTCCTCCCAGTGCCCCCAGAGCCCACCTTCTAATGGAGAGGGACAGGCAGCAAGCAATCTCTGTGAAGAGTAAGTCCATTTAAGTTGTGCCAAGTGTTGTGAAGGAGATAAAACTAGGCAATGGGACAGAGAGTAAGCCAGGGACAAAGTCACTCCATTTAAACGAGCCCTCGCCTTTCGGGAGTATCCTTGGCGGTGGGAAGCCCAGGAAATGAACAGATTCATGGTGAGTCACGAGGAACTGGGAAGCTGGTAAAGCACAGGGCGTCCTGGAAGGGTCTCTGTGTGGAACCTGGATGACCTTGTTCAGGAGGTGCCATTGGATGGGCACTGAAATGAGGGGAAGACAAAGGCAGGAGGCGCTGGTGGGGATGGTCCAGGCTGAGGGAATGGTGTGTGCACAGACACGGAGGTGGGGCCCTGCTGGGTGAGCTGGAGGGAAAGCCGGAGCCTCCCCCACCCCCCGGGTACGGCGTGCATAGAAGCCCCAGGAAATGGGAACTGAGGCATGGCCAGACTGAGACTGCGGAGGGCTTCTAGGCCATGGCAAGGACTTAAGATTTTTATCTTTCGTGCAATGTGAGGCTGAGAGCCAGGAACAGTGGAATCCATATTTTAAAAGTGTCACTTTGACGATTTTGTAGAGAACCCGAAGAAGGGTGGTGGGCGGGGCTGCGCCCAAGGAGGCAGGGAGACCAGTATCCAGATGAAAGAAGTGGCCTTCAGGAGAACCGTGAGCTCATTTTGCTTGCCTGTGTCTCCCTGTGCTTAACGAGGGACGCTCAGTGTTTGCTAAATGGATGGATGGATGGATGGATGGATGGAAGGAACAATACATTTGCTTCTATTATTATTAATTTTCAGGCATAGAAACTCATCAGATGGTTGGTACATTTGCATTATGTTGATTAGCTAAGGTAGGACATGCCTGCAGAATTTGCTTTCCTGTAGATTTCCAGAAGGGGGCTGCCTGCAGGAGAAATTCCACTATGAATCAGAAGAGGGAAATGAAGGAGTAGCCATTTTTGTCATCTCTGCAGCTCTCTCAAGCTGCCACTGATCTATCCTCGGATCGAGTCTCCACCAGGCCCCTGACCAGCCCCTTCCCCTCATGGAGATAAGAGGCAAAGGGAAAAGACACGGTTCTGGTGTGTCTTGGAGGTTCTGGATTGTCTTTGGTGTCCCCTACTTTCTATCCATCTTCCCACCTACCAGTTCTGCTGACTTCAGGTCTTGTACAAGAAACAGAACTAGGACATTTGAGGCTCATCTCTCAGCTCCCACAATTGCGTAAAGTCTCATCCCATAATAAGTCCCTTTTCTGGGCCATGCATCGTGGCTTTACTCCTACAAACCAACCCTCAATGATCCAGGCTGATTCTGAGTGTTTACCAACCTTAGAGCTTCTTGAACTTTAATGAATTTTAGAGAAATACTATTAACTTTTTTAAGGTCAGTTTATAAATATAACTGGTCAACCTCTTATTTATTCTGGAATCAACAATGCTTATCTAAATACACCAAAAAAAAAAAAAAAGCTTTCAAATGGATGAATGTGGTTCTTCTCGGGTTTTATAGATATTTGGTAAGAGAGTTGTTTTTTAATTGTTTGTCCAAGAGGAATGGAAGAACTTGTCTCTGATTCAGTTTTGCAATACGTGAATGGAATGACTCCGCGGTGAGTCGTGGAGGTGATCAAGTTCAGCTGGCAATCATTGGCAGACCCCTGGCTTCTCTGTTTGGGAGCTGTGACCTTTAAGTTGAGTTCCTGAGACCAAAGTTCAGTCCCAATTTCAGGCCGGATCTACGGGATCTGAATTTGGGGGCTTTATGGGGAAAGGAGACACAGAAGAGGAAGAGAAGTGTCTATATGAGATCTGGGCCATTGGGACACAGGGAAGAGGTCACTGGGTTTTGTGACAGTTGAGATCTCAAGCTCTGCAGTCAGCCAGAACCAGAGTTGGATCTCAATGACCCCGTATGATTGCTGAGTAGCCAAAAGCAATTTACAGCGTGTCTTGGAGGCTCGGTATCTTGTTTTATAAGGTGGGGTGATAATCCCTTTCTCATAGTGTTTGCAAAGGTCAAGTGGGACTGTATGTACCCAGTAAGGACTCTGTAGCGTGCCCGGCACCCAGGGCAGCAAATAAGAGAATGTCTGACTTAGGTGACCAGGGATGAGTTCATGAACGTTCCTGTGCCTCAACTTCCTCATCCGTAAAATGGAGCTATTGATAGTGTCCGCTCAGTGAAGTTTTCACAAATATTAAAGAGTAAATAGCAGTGTGAGGAGGACGGCAAACGTTAGATACGGATTCTGGTACCAACACTTCATCACTGTGTGACCTTGGGAAAATTACCTAATGTCTCTCACTCTGTTTCTGGACCTCATTAGCCAAGCCTGGGAATAAGCAGCCACAGCACTGAACTGTGTGTGAGGGCTGCATACCACCATGTATGCAGAGCCATTAGCAGCCCGGCACATAGTAGGTGCTCAGTAAGTACTGGTTGTTATTGTCGCTGCCCTTATCGTGATGATTAGCCAAGGGCAAAGGTCTGAGCGAGGTGCATTGCATGCCTAATTGCATGCAATTAGAGTTTTTTGTTGTTGTTGTTGTTATTATTATTTTTAAAAATTTCTTTTCAGTGTAACAGTATTCATTGTTTTTGCACCACACCCAGTGCTCCATGCAATCCGTGCCTTCCTTAATACCCACCACCTGGCTCCCCCAACTTCCCACCCCCTGCCCCTTCTTTGTTTTCAGCTCCTAGGGCTGTTCCTCTTTGAGAAGCCATTAGAAGAATGAGAGCAGGGGTCAAAGCGACCAGCCTGTTTGTTCATCTTTTCCTCGGTGGAGCTGAGCCCCTAACTGCTCTACTCTACCACCTCTAGTTATTTTTTAAAGAACGTATCTGGAGGAGTAAGTGAACTGAGCAGCCAAAGCGCCCAGGACCGTTGTTTCTCTTGCTGAGTGTATGATGAATGTAGCCGGTTGAGTACCTGCCCCGTGAGGCTTCAGGTGTTATTTCTAGAACGCATTGGAAAGCCCTAAAAGCCAGGGAGGTCTCTCTGTGTTGGGGGTGCAACTGGCTGAGCTTTCAGTTCGCCTCAGGTTCTGTCCCTTGGCACTGAACATGGGAATGCGGAGGTGCTTCTCGGGGCTGGTAGGGGACACAAAACCTGACCCTCTGGTAGTCCCGAGGCAAGAACTTAATGAATTCCTGCTTCTTACTAATAGGGGACAACACAACAGAAGACGGGGAGCTTCTTCACAGAGGTTTCGATGACATCAGCGAGGGTGCTGGTTGTTAATAGGCGGGAAAATGAACCCCGATCTCACGAGGGGCGTGATTTCTCTCTGTGCCCTCCTGGTAAGGGAGAGGCAAGAAGGTTCTGGAGCAATGGCCTGTGTTGCTAACTGAAGTCAGTTATTGCAGGGCATGAAATGGGTTAGGTGAGTGGATCGTGCCTCCACGGAGCGGGTGTGTAATACACAGATTTGCATCCTATCCTTGAAGTACAAAGGCAGCTGGGATCCAAACAAAGCTAGCACGTCAGATTCCACTGCTTTCTGGGACTGCAGAAGCGGGTAGGTGACACGGACCTCCGGCAGCCCGGAGAGCACAGAGCCTTCTCTGGGGGAAGCTGCCGAGCAGCCTGGCCCATTCTTGCCATCCGGGGCCACGGCCCATATCCCACTACCTTCTGTTTAAAGAGTGGCCAGGTACCCGGATTTTATGTGAAATGTCTCTTGATATGTGCATTAGCAATGGATTACATTTTTAAAAGAACACAAAATGGCATTAGTGAAACGCATGGCAAGAGCTGGGCGCAGGCTGCTCTGTGTGTGTACACGTGTGTACATGTGATACTAGTTTATGATCAACTTTAAATGGAAAGTACACATCTAGTTGGTGTCTACCTGGCTTGTAGGCACCCCAGTAGCCTGTGTCCAAGGGTCCCTGTGCTTTTAGGGTGGAGGTCGAGAGCTTCATTGGGGGAAGTAGCTCATGTCAGTCAAAAACGGAGTTTTCAGTCAGTTGGTCTGACATCCTTGCCGAGATCGTCCGTCTGGGAGCCCGCAGACGTTACTAGGAAGAGAAGGCAGGGCTGGGGGAGGGGTCAAGCAGGATCCAGAGAACAGACTGATTTTCTTTAGGGGGAGGAATAAGAGAGGATGAAATGAAGGAATAAAGAAAAATTGGACATGCAAATCCATGCTCTCTGGAGAAAGTCCCAAACCCAGAAGCCACCAGCAGAATGATGTCGAGTCTCTCTTCCTACCTTCCTCAGTGAGATATTTCAGGAGTGTGGGGAACACTTCTCTTACAGAATTCTACCGCTGAACAGAACTAAAAACTTTACCTTTTTTTTCCCTAAAGATCAATTATTTATGTCAGAAAGAGAGAAAACCTAAGGAAGAGCAGAGGGAGAGGGAGAGAGAGAGAAACTCCTGCAGACTCTTCACTGAGCACAGGGCCTGACGGGGGGCTCGGTATCAGCACCCTGAGAGCATGACCTGAGCAAAAGTCAAGAGTTGGACACCTAAATGACTGAGCCACCCAGGCCGTTTCCCCAAAACTTTACTTTTTAAACTTTCTTTTTTTTTTTTTTTTTTTCATTCTGGAGGTAAATAAAATGGAGGCTGGAGTGGCTAGAGGACTTCCCCATGGCCCACAGTGCTTGCTGGGAACTCCAATGCATGAGGGAAAGGCAAGAGATTCAAATGAGTGAGCCAGACCCAGGGGGAGGCATTGGGGACTCGAGGGGCCTGGGGCACACCCGAGAGTGCCTGGCCTGCCCACAGGGGTTCTTGTGACCCGCTGGGCCAAGCGAGGGGTTGGCCCCATACCACATGGTGCTCACTTTTGGAGAGAAGTGCAAATCCCGATTCTGAGGAGGAAATCTGACTTTTAAAAGTTGTCAACTAGTTCAAAGTTTAAAGCACACCATGGAAGCCAAACGAAGCATTTCTGAGGTCCACATTTGGCTCAAAACCTGGCAGTTTGTGACCTATATTAGAGAATTTTCCAGCACCCCACTTGTTTTCCTGATAACGTACCTCTCCTCTCACTTTCTGTCAGTGTTTTGTTTGTTTGTTTGTTTTCTCCAAAGGAAGTCAGGAGGCCTTGTTTTGATCATTTCCTTAACTCTCCATTCTGAGTAAGGACCTCAAAGAAAGACAATATTTTACTTTTGTTTCCTTCCTACCTCCCACGGGGCTGTGCTTGTTCAGCCAGAAATTCGGGACCTACACGGAAAACTAAGAACTGAAGAACCTTTCAAACTGCCATCTGAGCTCTGTTTTTTATTAAAGAATCTTCTTTTTATAGTAAACTAGAGAGAGGATGTTCAGAGTCCGGGTTCATAAGGGGCAGGGTTGTTGGATCAGCAGAGCCCCAAAATAGAATGGCAAAAATACAATCTGGTCAATCTTTAATGTTCAAATACTACTCCTTCCCCGCATGAAGGCGGCCACTGGAACGGTTCCCACCTCTGCACTTGGAACAAGGCAGTGACCGACAGGTGACTTCCACTTTTCGTGTACTCCTGACTCTCTATTCTGTTTTGTTTTATTTTATTTTATTTTATTTTTATTTTATTATTTAAGAGAGAGAGAGCATGAGCGGGGAGAGGGGCAGAGGCAGAGGGAGGGGACAAGCAGACTCAGTCCTGAACCTACACGTGACTCGATCCCAGGACCCTGACATCATGACCTGAGCCAATGTCAGACACTTCACTGACTGGCTTACCCAGGCACCCCTTGATTCTATTTCTTGATTCCACATGAGAATCTGTAAGACAACAATAAGAAAAGCAGCCCCTTAACACCTGACTTAATCATAAATCTTTTTCCTGGATTTCCATGAAACCCTGGAAAATGAGTCCGAGGCGAGTTATAAACCCATGACCTTCAGTTTCCGGTGACTCCCTTCATTTAAGACAAGGCAGTTTCCCCAGGTTATAATTTTTCCTATTTAGTGAACAAATGTGTTTACTTTAAAATGCTTATCAATGAAATCACTGAACAGACATCACCTTTCAAAGAAATGCTAGAATCGTTACCATGCTTCAAACACTTGAGGTCAGAAAAAAAAGACATTATAATAAAATAATTGGGGATAGAAATCCGAGTTTTCCCCTATTAAAATGTGCCTCGCAGACTACACACACACACACACACACACACCACTTCCAAGACGCAAGGCATTGAGCAGATACTCAGCGTGACCCGTCGCGTGGGCTCATTTCGTGGCTCTGAGCTTCACTCTCCGTGAGGCTGGTTGTAGTCGTCTCACCCTGTTCCATCTGTAAAAGGTGAGCAGTAATTGAGGCTCCCATCAGAGAGCCGTGTGGATAAAATGACATAAAACACACAGCGCTCATCATACAGGAGCTGAAGCCCGAACTAAACATTAATAAATGTGAGGACAGCTGTGCTCCTGACAGCCACCCCGATGTCCCACATGTCCCCTGCCTCCAGCCACTAAAGGATGCAGACCGAGCTATCGGATTCCAGAGCACGCACACCTTTCGAGGCCCCAGAGCAGGGTAAACACCACAGAATTCCCACCCTGAGCCGCTGACCAAATCCCAGGAGAGGCAGGAGAAGAAAGTCGAGAACATTGGGTGGTGTTTGTCTCATCAAACGTGAGAGTGTTTGTGCCTGGGAATGGCCCATCCAGCTCACTATGACGACATGTAAATGTCCCTGTAAATGACATGATGGGGGGATCCAGTATCTGTCTGGGGACACTGAAGTCCTCGGGGAAGAGACATCGTTCTGGATGCGTCAGATGAGTTTTGCAGGTGACCGCGGCTCATGAGGTCTTATATAGGGCGTGCCTGGAACGCGCAGGGAGGTTTGCTAAATAGTGTGCTATTTTGTTTTATTATTATTATTTCTTAAGATTTTATTTACTTATTGAGAGGGAGAGAGAGGGAGAGCACAAGCAGGGGGAGGGGCCAGACTCCCCCTGAGCAGGGAGCCTGATGTGGGACTCTGATCCCAGGGCCTGAGCTGAAGGCAGACGCTCACCCAACAGCTACCCAGGTGCCCCCAGAGTGTAGTATTTTAATAATAATAATTAAAAAATCACCCAGATAATCCAGCATTTCTTTTCTTTTTTCTTAAAGATTTTATTTATTTATTTATTTATTTATTAAAATATTTTATTTATTTATTTGACAGAGAGAGAGAGAGAGAGATCACAAGTAGGCAGAGGCAGGCAGAGAGAGAGGTGGAAGCAGGCTCCCCGCTGTGCAGAAAGCCCGATGCGGGGCTTGATCCCAGGACCCTGAGACCATGACCTGAGCTGAAGGCAGAGGCTTTAATACACTGAGCCACCCAGGTGCCCCTAATCCAGCATTTCTTTGTTGGACCCACTTTCTCTTCCCAGTCTCCTGCACAGACTGGGCACCACTAAAAATGGGAATAAATGGGTCCTCTGGCCTCATTTCACTTTTGTGGGCAGCCTGGGATGGCGGTGAGGGGCAGGAATGCTAGAACCAGGTGCCTGCGTCCGACTTCTGGTTGTGCCGCTGTTATTGGTTTGTTAATTTGGGGTTTGTTTGATGAAAATAATGGTGCCAACTCCTCACCTGGTTGGGAGGACTAAATGAATGCTTAGGACAATGCCCGCCTCGCGCACAGATTCCAGAAATAGGAGCCCGACCAGCTCAGCCAGTTCAGAGCGCTGACAGATTCTGGACTTCCCAGGCCCCAGGGAGGGACTCCATCCCCAAAAAGGCTCATGCACACCCTCCCCCAAGTTTTGATGGTCTTTCAAGGGTTCACAGATCTCTGCACCCACATAACTCCCGGGTTCAGACCCTGTGTCCAGAAAACACCTGAAAGGCCCCTGGAAAAGCGCGCGTGCTTATGCAAACGTCCGGCGAGCCCTGTCTTCCTTGAACCACGGCAGCATAAATAGGAAAACGGGGGCTGTTGGGGGAACATTTCATGGGCACCTGCAGGTTTTATCATTGTGTTTTAGGAAGGAAAAGAACAGGCTCTTTCAAGCTGCTGATTCATCCTCTGGTTCCTTCAAGGGAGGAAGGAGTAACTGAGAGTGTGTGGCCCTGCCGGGGCCTGCTCGGGGAGGCAGAGAGGCAGGAAGGCCGCCTTCCCTCTCCTGAGTTCCGCAGCAACCTTGTTGGAGCTCCTGAGAGGGACTTTCTGAATCATTTCTGTGTCTAGACACATCAAAAGGCAAACTGCCTGTTTATCGGGCTCACCAAATCCAGTGAGGAGACATAGGAGGGCAGGTCTCCCTCTGAATCACTCACCAGATGGAGGGAGTGGAGGTGAACAGGTTCATCGGGCAACATTCCTCACCCTCACCGGGAAGGAAAGTCAAGTTGTCTCTTGCCAGAGTCAGGCAAAAAGACACTGTTGATTCTGTCTCCATGTCTTGGTGCCAGAGCAGAACCCAAGAGGGCTTTGAAGGTACAGATTAGGTTAAGTCTTGAAGAGGAGCGGGACAGTCGTTCAGCAGTGTAGACGCATCATGAACACCTGTGGCATGAATTCAAGGGAACCCTTGCCACAAACATGGGCCACTGGTTTCACACAATTAATTAAAAGAGATATTTTCAAAATCGGACCAGCAGCAAACAGAAAATAATTGTTTGGGTTGCTCTTCAGAAGCCTAACCCAAAATGCAGTTTGGGCTTTGACCCCCTGATTTTTCACAGATTCCTTTTTCTCATAAATCTGGAGTGTTCTCCCACACCCAATGACAGATTTAACCTTACCCGTATCCCACACTAAGTCCCGTGTTGATATATGCATAGATGGGCACATATGTACACTCAGACACGAGTCAGAGAAATAGTTGATTATCGACACAGCTTGATGTTTTGTACGTATTTAGCTAAATATCAATTGCATGAGATTTTGATGTTTCTTCTTCACACAGTTTTTTTTCTTTCTCAAGTCCTATCCTAGACCCTGTGGAAACCAGACCCTCCTTCAGTTTCTAACGTAGCTGAGATGAATGACCTTTAGGGGAATATAGGTTTATGGTCTCACCGTTAAATAAACTTGTTCCTGAAGCTCCTCTAGGGCTAGACAATGTCCAAGGTTTTCAGTTTATAGACTTGACCAATAAAAGTGGTGCCATCCTGGGGCCGGCTGATTGGACACCATGGGTCTTTGACTCATGAAGGGAGGGAAAACCAAATAACTTCCCGCTCCCAAAGGGCCAGGAGACACAGAAAGGAGGTCCCTCATGAAAGACATTTTGAACGGAGAGGAATCTGTGTTTTAAATAATTTGCATTTGAGCAAGTCACATGCTCTTAGACATGTCATCCTCAAAGGAAGGCAACATATCAGAGGATCTCTGTAGGAGCAATTCTCAATGATCAAAGACCCCCGCCTGGGATTGGAACCACCCTCGAAGCTCCGTGCGCCACCCCCAGTTAGGTGATGTCGGATGGAATGTCCTTCTCTTCCCCATTTCGGCTCCATCCCCAGCCAGACTGGGAGCTTCCTGACAGCAGCACCTGTGCTTTTTGCTTCCTGTGTGATACCCATTGCCAGGCATTTAGTAAGTTCTAAATAAATTTTCTTTTATTTCTTTCTTTTTTTTTTTTTTAGAGTTTTTTTTTTTTAATTTATTTGCCAGAGAGAGAGAGAGAGAGAGTGCGCGCAAGCGAGTACACACAAGCAGGCAGAGAGGCAGGCAGAGGCAGTGAGAGAAGCAGGATCCCCGCCAAGCAAGGAGCCCGATGTGGGATTCGATCCCAGGACCCCGGGATCATGACCCGAGCCGAAGGCAGCGGCCTAACCCACTGAGCCACCCAGGTGTCCCGCTAAATAAATTTTCTTATTTACCCTTTTCCTGGGCTAAGGCATCATAGTGTAGTCATTATGTGTGTGTGCGTGGCCAGGGTTTGTCTTAACGACCTGCCAGCGTTTGAGCCCAGCTCTGTTGCTTAATTTGGGGCAGTTACTCCTGCCTGTGTCTTGGTTTCCTCATCTGTAAAATGGACATCATGAAAAAAAGCTCCTTTGGACAGGTTTTACATCCTTTTTTTTTCAGGTGCCAATTTTTAGAAATAGAATGCTCCCTAGAGTCTTGCTGACTTCATGCTTTTAATTATGTTTTGATGGGTTATGCTCTGCACTCTTAGTGTCAAAGTGTATTATGGGTGATTTTGGTTATTATCTTCTTCGTAAATAATCAGTCTGGTAAGTTGCATCAGGGAACAAGAGAATACTTGTGATTGCAGATTTTGCACATTTGCTGCTGTGTCGAACTCAGCTTTAAACCATTTGTGGCTCGCACATCTTCAGTTTGTGGAAACAGGTTCGCATTTTATTTTAGCACGTGAAGAATGTATCTTGGTCACGTCTTCAGCAGCATGGGATTTGGAGAAGGGGGTAGAGAGAGCAGCAGGCGTTCCAACCAGCATCTTCTAGGTCATAGGCCACCAAAACCAGATGCATGGGTTTTAATTATTGCTGACATCTTCCAGAAAGTCAAAGAATAGTCAAGGGAGAAAAGAAAGGGAAAAGGCTTCAAAATGGTGCCCAGCTGAAAGGAATTTAGCAGAAGGTCATGGAGGTGAGTGCTCTGGAGTGCTTTTGGGAAAGGGCTACATCATCCGTGGTTGTTTACAAAGCTGGTAGCTAAGGGGAATGAAGCATTGCAGAGATGTTCATCTCATAGTTCTCATCCTGTGGACCGAGATCATCTTTGGGTCAAGAATGAATTCCTCTCCCCACACGAATATTACAGACTTGGTCCAGGTGTGCTGAAGGAGAGAGAGAGAAAGAAAGAGGCAAAGGAATCTTGACGATCTGGGCCCCGGACATGATGAACTTATATGGATTTCCTTGGAGGAGCTGGTGTTAGATGCAATGCATTCCTTACTGGGGGTGTTCTGGGGCATTCGCATAATATTACGTCATGATCCCAATCTGTGTTTAAAAAAGACACCATGACCTTACCCCCATGGCCTCAGTATACTGCAGTTCATGACTGGCTTTGGCAAGTCAGCCTCGAAGATTCCTGTGTGCAGCAGCATAGTCCTTTCTTCAAGAGAAATATTATTGCTGTCAAATCAGAATTTTGGAATGCTTATTCTGTGGGACACAGAGAAGTCTTCAACCCAGAGAGGAGTGTTTGGTCTTAACAAAGTAGTTACTCCATTTCCCTTCACAATTCTCTGGCTTTCTCTCTACCACTTATTTTTGGCCCACTGGCCATTTTTTTACTGGGTTATTTTTATTGATCTTCCTCAGACTTACAAGCATGGGGTCATAAACTGTTCCTCAATCTGGATGCTGTAACCTCGGCATTCAAATCCAGTATTAGTTGAGGCTGACGGGAAAGCAGGTAATGCATCTATTTTGAGATAAAGTGTCCCTAAGAAAGGATTTTGGCCCCATCCCCAAGAAGACAGTGTTTTCCTTATTTTGTCTTTTCTTTTTTCCTGTATGCAGAATTCCTGATGAGTTCACCCAATAATTTTATCACATCCCTGGTGGGGATAGTGATTCTTCTTGGGCCATAATTGCACTCAGGGGGTTTGTAACTAGCCATGGGCCATGCTGTGAGGGAGGAAGTATCTCACAGGGAACCCTGAAGACCCTTGGATTAGGTAAACAAAATTGGCAACAAAATTCTCAGCAAGGGACTTCAAGTCTTTTTGGTTTCTTTTTCTAGATTGCTTCTTTTCTTGGCTTGAGCAATGGGTTAGCATGTGGGGCTGTAAATGTGGCTCAGAGGCGGGCCCTAGGATTCCATATGTGTTTCACAGAATTGTGCATCTAGTTGACCCCTTTGAAGTTGGGGTTCTAGTCCACTCCTTCACTGTGTTTTTTTTCCCTCATCACAAATCATTTCCTTTTTCTTAGAGGTCATGTCTAGTAATGGTATTAGGGACTAAAGTTCTTTTGTCTGGAAGAATACTTTATCTCTACTTTAAAAACAAAAGAATTAGCTTGCTACCATGGCCCTAGTCTATACTGATGAGGTCATTTACTAGCCACTGTGGGAAAAGGGCATTAATTCTCTTTTTTGCTTGTTTTTTTTCCAGTGGGGAACGTGTTCACATTAAGAGTAGCTGATGGAATGGACTCCCCGTTGGTTATTGGAAACAAACATGTTTTTTTCATTTCTTTCATTCAGTTGAGATACTGTTTTGAAACCCTACCAGGGCTGAGGTATAGGGTTATAGCCTAAAGGGCAAGTGGAAGAACTATTTCTTGCAGGTGCCCAGCAAGAGTTGAATCAGGGAGGGGAGAGACCATCTGGAAGGAGCTGTCATCTAGTGGGAAGAAGCCAGTGCCTGATATGAGGTCAGAGCAGTGATAGAAGTCATAGTCTGGCCTCTCTCACTTCCCATTCTCTGATATACTGCTCTTGGCTTTCTCCCAGCGGCTAAACCTAAATGCAGCCATGGCAAAGGATCTGGAGTCCAAGTGGTACCTACGATGGAGGTCAGACTCTCAGGAATAGAGGAGGGCAAAGATGGATCCGGGTGGGGAGACAGACACATGGATAAGGGGGATGTGACCCCAGAGAAACTCCTCCACCTCCGGCATCCTGTCTCAGAAGCCTTTGCCCCAGCCAGAGCTACACGGCTTCTCACCAACAAAGGACTCAGGCCAATCAGCACATGAACTTCTTTGACTGTTTTGCTTCTACGCAGTGAGTCTCCTGCCTGCTTACCATCTCCTACGTTTCATTTTCTTCATGTTTTTTTATTCATCATCTTCTCTCCTGCTCTTTCTTCTGCTCAGCATCTCTCCTATTCTTGGAGACTTTTTCAGCCTAAGGAAGGTCATAAACTTCCATTGAAAACCACCAAAATCTCTTTTGTAAACTCCTTTCTCCAGTGAATCTGGAGGATTCAGTAGGACAGTTCCAATTCTGAAGCTGAAGAAATTGCTCAGGAATTCTCCTTCAAGGTATGAGCATTGGTCTTGATTATCAGAAGGAACCATGACTTTCAGTAGAGTTCTTTCAGATACATAAGGACTGCTTACATCCTGTAGCAAGAGAATAGAAAATCCCCAAAAGAAAGGAAGGGGAAAAAATCATAAATATTGTATATCTTTTCCCAGAAGAAGATCGTTGCTATTTCCTCATTGCCTTACACAACATTTTTGTGTTTGCTGTTTTCCGTTTCTATGCTGAGCATTGGCTCTGTCCCTCAAGTGACTCTTGGGACACATGCCAAAACTGTGTTTCAGGCTTCAATGAAATGAAGCCACTTCGGTTGCTCCACACAATGTGGGCTGATAAAGGTGCCACACAAATCAGCCTCCTATTCAGAATTATGGGTTATTAATCATCCCAGTTCCCAAATAGGAGTATGATTTCATTATTGTTCTGGTAACAGTTTTCCAAACATAAACTCATGACTCTCATCAGAAAAAGAGAGAACTGTTTTTCTTTCAAAACAGGAATTTATTTTCCGGGTTTGGATATGAAGCCTGTGTTTAACGGTCCTACAATGTGCTGAGGTCTACTCTGAGGGGGTGGTGATTCATGAAGACAAGGAATTGGATTTCACGCCCTTTGAAGTCTTGAGTTGCCCAACTGGAGACATTGAGCAACACTGCAGTTGGGCATTAAAATCTCAACTATTCCCAGGTTTGTCTTTAATGATTAAAAATGCCCACATATGATGTGTCAACGGCTTATAATTTCATAATTGGGGTGAGGCTACCGGGGCTCTAGTTGCCAATAATGTGTTAATGTCAGGTTCACGGTGTCCAATTAGGGTGGAACGTCAAACAGTGTGTGGCAGTAAATGAATACAAGATCACTCATGTTTTGGTGGAATTTTCTTTGAAACTGCGATGTGTTCTAAGAAACTAGGGGAATGGCTTTCTGGATAACAGTAACGTCACTGTGTGGCCATGTTCAGAGGACCAAAGAAGTCACGGTGGCCTTGCGGGTTTCAGAATCTTCCCAAGATAAGATGAGCTACAGCGTAGGGATGGAGGGTCAACCACCCATGTAAGATTCCTTCCTTTCTCTTCCCTGATGGGGCTGCACCCTTGCTAATGTGGCTAATGTGCCATTTCCACTCAGAAGCCAGGATCTGATTTCATTGTGCTTGGCTTCCTTCCCGGGGTTGAGTCATGAAGAGTGGTAGAGAATCATCCAAGGCCAAAGGTGGTCTTTGTCCAGCTTCTGCCCGGCTCCTCTCAGCATTCTCAGTTATTGTATAATTGCACTTCCCGGTCGTCTGTACTTTGTACTGTGTGTCCGAGCCAGCATTCAACCTATTCTCTCTCTTGGCTTCGTTTTATCCATCCAACCATTCTGTAGACTGTTTATGATGATCCCACTATGGCCAACATACTATTCAAGATGGTGGGAACACAGCAGTGAATGAGACAAAGTCCCTCTTTTCTTATATTCTTGCTGAAGAAATAAATAAGTAAACAAGCAAGCAAACAAAGATGAATTTTAAGGGCCAAGAAATCTGAAGGAACTAAAATGAGGTGATGGTAGAGGGCAGCTCAGGACAAGTAGTGGGATGGCAGCGTTAGAGGAAGTGGTTCTCTCTGAATAAGTGATTTTTATGTGGAGACAAAGATTGAGAAGGAGGCAGCCGGATAATGATCTGGGGGAAGAGTGTCCTGGGTAAAGGAATTGTCATCGCAAAAAGCTGTCAGGCAGGAATGAGGTTGCTTCACTGAAGGAATGATAACAAGAGCACCAGCAGGTCAGTGTGTGGCTCTCCTAGTGAGCTGGAGGGTGAGGGGTGAGAGAGTACATCGGAGTACCTCAAGGGTCATCTTGATTGTTCCGAGGAGCTGGGATTTTACTGCAAGTACAGCCATCCACTTTCTTGCACGCCCTGCATTTCTTCATTTCCTTCCTTATCCATGCTATGTTCCATGGTTCATTGTTAAGATCACTCCCTTGAAAATATTCTCCCACTTTTTTTTAGTTATCTAATGCCATGTAACAAATTTCACACCCAAACACACACAACTTAGTAGAGTAAAAAGAGAGGGTTTTTTTTTTTTTTTAAATCCCACAGTGTTTGTAAATCAAGGATCTAGAGTGGTTCATTTGGGCTGTTCCATCTGAGAATCTCTCATGAGATTGCAAGATGTCAGCTGGCACTGTAGTTATCTGAGGGCTTGACTGGGGCGGTGGGATCTACTTCCAAGTTGACCCACTCGTATGCCTGGTAAGTTAGTCCTGGATGTTGGCAAGAGGACTTCATTTCTTGTCACATGGGCATCTGCATGGGATTGCTTGAGTGTCCTCATGACATGATGGCTGATGTCCTCATGGAGAGTGACCCAAGAGAGCACAATGTGGAAGGCTACCCATCCCTTTTAAATACAAAATTGAACTTATGTGGTAGCTACCATCTTGATTTTTCTTCTCAGATACTCATTTGGGGACATAAATCATGGTGGTTGGGAACTTATGCTCTGGGGTCAAAAGAATACTAGGTTCAGAAATCAAGTCTGCCACTTATTAGCTGTGTGGCCCCCTGGCACATCTCTTAACCTCTCCAAGCTTCTGTCCTCTCATTTGTGGAGATAATCCTACCTCAAACTCATCATTGATAGGAAGATAGAAGTGAGACAACACTTATAACAAATGGCTGACACACACATTCTCCATGTATGTTCTCTACCACTGCCCTAGCTCATATTCCCTTTTTGATTACTCCAGAATGCAGTTACTTTTTGAAGGCTTTCATAAAGTTTGGTAATACATCTGGGAAGCCAAGCATGTTCTCAGTTTAGATTGGAAGGATAGTAAGTTTGGTGTTCCTGCTGAGCCCTGGAAATGCATATTCAGGATGCCAGAAGCTCAGACGTGTACTAAAAACTCCCCCTCCACATGGTTGAATTTGGTAGCGTCTCCATTCATCCTCAGCTGTCCTGTGACTCAAGCATTGGGTAAGTGCTGCAGGAGCATCTAAGTTCAACCCCGATGCAAAAATCTAATCAACTCTCAAGGTCAAAGAATGAGCTGATGATTCAGGTATTTATATCAAAAGGTGTTAAAAGATTATTTGGAACATGGCAGGGGATAAGAAACTAGGTTTCATATTCATTCCCGAACTACATTTTTTGGTGAGTCTTCTAGGGATTGAAGCTAATGGAATTTTAAAGAGCATTCATTTTTTTCGACTAAGGTTTTGAGCACTTACTGTATACCAGATACTAGGCAAGTTTCTGGCAAAGCAGATAAGAACAAACCACCTGCACCCCAACTTCCATAGTGTTCAAAGATGAAGTCAACAGCCAGACTGAAGACATAGCTCCTATTATTTTGTTTGATGGCTTAGGTTTTTACAAGTTGCCAGAAATTGCTAGAATCTTGAGGGATTACCATCTGTATATTCAAATAAGTAGCATTCGTGATAGGCGTGGGGAGAGGGGAGCCCCATTTTTTCCCCATGAAACATTTGTACCCAGTTAATTAGCAACCTAATTATTCCATAATTGTTAAAAATGCATTAACTTGTTGAGACAACTGTGTTTCCCAAAGCCACTGCCTAAAACTGAATTACCAACAACATGGTTTGGGCAACAGTATCATGATGACAAGTCATTTTTCTCAGTTGACTTTCTGAGGGCTGATACAAGATCCATGGAGCTGTTTGTATTGCAAGATAAATATGTTAGTAAGGAATAAATTCCCGAAGCAATTTCAACACAGGCATGGAAAAGTATACATTCCCTAAACTTTCTTCAAAGGCAAGTGAGATTCCTTCTGCATTAGGTAAATGGAATGCATTCTGTCAACTGTGCCTCTTGTTACAATTAACTGAGTTGGTCCTGTGGGTCATATATTGGTCAGCCTAATCTGGCCCGAGAAGCCAATTTTTTGTTCCATGGCTAATCCATAGTACAGATTGTAATCTCCAACAATTAATACCTCATTCCTACATATCTTGGAAAGTTCACGCTGCCAATGTAGGTATTTTTAAAGTTGTGTGTACAGGTCCCTAGGGAAACAGTAAATGTTTGTGCAATGAATGTATGCTCCTTTTAAAATTCTCATTCTGATGAATAGAATTTGCATCTAACTCTTGAAATTTTGCACTAAAATAGTCTCTTGAGAAAAATTCTAGTGAGACGGGCGCTGGGGTGGCTCAGTCAGTTGACCATCCCACTCTTGATTTCAGCTCAGGTCACGATCTCAGGGTTGTGAGATTGAGCCTGGCATCAACCTCCTTGCTCAGCAGGGAGCCTGCTTGAGATTCTTTCTCCCTCTCCTTCTCCCCCTGTTCTCTCTCTCTCTCTCAATAAATAAAATCTTTTTTTTTTTTTTTTTTTTAATTTAGTGAGAGGGAGATCTAGAATAGTAGTTCTCAGCCAGGGTGATTTCACTACCCCCTACCGCTGGGGGACATTTGACAATGTCTAGTTACAGCTTTTTGTCACAACTGAGAGAAGGTATTATTGGCATCCAGTAGGTATGGACCAGGGATGCTTCTAAGTATCCCATAATGCACAGGGCAGCACCCCCACCACCAAGCTGTTGAGCTGTAAATGTCACCAATGATGAGGTGGAGAAACCCAGATCCCCTCTGGTTGGTCAGGATAATTCTGTTTAAAAAAAAATCATATAAAATGAAGTGGTAAAATATAGTTCTTAAGACTTTGGCCTTTCCAGTCAAATCTGAGATCCACATCTAGGCTCTCCCTCTCTAAGCAGATGACTGCAGACCAATTTCTTCATTTACCCAAACCTGTTTATTATTTGTAACCTATTGCTTCTCAGCCTTTTAGCTAAGATCAAGCATAGTATTCATTTGTATCCTAAGGTCAGTGACAGTATGTTTAACATGAAATAACGTACGCAGAGTGTAGAGTACCTTCTTGGCATATAAGAAACACTTTAATAAAAGATGTTACTGTTATTAGCTTCTCTACATAGACAACAGTGGTAGCAGTCTCCAAGATGTAATTAGAATCACGTAATTTACAAGGCAGACTGATGGGAGTCATTTGGTGATTTCCCAGCTTCCTTTTCCTGTGAAGCTTAGGTCACTCACCAGAACCGGGGTCTGAATTCCTTTAACTGACCCCCACCCCAAAAAGAAAATCTGAATAAAGCAGTAACCATTCCAATGACAAGAATTAAAGTCATGGCCAAACGCGGCCAAACATCTCTGTGCCCATATCAGGACTGGCCCAGCATGGGTGGGACCTTAGCTAGGCAGGTGCATGGGGCAAGCGAAATGGTCTACAATGGCCCTGTGTTTGGTTTAATCCTCTGTGAGGCACTATCTTGAAATTCTTAATTGTTGTGGTTGTCTTTTTTTTTAAACAAGGAGATCCTCATTTTCATTGTATATTGGACCCTGCGAATTATGTAGCCAGTTCTGTTCACACCTGTATAGTTTTATAGGTGAGTTTTACAAGAAACTTTTAAGGTACTGATAATACAAAGATTTTCTGAAAGAAAGGCAGAAGAAAGCAGGTTAGGCAGCTCATTTTAGAAGGGTAGCGTAACGTAGTGAACTTCCGAGATCTCCTGGTCAGTCACTTAGAAATTGTGGGATAAAATGTGATTTCATCAGATTGGCTTGAACATGAATAACTACCATAGTCATTCATTACCTAAGAAGTTTGATATTGATATTGACCTATACAATGGAATCGTCCTTCCCTGACATGAAGTTGTTTTCTGACTTTTTTTTTCTGGTCCCTACAAGGAACATGCAAGACAAGCTCATCCCAAGTTCATTCTGGGCAAGTTGATGAGTTAACCATTTTAAGTTCTTCCGGCTCTTGTCCACTTTTAAAGCCTTAATTTGACTTTTTTTCCAGGTCACTTGCTCACGAACTTTGGAAAGATTTGGCAAGTTTATTTAATGGTCACCCAAAGTCTGACTAAGCACCTTGCTCCGGAAACTCTAGAGTGAAAAAATGAAACTAGTCTCAGAAATCTCATTACAAAACAATGGCAACATATTTCTTTTTCTGCTGTTTCTATAGTTTGATTTAGCCAACACCCTAACCCCACAAGGCAGCCATGGGGTAATCTTTGTGGCCTTATGATGTTCGTGGCTTGTTTGAATTAACAATCTGCTTCTATGATTTAACGGAAACTAGAATGTACTTCGGGGACGTCTCACAAACATCAGTGCTTCTCCTCTCACTTTCTTGTGTTTTCTTCCTTGCTTTGATTTATTTATTTCCAATGGAGAGGTTGCTAACTCCTATGTGGGGCTTTCCTACCTGGAAATTATTTGAGAGCTATGATCTCCGACCATTTCCTGCAATGCCACTATTTACACAGAACTAATAAAGTCAAGTTTGAAAGGTGGGTTGAGCTTGTCCCTATGTGAACTACACCGTAGAAACAGAATTTCAAGGTGGGAATAGGAATAGCTCTTGTATTATGAGAACAGAAAGCCACTATCCTTTAACTCACTGACCCACCCAGGTGCCCCCAGAAAGCCACTATCCTTAACGAGTATGCAATTTAGTAGATAAGGGTTTAACAGATATTTGTTGGATGAATTAATGCATGATGCTGGTTCTGATGATTAATTTAGGACTTATTAATGTTCCTTTTGGATGTTTCTTTTTCATAGAAGGTTGCCCTCAGTTCCTGGTCATGTGGGCCCCCCAACATACCTGCTTACTCTTGAAAGCCAACAAAGGAGAGAGTCTCCTGGGATGATAGATTTTGTTATTGTCTTCTGTAACACAATCAGGGGAGTGACATCTTATCACCATTGACACATCCCATTAGTTAGAAGCAAGTTACAGGACTTGCCCTTATGTCACAAAGATGTAATTACCAGAAAGTGGGGAAGCCATGGGCCATCTGAGTGTCTGACCTCCACAGTCAGATTTCTTGGGTTGAAATCCTTGTCCTATCACACACTAGTTCCGTGGACCTTGAGCATCAGTAATCCCCAGGCCTCAGCTTCCTCAACCGTAAAATGAAAAGTCTACTCATCTCTTCATCATAGGCTTATCAACTTCCAGAAATTCCTAATTTCCAGCTACTCTTATGCCATTTTCATAATTGTTGCCTGATTCATATGCCTCATGAAATAACATTTACTATTATCATCTCCTCTTTAAAATTTAAATGAACTCATTTAAAAAGCAAATTTAAAATATGACTAGAACTTTAAAAAGAACTAGTATTACCAGAAGATAATTATAAACATACACATTATCGGTCATGAGAATTATCTATCTGCCTACCTCCAAAATTCATGCTGCATAACTTGTAAGGGATATATAGGTATCATTTTTCTTTTAGTTAATTTTTCGTGAGACATAAGCATTTTTAAAAAAAGACTTTATTTATTTGAGACAGACACAGAGAGAGCTCAACTGGGAGGAGGGGCAGAAGGAGAAGCAGACTTTCCACCGGGCAGGGAACCTGATGCAGGGCTCGATCCCAGGACCTCAAGGTCACGACCTGAGCCAAAGGCAGACACCCAACCCACTGAGACACCCAGGTGCCCCTAAAATGCACCCTTACGAAAAGCACTGGGGGGGGAAAAGTCGATGTAATGCCATTAATATAGTGCCAACCACAGAGAGAGTGCTTCATAAAGGTTAGCGTCCTTATTACATATCTGTCGGTTTGGATCCAGAATATATTATATATGACATGCATAAATATATAGCATAGGTTATGAGTCTCTGTGAGCGAATCATGTTTCCCTTTCTGCTGTCTCTGAACTCAACTTGAGAATTGGTGTTGGTGTTGGTGTCCCCCCGGGGGACATCCACCAGCCTCCAGGGAATGTCCTCTGGTCTCAAGAGGTCTGGGCAAATATAGCGGAAGAAGAATTCGTATACGGGCTGCCGAAGCGAGGACATAACCGAAGGAAAATAGACTAAGGGAGCAAATGCCGTTATTTTTAAGAATATACTATATTTTTCTGTATATTTGAGAAAGATTTCTCTTTCTAGATTATATTTTTGGAATATTTCAGAAGTGTACATTTATATCCTTTTATTTGAGTCTGTACCTATCCCTGAGATAAGTGCATAATGTCTCCCTACTGTGAAATTATTACAAGGCATTCATCATTCAAGTTGGTGTCATCAAGTCTTAGATCACTATTAATTGTGGCTGCCAGACTTTTTTTTCTACTCCTTGTCCCTCTTTCTCTGTTCAATATGTGCAGGAAGTACTTCACACCCCTTTTCGCTAAAGCAAAAACAAATTTGGAGGAAATGTGTCCGCCACACAAATCTTCGCATTAATTCTGAGGCATCAGTGCTTGGGAGTTGATGCGACTTGGAAGACCCCCCCCTGTGCAAGGTGTCCTGATGATTAAGAGTTCCACAAATATTTTGCTGCTGATAAAGGGAGGTTCTGCAGGACAGAACAATCGTGGACGGCAATAAGTGATTATGTCCTTTGGATCAACGTCCAATCCACGAGATTAAGGGAACAAATTAGATTGAACCATAAATGGAGCCTTGGCTCTCAACCAATGTTGTTCAACAGGTTTATACTAAATGCTCACTGACGTTCTCCGAGCGTCACAAAGTATGGGGGAATGACCAAGGCCCATGGAGTCAGAGGGATCAGGGTCTGAGTCTGTTTCCTGCTTTGCTGTGTTTTCCTGAGCAAGCTATTTGACTTCTGCAAGGCCGTTTAAAAAAATAGGAAGACTTCTGGCTTCTCAGCAAGCTGTACGGGAAGAATAAGGTGCAGGGAAAGGGCCCAACATCAGTCAATGTTGGTTGTTTTAGGCAGGAGTTTGGGCTTTATGGTTTCAGTGAAATCCAGTGAGATTCCCTAAAGACTCGGGGGGGAAATGCAGGCAATTCCTAGGGTGTGCAGAATGGAGTTTGGAAATGAGGTGTGGCAGAGAGTAGGAGCAGGCAGCCGGGTGGGTAGGGAGAGCCGTGCCGGGCCCGCGCCCTGCCTCTGGGCTGCGAGCCATTCTGCCCATTGCCTTCTGTGCCTGTAGGTCCCCCGGGCCAGTGCTCCTGCGCGTCCATAGAAGCTAGTCATCCGAAATCCTGTGCCAGATCTCAGCATGGTCCATGTTGTTATATACGTATTATTTAGTTATTTATTTGCGGGAGAGATTTATTTATTTATTTGTTTGTTTATATATTTATTTACTTGCGGGAGACAGAGAGCTCAAGAATGAGCTGGGGGCAGGGGTGGGGCAGAGGGAGAGGGAATCCCAAGCACGCTCAGCACTGCGCACAGAGCCCGCTTATGACCCTGAGTTGGAGACCTAAGCAGAAATGACGAGTCGGGACTCCTAACTGACTGAGCCACCCAGGTGCCCCTGCTGGTGCATTTTAAAACATCTCCTGTTTATTGAGGACTCAGAAGAGGCCAGATACCTAAGAGTTTTAATACACGGTTTCAATTTATTCTCTCAGCAGCTCTTCGAAGTGCACTGTGACCATTATCCTTGTTTCATAGATGAGAAAATTAAAGCACAAAGAGCTCAAAATAACTTGCCTAAATATTACACACCTGGCAAGTGGAGAGGCTGGGATTTGAACCAAATCAACCTGCTCCCCGTGCTCGGTTCTGAACCACGCACTCAACCGCCTTTCGGGTTTTTTAAACTTTTTATTTACTTATTTTATTTATTTTTTATTTTTAGATATTTATTTATTTATTTGAGATAGAGTGAGAATGAGAGAGAGAGCCCAAGCAGGGAGGGAGACAGGGAAGCAGGCTCCCCGCTGAGCAGAGAGCTCTACTTGGGGGCTCGATCTCAGGACCCTGGGATCATGAGCCGAGCCAGAGGCAGACATGTAACCGACTGAGCCACCCAGGTGCCCCTAAACTTTTTATTTTGACGTAATTTAAAATGCACAAGAGCAGTACAAATAATTTCCATGTACCTTTCACCCAGATCCCTCAAGCATTATTGTTTCACTATTTCTGCTTTGTTTTTTTCTGTCTCTCTTTTCCTACACACACACACATACACACACACACACACACACACACACTCCCACACACAGAGGAATGTATCTGAAAAGGCTCCCACCAGCCAAATCTGGGACCATTTGGCCATCAAAGTAAATAATGATAGAGAAAAATGATGACTTATCTAAAAAATTCGCAAGCTCACTCTTATATACATAAACAAATTAAGAAGAAAAAAATCTTCATGTTAACTAACTGGAATTTAAATAAAAACTTAAAACAAACCAATAAAAATTCTTCCAGACAGAATGCCAATTAATACAAGTAGAAAGACCAGTGAAATTAGAATAATCAGTACTTGGCAGCCACGCGTGGACAAAATGGAATGTATCATATATAATCTATGGGTTTGTAGTTTTTAGCATTTATTTTTTTTTAAGATTTTATTTATTTATTTTGCAGACAGAGATCACAGGTAGGCAGAGAGGCAGGCAGAGAGAGGGGGAAGCAGGCTCCCCCGCTGAGCAGAGAGCCCAATGTGGGGCTCGATCCCAGGACCCTGAGATCATGACCTGAGCCGAAGGCAGAGGCTTTAACCCACTGAGCCACCCAGGTGCTCCTACTTTCCAGGATTTAGCACAAAAGCTCTCACATTTAGACCATGGGTCTGATGGAATAAATGTTTTTTTTTTTTTTAATTGCCCTGATAATTCTCCATCACTGTCCTGAAAACCCTGAGCAGAAATAAAAACCATACCAATTCCTTCGACTCCCCGTGTTCTAAGTTCTGCTCCATAAGGAGGTAAAAACAATTAAATTTCTAAATGTTGTTAGTATGTTCCATTTTTCCCATCTGGGTCCAGAACATTTCACCGGACATGCCCTGTAAAGTAAACTTCCAAGGGAAGCTGCTTCATGTTTGCCCCTTGGATTCAGAAATATGACTTCGGACACCACTCCTGCTCTGTACCAAGCTCTGAGCCAGGTGCACATCAAATTTTCCACCCCTACAAGAACACTCCTGCGTGAGGTTTGTCAACCCGCACGGAATGGCTAAGGCTCAGGGAGGGTGAGTGAACGACTAAGTCACACACCTAGGACATGGGTCCTCTCGGACAGAAACCCCAGTGAGGTGAGTAACCTTCTGTCCGTGTTTTTCTGACGACACCAACATGGAGTTACAGGACGTGAAACGCAAAGGCATTTCGCTGGAGACTTGGGTTCTCAGAGCAAGCGAGCAATAAAAAAATTGCCTACAGTTATCGTCACAGCCCATCTGCAAGCTACATCGTGAAGACAAGTGTCATCCCTCACCCGTCCCCATAGCTCGCCTTCCCTCCGGTGCCGGAGCAGGTTTCCCCTGCGCCACCTGCCTATAAGCAGTTACTCCACAAGTGGTTTTCTCTTCTTCCGAGGAGCGGAGCCATGTGTGGGATCTTTGCCACAAGCGTCCAGCAAGTCTCCTGACCTCTCCATTCTCCCCGTCTTTGCCTTCTGGCTTTTCTTCCCTCCCACTCTCTGCAAAATATCAGGATGCCACCGAGGGAGGGGACTGCCTGCTCCGTCTATCATTAGGAACCGGTTTCCTAGTCGCATCCGTTAGAATTTGCTCGAGTGAAGCATTGAGTTGGCCTCAAGGGAGGCAGAACAGGGACTGGAGAAGACGTAGGATAAGGGCCGCTGAATGGCCTGTGCCACTGGTGACGATCATAATCGATCCGAGTCACCTTTACCCTGTGACCAGCACCGTACTCCACCCGGTCTCCCAGGCCTCAGCGACGAGGTTTTATGACTCGCCATGAGTCCTGCCAACAGGATGAATCTGGGCTTCCGTGAGCCACTCTGGGTGGACATCTCTCAGAGCCAGAGGTAGCCCGGGGGGGGGGGGTGCATCCTCCAGGGGTTGCCTGAAGAGGGTTGGTCCCAGGGAGAACAAACCCACTTGCTGGGTAAGCACCATGCCCAGGGCTCCCCAGGGGATCCAGCTGGGCTGGAGCGCTTCCCCCTGCACCCCCCTCCCCAGATTGTACCTGCTTTGGTTCCTCCTCCTACCCTGCTGTGCTCCGTCCCTCAGTCCCTCAGTTCCTCCGGAATCACTTCCTTAATGAATCCTGGTGCCAGGCCCCGCCCCTGGGGCATCTCAGTCATCCAGGAGGGCTTCCTGCAGGAAGCTGGAGCAGAGCTCTGAGTGGCGTGTAGAAGAGCAGGTAAAGGAAGAATGTGCCAGGAGGGAAGATGGCAGGAGGAGGGGCCATGGGTGCAAAACCTCGTGGGTCAATAGTGTTGAAGGAATCGGAGAAACTGGCAGAAGCCAGTGTGGCGGGGTCTGGAGGCATCTGGGTGTGGGGGATGTGTGTTGGGGCCCGTGGTTCGGTGCAGCCATATTTTCCAGGACACTGATGTCTGGCTTAAGAAATTGCATCTTGAGGCACCTGGGTGGCTCAGTGGGTTAAATCCTCTGCCTTCGGCTCAGGTCATGACCCCAGGGTCCTGGGATCAAGCCCCAAATCGGGCTCTCTGCTCGGTGGGGAGCCTGCTTCCCTTTCTCTCTCTCTGGCTGCCTTTCTGCCTACTAGTGATCTCTGTCTGTCAAATAAATAAATAAAATCTTTTTTTTTTTTTTTTAATTTGACAGAGAGAAATCACATGTAGATGGAGAGTCAGGCAGAGAGAGAAAGAGAGGGAAGCAGGCTCCCTGCCGAGCAGAGAGCCCGATGCGGGACTCGATCCCAGGACCCTGAGATCATGACCTGAGCCGAAGGCAGCGGCTTAACCCACTGAGCCACCCAGGCGCCCCAAAATAAATAAAATCTTTTAAAAAATTGCATCTTTACATGAAAGCAATGGGACACCACAGAAGCAAGGACAATACAACAAGTTTTGGGTTTTGAGAAGGCCAAAATGGCCAGTGTACAAAGAACAGACGAGATCACCGGGGAGTGTTTGCGATCATCTGGTGTCAGGTGTGGTTCAGACAGAACTAAATGGGCTTGAAAAATATTGAAAAAAAAAAAAAGGGAAAATTATTTCTCCACTCAAGTGATCATCTTTCTGTAAAACTGTTAGGGAATTCCGCCTTTTTGTCAGACCAGATTTTGTGCTATGGGGCTTGTCAAAGGGCCTTCCTGGGAAAGTCTTCTAGTAAGACGAAGTTTAAAACTGTAAATTTTGATATAACAAATGCAACAAAGAGAAAACCGTCTTAGAATGTTTCAAAACTTTTATTTTCAGATAATTCTAAGAAGGCATATAAATGAGATCTGACAACACATGTAGATTTGCAATTCTAAAAATAATTTTACATTAGGGAGATATCATGCACTTATCTCAGTGATAGGTACAGATTCAAATAAAAAGATATAAATGTATGCTTCTGAAATATCCCCAAAATATAACCTAGAAAGAGAAATCTTTCTCAAATATACAGAAATATATAGTATGTCTTTAAGAAAAGTAGTAGTAAATGTATACAAAAATAAACTGTATGTAAACACATTTTTACAAAGTTTTAAGTACGGTGTAAATCTCTATGCATTTTCCATTATGAAACTGTATTTTCTCAAGGAAGTCAAATCACATAAAATGGTTTATATAGTTAATCTCTAATATATGTACACTTTACTACTTTTCTATAGAGGGGAAACCAAAGCATAAGAAGTCACTGAATATTTTTAAACTATAACTGGACATTAGAACATTGTCATAAACCATAGTTCCTAAATCAAATACCATATATATTTTAAAAAATGACTTTTAAGCAAATTATCATTACAGCACACACACACACACACACACACACACACACACACACACAGATACACAATTTAAAAACTGTGGATCTACTTCTTAACACTAGAGGGAAATCCATTAGCTAAATAAAGAATTTCAGAATCCTTTGACAAAATGATGCCATGGTGAATCATTAAGGTCTTCTTAGAGGTTCTGACTTCGTCAAAGTATTTCTTAAAATAGAGTTATTCTCTGATTTCCCAATAATGCTGCAATTTCAAAATGGGAAAAATACGGTTTCACAGAGACCAGATTACTTTAACATATAGCTTTGCTTACATTGTTTCTAAGTGCTTACTTGTTTATAAGTGTTTCCCCAAATATTACATTAAGCAGAGTTACAATCAACGGATTGCCAGTATTACCGCAAGCCTCAGACAGTTTAGCTAGCCTACGTTAGGTCTTTCATTGTGAAATGTAAATTCACTTTTGAGAAGTAAAGAACCAAGCAGTGAATTTGGTAGGGAAGGAACAGAAACATTTAGTGACTTTGCCAGACTAACTGGAAAATGCCTGGCTTCCTTGTCACGTCACGGAAGGTGCAAGAGAAAGCGGTATTAGGAGTAATTTTACGTAAGCCAAGATGGTGCTGACATAGGTTCAAGGAAGCCGGCAGTATACTCCTCGGAGTGCCTTGTGTCCCAACAATCTGGTTTCCTGAGTCAGATACAATCTTATTAAATACCATCATCTTTACAGACAGTTAGATGGTGCAGCTTCTAGAACAATTGTACTGAAGAAAGAGTATAAACACCAGGGCCTAACTGTTCTTTTTGTGCTGTTTGATGCTCTGGTGATTGAAGTTAGCTTTCCAGGAATGTAGAAGTCATAAGCACCATTCTTGTGGGAGGGTAAACATTGCTGTTCTTGGTCATGGTTTAAAAAAAAAAAATCTGGAAAATAAAGTAAAACTCAATTACATATTAAAGAAGTATAAGTAAATGATATTTAACACAGGCTAGCAAATATATACACTTACATTTCAGGGTTTGGTATGCCAAAGCCCTGTGGTCAGATAAGGCTGGCTACCTGTATTTATAAATAAAGTTTTATTGGAATGGTCTTAGTAGGCAGAATAATTGCTCTGAGGAAATGTGTATGCTCTAATCTCCAGAGCCTGCGAAGTCATGGCAAAAGGAATTTTGCAGATGCGATTATGCTTATGGACCTTGAGATGGAAAGATTATCCTGAATGGCAGAAGGAGGAGAGATTCGAAGCCAGGAAAGGGACTCAGGTTGCTCTGGCTAGCTTTGAATATGGAGGAAGAGGTCATGAACTAAAGAAAACTGGGATTAGCTCGCAGCTGCCAGCAAGAAAATAGGGACCTCAGTCCTACAACCTTAAGAAACTAAATTCTGCCAACAACCCAGATTAGCAAGAGAATAGATTCTCCCCTGGAGCCCCCAGAAAGGAATGTAGCCTTGCCAGAAGCTCGATTTTAGTCTGCTAAGAGCTGGGCCAGACTTCTGATCTACAAAACTGTCAAGGTAATACATTTATTATTTAATACAAGTTTTAAGCAATTTGTATGTAATTCATTTTAGTAATTTGTTGTAGCAGCGATAGAAAACAAACAAAACAGGTACACCTGTTTGTCGAGAAATTGTGGGAGGCTGCTTTCCAGCCAGAAGGCAGAGTTCAGCGGTCCTGGGGCAGATCTCAAGGCCTGCAAAGCCTACACTATTTGCTAGCTGGTCCTTTACAGAAAGGGTTTGTCCACCCCTGATACTCACACACAACACCCATAAGAGCATCTTGCCTTTACTCAGCACTTAGTGGATGCCAGGATCCAGGCTAAGTATTTGGTAACATATCAACTTTCTAGAGAGATATGATTTTGGTTCCCATTTTACAAATTAAAAATTTTTTTTTTTTTAAATGGCAGCAGAAAGGTTAAGGAACTGTTCCAGGTCCCCAGCCAGTCAGTGGCGAAAAAGGATTCAAACCCAAGTCTCGCTGACTTCGGAGCTCAGCTCACCCCTGGGCCATTCACAGCTGGCCAGATGCTCACCTGAGGCTCTTAGCGCTGGTGGAAGGCGATGGGGAGCTCCCGGCTGGGCACCAGGATGCCAAGATGTAGCATCTGCACTGGCTCGTTGTCCGTGGCCACGATGTCGTATTTGCGGACGATCTGGAACATACATGCACCAAAAAGGCAGAATTACACCCTCTCTCCTCCTGCCTTGTGGAATACGAAAGAGCTCAAGTGCAGAAATGAGAGCTTTACCCAGCAAAGAGCCAAATGGAGCTGGAGCTCAGCTAGTCGCCGACCGATGCACATTCTTTTCCCAACACCAAATGGGAGATGCGCAAAAGGATGAATCTTTTTCTTCTCCTGAAGAAGCCAACGTTCCGGCCTAAACTGGCTTGAATCTTTAAAATTTTCTTCGTTGGATCCCAACACCTGGGTATTTAGCATCAACACTGTCTAAAACACACAGAAACACAAATGGTGTAAAACAACTAGACGGAAACATTTGAACAGCAAAACTGATAAAAGGGACCCCCTTGCAAGTTTAAACGCAACCCACGAGTTTATGATATGGTGATTGCCCATATGTATTTAGTGCTAGAAATAGACCGGGTGATAAAGACGTAAAGAAGTTTAAAATTTAGCATCACATTCTCGTGCCGCCCTACGTGGTGGGTTCCACTATTATCCCCATTTTACAGACGAGAAAGCTGAGGCTCACAAAGGTTAGGTAACTCATTCAAGGCTCTGCTTGAAGCTAGATCTCTTTTTTCCCAAACCATTAGTCCTAACACCATACAATGCAACATGTCAGCTATATACTAAGATATACATATTTCCAAAATGAATGTTCTCCCACGGAAAGCGTTTATGGAGATCTGACGGATATTTTGGAAAGTGTATCGTTCAAAGCTCAATAAGGTACAGATTGCACGAATCCTACTTACTCCTTTGGGTAAAGTGTATTCACCCAGAACCGTTGCCTTGTCAAGCGTCCGAGTTGTGAACGGCACACTTGGGGTGAGTCTGAAAAAACAAAATTAAAATGTAAAGGTGAGCACAGACCAATCTCTAGATCAAATAGCAGTGGGGATGGAGATACTGGTTAAATAAGTAATTCCTGCATAAGTTCAAACTCAAAAAGGGAGCATGATCACAACTCTCACATAGTAGTTCTGTCTCTTTCTTTTTTTTAGAAAGAAAGTTTTATTTTATTTAATTCATTTATAAATTGGGGGGGGGGCAGAGAAAGAATCTTAAGCAGGCTCCAAGCCCAATGCTGAGCCTGACACTGGACTTGATCTTACAACTCCAAGATCATGAGCTGAACTGAAATCAAGGGTAGGACACCTAATCGATTGAACCCCCAGACATCCCGAGAGGTTCTGTCTCTTTCTTCCCCAAATTTATACCTCCTGTTTTTATTCCTTATTGTATTGGTTAACTCCCCAGTAACTGCTTAGGAGCTGATTTTTTCCTGTTTCATTCTGGACTGCAAATGTGTGTGTTTCCCGCATCACCCTTAAGCCTGACTTTTGTTCTAAGTTTCTCCTTTCTGCCCTTCCTGAAGTGAAAGCTATCTTTTTCCCAATCCTAAAATGTTGTGAGTTTTGTTTTCCAGAAAGGGTGTAAAAAGAATTTCCAAAGAGCATTTTATCCCAGAGGCTCAAAGACAAAGATGCCTCTTTGTCTTATCAAATAATAATATGATTTTCTTGCTAAATTTCTTTTCATATCCTTCAGTTATGCCCCTAACCTTAATTAGAGCTTATAGCATTCATTAGACTATTATTATTCCTGATTGAAAGGGGAGGACACTGACTTTCTAGAGATTTATTAGAATTTGCCCAAATGATTTAGGAAACGAATAATAGTGAAAGAATATGGTCCTAATGCTTATGTATTTATTTATTTTGCAGTTTGTTAAATGTTTCTGAGTCGACGATGGGTGTCTTGGGTGTGGAGACCCCTCATTGTATATTTAAGAGAATGGTTTTCCAGCGTATCTGTGTTGGCTTAAGCATGTGTTCTCACCTCATAGATTCTTTCAAACAGGCTTTTAAATACGGCATATTCCTCAAATCCTCTGCCCGTGGCATCTGATTTTCAGGCAATACACTCCGAATTTCCTTAAGAAGCTTTTGCTGCACATGGGGGTTACGGGATAAATTGTAGAGAATCCACATTAAGCTGTTTGCTGTCTGAAAGGCAAATGGACATAAACTTGAGTTTCTGCAAATAAACTGCCTCAAAACCATTATGAGCTGAACGAAAGCTGATGCCTACACCGTACGGTATTTGAAAAGTCAGCTTTATTTTAGAAAATAATGCCAATTAAGGATAGTTTAATCAACATAGACTCTTTGAAATAATCAGCTGCATTAGGACACTTACAATTCAGTTTGATACAAAAATTGTCCGAACACAAAAGAAGCATGTGGAACTGGTGACAGGAGAGCGAGCTGGTTAGGAGTGTATCTGTGTCAGTTTCCAGGTGTGATAAGGCTTTATTGTTGCAAGATGTTACCACTGGGGGAAGCTGCTGGAAGGATCCAAGGGGCCCCCCTCTATTTTTCCTTAGACCTGCAGTGACTCTATAATTATCTCAAAATAAAAAAGCGTTTAATCAAAAGTTGCTTAATACAGAAAATGAATAGTATACCTTGGTGGGAAGAGAGGGAAGGAGATCATGGCAGTGTTGCTAATGAGTTTTTGTCTTTTTCTTTTTTTTTCTTTTTATTTAAAGATTTTATTTATTTACTTGACACACAGAGAGAGATCACAAGTAGGCAGAGAGGCAGGCAGAGAGAGGAGGAAGCAGGCTCGCCGCTGAGCAGAGAGCCCGATGCGGGGTTTGATCCCAGGACCCTGCCATCATGACCCGAGCCGAAGGCAGAGACTTAACCCACGGAGCCACCGAGGCACCCCTGAAGTTTTTCTTTTTAATTTTATAGTGCAAATGCACAAGAAGCTGCATTTCTGGAATTTAAAAGGGAGGGGTTTTTCTTTTGTCACACCCTAAAAAGTTACAACAAAAACGAAAAAGCCTTATCTATGAAACCCTGGGTTTCAGCCATAGGCAAAGAGCGCTGGCAGGAGGGTGCCCACACCAAAATAAGAAATTCTGGCACTGAGTCGAGTATTTGAAGGAACCAGCCACAGCTTCTGACAGAGGCTCATGGTCTTTTAAGTGTCATGCTTTACTTCCTTTCCAAAGGCAACAAGAGGATAGAAAATACTGGCTGAAATAGCCAGTGTAGCTTTTAGCTTCATAATAGTCACCGAGGGTAGTCATATGTATTTGTTTTTAGGCTTTTTTTTTTAGCTAATGTAAGCCAAATATTCCTGTAAAAATGGTCATCGCAGACACGAAGACGGTTTTTCTAAGTGCCATGTACCCCTGACATACAGGAGCAAAGTTTGAGATGATTCGGAGCCAATGGCATTTACTATTTTGGGAAGAAGATGCCTTCAAGGCAGGCTTCTTCATGTCAGAGGAGCGGTAGCCTCAGCTGCGAATGAACTGAGGGCGGCATTATTACAAGAGTCCAATTTACAAAACAGGAAGAGGGTGTAGCCACCAAATTAGATACACTTTCAAATTTCTCTGATTTTTCCAAAAGTGACTTCCAGAATTGCCAGGACTAAAAAAGAAACATTTAACCGTATCAGCGGGGCCTTTACCACAAGCACCAAATAGAGTTTCCAAGAGACAGATAACAGTAGTTTTCTCCAAAGCCTTGTAAGACCGCCTGGGCCTCTTAGGGTAACTGCAGGGACTGAAAATGTCCTGGGAAACCTCGCAGGCACTACCTATCCCGGCTTGACCTCCGTGGAGGAGATCCGTCTCGCAGCCGGCCTCCGGGCTTCTGCTCTGCCTCCTTCAGAGCCTTCTTTCACAATACAAGCCAGAGCCTTCCTTTCAAAACATAAATCTGATCAGGCTACTCCCTTGCTTATGATACCCCAAGGGCTTTCCATCACAGGTGTAATAAAATCCTAATGGCTTACTAAGGCTTCTGGTTAATATGGCCCCTTGACTTCTCCAGCGTCTACCTGACCACACTTGCTAGGTCTCCAGCTCCCACTGTCTTTCTGCTCCAGGACCCTTGCACATGCTGTTTCCTCTGCCTGGAGAGCTCTTCCACCAAATCTTCCCCTGGCTGCCTCTCTCTCATCATTTCAGTCGGCTTCAGGATCACTTCCTCGGAGAGGAACCCTGTCCCCTCTCCATCTCCTTCTAACCCATCACTCAGAAGGTTTCCTCCATGTCTCCTATCATCAATTGAAATAATCCCATTTACTGGTATATCTACACGTTTCTAGTTGGACTTCCCTCCCCACAGTTCAGTTCCATGAAGGCCATGACCTTGGCCTCTCGTTCACGGTGGTCCCTCAAGCACCTGGAACAGTGCCAAGCACACAGTAGGCACTCAGTTGTTTCTGAATCCTTTCTTTTATTCATCAAGTATTTGTTGAGCACCTCCTTTATGCTAAGTACTATTCTAATCCTAGAAATACGGAAGCCGACAAAACCAAGTCATCTCCCATGGAGATCACATTCCCGCTGAAAACAAAAGATACTCAGTGAACCTTTACTTTTATCACTCTAAGAAGCCTCTTAGGTTAAGTGACTTAGTATGACGGTGAACAAAATGAATTCCTCCTTTTAACAGCCTTCTGGAGCATGAGGAGAAATTAAGACCTTAATGCCCCCACCCGATATAGAAAACCCTACTTCTTCTTTGGGTGCAAAACATGAAAGAAAGGGGAAACATGGAAAGAAATGAACCAGGACATATTTTTCTTAGCAGTTATAGGTGTATGAACTGTTGGGTCACGAGGAATATTAGTACACGTCTTTCCAGTGATGGTGCAAAGAACAGATGGAAGACTGTCAAACCCACCGGAACCCCTGTCAGAATTTGCGGAGTCTGATTGGATTGTGTACCTGCCAGGAGAACCCAGCACACTGGGGACAGAATCTTAGTATTTCAAATCGGTTATTTTATATAAGTCAAAAGCAAGTTTTCCTGGACTCACTATGTTTATGCTTTTAATCAGAAAAAAATAAATGGACTAGCAGAGAGTAGCAATATTTTTAGAGTAACAACCATAGTCAGGCACTTCGGGGGCAAAGTCCACAACCTTTTAGAACATACTCAATTTTTAGAAGTCCTTTTATGATGTGGCATTTTACTGCCTCTGAATTCCCATAACAACCTGTGTCTTTATCATGGCACTTGACTTTCCCCTCCAGAGCTCATGAATTCACCTGCTATCACCTGTTGAAGGACCAAGGCTGTGCCCTGGGTCTCCCACAGCATCTCGTAGGAGACTGTTGATTTCTGCTAAGCCACTGCTCAGTTAATCCTTGTGGACTGAGTGAGTTGAAGGAGTATTTAAAATTCATCCTGAAAAAGATTTTCCAGCTCATTCATTTAGCGAACTGACATCAAGCCCCTTACCGTTTCTACGGCGGCCAGCTGGAGCTCTGTGACTGCTGCATACAATTCTTTCTTGGACAGCTCATTATGGTGATAAATATCACAGAGGAAATCTGCGCTGGGCTGCTCAGAATGTTTTTCTAAGCGATTGTCGACACAAGATTTGACTATTGGAGAAGAGAAGAGGGAATGGAAGTCAGGTGACAGTAACGAGAAAGAATGCCAGAGAACCGCAGATAAAATCCTCCCCGTGACACTAAAAGGCCTTTTCAGGGACACTGACCATTTCTTCAAGGAGCTCATGTTGCCTTGTCGTTAAGAAACCAAGGATGGATCGGGGCCCAAGGGAGCAGCGCTCCTCAAACTTTAACATGCTGAAGAGTCACTGGGGCATCTTGCTAAAGTGCAGATTCTGAATCAGGGGTCTGGGGCAGGCCTGGAAGTCTGCATTTCTAATGGGCTCCCAGGTGCTGCTGCCACTGCTCTCAGGTCATGGTTTCAAATAGTAAGAGCTTAGAGTTTGGAAGAAATCGTCACGAGACAGAGATGGGATTTGGGTCTGTTGTCAGGATCCGAACTTGCACCCAGATCCAGGTGTCTGGCTGATGTGGTCACGCACGAATACAGGCAGGGTGGGACTTGGCTCCCAAATCTGGATGGCAGGGGAGGAGAGAAGCTCCCCCAGTGTCACCAAACGTAAACACACGCGAACACACACACACTCAAGGGCAGTGCCCTGCATGCTGACGATGGTAGCAGAAATTTCTAACATTCGTAGAGAATGTTCTAGACCCATGTCTCCCTCATATCAATCCCCTAGGCAAGCCGCCACCGGAATAATACTAACAGCGAGGTTGACAGTAATAACGACGACCGTAAGCGGTAGAGCAGCTAAAGCTAGAGCTTTGGGAGCCCTTCGGTCTGGCTTCAAACCCTGGCTTTTGCCATCAGCCAGCATGTCATCCTGACAAAGGCACTTCTTTGTGCCTCAGTTCTGTCCCTCAGGGCTAATAGATGACCTACTTGATAGGGTTGTTGGTGAGAATTAAATGAGTATATGGTTCTGTGTGTATAAAAGATATGACATGGTATGATATGATATAGATCCTCTTACTAGTACATATTGGTAACTCATAGGACCAATATTCTCCTTGTGATGTGGCAGAAATAGCTCAGAATCATTAGGTATCGAGATAAGTTAGGTTTTTACATTATCTGCATTAGACCTAGAAACAGCTGCATTGAGGTAAGTATTATTATTGTCGTTATTAGCCTATTTGAGAGACAAGACTTCTGAGGACGAAGGCGATACAGCCACATTTGGTCAACCTGCAACCTCAATGACAGAGCTGGGATTTGAATCCAGGTATCTCTGACTCCAGAGCTCTTGCTTTTAACCACCTCTAGCTCCCAAAGACTACACAAAGCCATCTTTTCCTTAGAATTTCCTATACCAGGGGGATTCTAAACTCATGTTTCCAAAGCTGGAAACGATCAGGAGAGGCAACTCCATCAAAGGATCAAGGTCATGAAGTCAAGAAGATCATTCCAGCCTTCTGGCAGCAACTCCAGAGATGGGGCTGGGAGGGGTGTGTGTGTGTGTGTGTGTGTGTGTGTGTGTGTGTGTGTGTCACATTACCTGATTTGAAAATGGTGTCCCAGGCCAGCGTGTGGGCCTGCCACACCTTGGTATTGA
This sequence comes from Mustela lutreola, assembly GCF_030435805.1. Lineage (NCBI taxonomy): Eukaryota > Metazoa > Chordata > Mammalia > Carnivora > Mustelidae > Mustela > Mustela lutreola. The sequence continues at coordinate 7,796,000 of NC_081298.1, read as the reverse complement.
GGCTCTTGTGCAGCTCGACTGGGGTCACCATCATCCTTCCAAATGTGCTCATCATCTGTGAGGAACACAGTGCCTTTCATTCCGGTAACTACCTCTCAGAGACCACTGTTACATGGGAGAAGAGCGCCCTACATGACCCACACCCCGTGCTTCCACAAAGACAGAACTCTCCCCATCCCGTGCTGGGCGCAGAGCCCTCCCCCGCCTTGATGGCACAATGAAAATAATCTTCGGGATGATTTTCCACTGGATGTGCTTAGTAAAAAAATGTGATCTTGGGACCTACACATTTAAAAAGAAGGGGAAAGAAGGAAAACCATCTCTTCCATATTGACTTCCCTTTCCATTAATTTCCCCATGTCCAACATTTTGACACCAGTTTCACGGAATCTATCACATCCATGTGGGATCAAAACGATTCAAAAATATTACCTCTGAACACTTTCAGACTCTTTTTCAAACAGTATTTTAATTGACTGTCTTTTAACTGAAATACCTATTTAGACATGCCTCGACGATGATGTAGCGTGATTCCTGGTTTACGAGCACACGTGCACATACACACGTGAAAACATACGATGCGTTGAAATGAACACTTAACTAGTGTAATAAAATAGGTGTGGGGAAACGGGATGCACGTGCGTGAAGTTCTGTAAATCGGGAAAACTGCTCTCCTGGGGGGATGCTTACTGTTTTGATGGCCATGATGAAGTTCAAAGCTTCATCCCCTGCATCCTTCTGGAGGAGTCCAAACCTCTTCTCATAAAGCACAAGGCAGATGCCTGTCATTTAAAATAATCAAGAGTTACGCAATCGCAGCAGCACTGAGGTCTGTGAGTAGCGGGCTATTAAAAGTTTGAATCCATCTTTTGTAAGAGCGAGGTCTTTTCTAAGAGGAAAGGGAAAAAGGCTGTGAGAAAGGGGCATGACACTCTTCTCACCTTCTAGAAGTTGTCTCCATGTCCACTGACCCTACCTATCCTCTGCAGAACCTCCTAGTCAGAAATGCCATGGTGAAAATACAGCCATGTTTATACACGAATGAATGTCTCCTAATGCTTGCTTTTGTCAGAGCTTGTCATCGATATTATGTGTAGCAGACACTGTTAATGGCCTCCCTGATACTCATTCTCCCCCATTTCTTCCTTAAGAGATCTCCGATTTTATTTAGAGCAATAGTGTATCAACCTTCAGGCAATGAGACTGGATTGATCCAAGACTCTGGTGACATTCCTGTTCCCTGATTTCCCTAGGCTTTCCTGTCACAGCCTGAGACGCGGCATGACCCAGGTCTGGCCAATGAGGCTTAAGGAAAATACTCCTTTGCTTTCTTAATAAAAGGGGCAAGTACAGCTGGCTTTGCTCCTCCCTCTTTTCTTCTTGTTTTTGCCTGGAATGCAGAGGTGAGGCCGGGAAGGGTAGCAGCCATTTTGCAACAAGCCAACTAGTTAAGGATGAATGAGCAAAAAGATGGAGAGTACTCAGGGACATCGCTGAGTGCCAGCTGTGGACTGCCCTCCTCGAGACGTCTCATAACGCTGAACAATAATTTTTAAACCGCCGATCTTCTTTGACTTGCAAAGACATGCATTCGATACTCCTTCATTCGGGTATTTCCAGTGGACAATTTCCAAAACATACACTTCCTTTCTCCTCTCTAATCATTCCCTTGCTTTATTCTCCTCCCCTTTCCCTTAACACCTTCAGTGGTTTTCTTCTTTGCACGGAGCTTTCTAATGTGCTGAGATAGTCAAATGGTCTCTCTTTAAAGTGAGGCTGAGTTGATGGTGGAGACAGATCACAGCAAAAGGCTCCACCGTGGAGACCCTCTCCAACCCTCCCATCTGCAACCAGAGTGAGCCTCCCAGCAAATCAGTCCCAGCCACCTTCTGGTTAAAAGCCCTCTATATCTCTCCCAGGTACTTCCAAGCTCAAAGCCAAGTTCCCATCCCTGGTTTACAAGCTTTGGCCCCCGTGCTCCTCCCATCCGCTCCCTCGCCTTGCCTCTCCCTTGTTGGTCATGCTCTGGTCATTCTGAACATCTTCCTGTTCCTTCAACAGAATCTTCTCTGCTCCTTCCTTGACCTCCACCTGGCGAACTCCTACTCATCCACCAGGCCTCAGCCGATATGGCACCACCGCCACGAAGCAGTCCCTGGCCGAGCTTAGCTGAGGCAGCTCTCTCAGATTCTTCCACAGCCTCAGACCTCCTCAGTCAGGTGCCTACCTATTCCATGGAAACAGCTTCCTTGCCTGCATCTGCACGGGGCAGCCTCCTGGCCCAGGCAGAGCTCTGCTTTTTGTTCCTGCAGTGCTCCTCAAAGAAAGGGATCATCCTCTTTTCTGTTTGGAACCCTCCATGGCTCCCCATCTGACTCAGACTAAAAGCTCAAGTTCTGGCCAGAACCTACAGCCCTTGGCTTGGTCTTCCTGCCCCTCTTTCCCTTCCCTTACCATCCACGCACACCAGCAAACTGGAAGCCTGGGAGACATCACTCATGTTTCCACCTTGGGGATATTTGGCCTTCCTGTCTCCACAGTCTGGAACCATCTTCCCACGGATGCCCCATGGCTTGCTATGTTAGGTCTCCCGTTAACTGTCTCCTTCCCAAAGCAGACCTGCCTCCTCTGGGCACCTAGGTTCTTTCTTGAATCCCTTACCCCTTGGAAAAATATATCTTAAGGTGTGTTTACTTATTGATCGTCAACCCTACTAGACTCGAAGCTCCACGGGAACACAGACATTGCCTGTTTTGTTCACTGCTGTGTCTCTAAATCTAAACACAGTGCTGGGCACATAGCAGGTGTTCAATAAATGTTTGTTGAATGACTACATAAACAACCCATAGTGCAAAGCATAACTTGAGTGCCTGAAAGCATGAGAAGACTGCACAAATGGCCCTTCATTGCCAGCAACAGTGTATGATTATAGAAGAGTTATTGACAGAGTCACTAGGAAATCAAACAAACAAGACAGTAAACAACTTACTTTCAAATGACCATTTGTTCAATTCGCTGTATAAGTCTTCAATGTGGCCCCTCTCATCACAGAGCTCATCTATTCTACCCATAAAATCAGCCAACACCTTAAAAGAAAGAAACCACAGAAGATACATTTCAGTCATTGAAGGAAAACACAAGTATAAAGGCTCAGTAAGCTAATTTCAGGCCTTGCTACTTTGTTTACTCACTGCCTGTGATGTTATTCCTTCTGAAGCAACACTAATTATATATTCTCCCTGGGGGCTCCTCTTCTGTCCTAACAACCTTGTCCCAGGTTATTTTCTCAGCTTTTCCTGAAACCATCCTAAAGCTTAGGTTTCCGCTTCGGATCTAAATTTAAGAAAAGGAAAACATTTCTTCTAATCAGAATGGGGACGAAGCCATGAAGGAGGAATCAGCCAAGTGTTTGTTGGCACAACCCATCAAGCCCCGTGAGGTCTGCCACTTCCATATATCTGGGCCAGCAAACGTCTCTTCACTGGTTGGTATTGTTCAAGCGTGTTGAACTTGGAAGCAGAAAAATCCACAAATTTGGGACACAGCTCCTGCACCAAATAGCTCTGTGACCTGGGACAAGTTACATAAGGGCTCTCGATGCCAGCTGCCAAAATCAGGGTTTTTGATGACTAACATATCACATTTAACAAGGCTTGTATCATACCAAGGACCGCGCGAAGTGTGTTATCTTAGCTGATCCTCACTACGGCCCTGTGAGGTAGAAAGTACTGTCATTACTCTCATTTCCTGCCTAACAGAGGTGAGAACAGGCTTCGAGGGGCTGAGGTGCTTGCCCTTGGACAGGTAGCTGGAAAGTGGCCACGCTGGGGTCTGGAACAGGGTAAGTGTGACTACAAAGCCCATCTGTGTAACCAATGGCTGTTTTGAGTTTGTCCACATAGCTTATTAAAAAAAGACTATTGAAAAAAACTCCAGAAATTTCACATTAACCTATGCAATTTTCACTACTTATCAAAAAAAAATATATATATAATGATTAAATCTGGAGACCCTGGGTCTGCATTCCCATGTGGCAGTCATTTGCTGGAGCTGGGGCTGCTGTCCCTTCTAGAAAGGGCACGCACTGTTCTGTTTGTTAAAATCCCTGCTGGGCCTTCCTTCCACCTGTATATGAATTAACTGGCCGCTGAAACCTTCTGGGTTTGTAATCTTACACCTATCTGATCCTATCTGGATTCAAGTTCAGTTCCAAATAAACACCCAGAGTGATTAGAAGTAAAGAGAATACTGTATGCTTAAATCCCTCCCTCTTATGCCTTTTGTTGTCTAAATGCCTTACCGTGGTACAGAAACATTAAGAGCTGCCCTCTGTCCAGCATCATTTCAGAGAAAGCCTTGCCACTTGGCTGCACTGAATATACTATTCTCTGAACGCACCGTGCTATCTCATGCCTCCCTATTTTCAGCAAGCTACTCTCTCTGCCTGAATGCCTTTCTCCAACTTCGGTCTTGAAGGCTCCTATTTATCCAGCAAAACCCAGCTCAAATGGCATGGCCTAGGAATTTTACAAGCATTATCTCATTTAATTCCCCCAGCAAATTTGTGGAATGGGAGCTGTCACGCCCAGTGCATAGATTGGGAAAGTGAAGCTTAGGGAAGCTAAGGGACTAATCAAGTCAAGTTACAGAGTTAGGGGGTGGAGGGCTGAGATCCAAACTCAAGGCTGTTGTCTATTGCAGTCTCTGCTTATAATCATTCCCTTATTGAGAGGTTACTTTACAAAAGAGTGAAGGAAGGACGAATGAGGGTTTGGAGAGGAGGATGTGGAGAAGAGTAGGAAGAAAAGGAAGACCCCTGAACCATCAAATTGCTTGCACTTTGTAGCTATGACTTGAAGTTCCATAAACATCTCTCCCTCCCCAGGAGACCCCTAGAAAGCTGCTCCCAGTCTGCAAACCTCATTGATTTTGTTGTCCAGCTTCATAATTTCTACTGGCTTCATGAGTTTTTTCTGAAAAGCACTCCGGACCCTCTGCCAGTCTTCTCCTTCCCTAGGAGAGAAGCAGAATTATATTTAGGCAAATTGAAAGGAAAAGAAAGGAGAAGCAAAGACACACACCACCACCACCCCCAGTTCTGCAACTATGTGAACCATATAATCAAATGAACACAGAATCATGGCAAGAGCTCTCCAGAGGACGTGAGCATTGGAATATTTGGGGCTGGTTTGACAACAGAATGAAAAACCACCTTCCCTCCCCACCAGAGATGACGCCAGAAAGGTGAAGTCCAGGTAATTTGGGCTCAGGGCTTTTGAGGTGCCCTGGCCAGGGCTGATCTGGGAGGCCCCATGCCTCCATTCTCAGCAGGAAGAGTGGGCACCAGAACCTCCCCTTCATCAGCAACTGAGAGCTGTTTGAGGAAAATTTTTCCTCTCTTAATCCATTGACTTGGGTTGAAAGTCACAGTCACAAAACACCTCAATCCTAGAATTCTGTCATTGCCTCCAAATAATACACAGTCAGAGGTTCACTGGAGCTGTAAAAGTCTGTTCTAATTATCCACTTTCTTCCTGACCCCATACCAGACCACACAGCCTGTGATGCACCACGCATTACTATGGCTTTTAATTCCAGTAATCATACCTGAAAAATATAACTATTTGGCATTACAATTTGAATTTTTTTAGAAGCGATAACTTGTTAAATGCTAACAATTAGAAAGCAGAGGAGTCCGATCACATAATGGCATTTATGTATCTAAAAGAATGCCACTGTGATGTCCTACCTTTCTGACTAGACTGGGGTCTTTCTGGAGGGGGAACGGGTGCCCTCCAGATAGGAAGGTAGCTGTCAAAAGCAAAAGAAGTTAATTTCTGGCTTGTGACCTCCCAAGAGGGGATTACAGGCGATCGTAAGGGATAACTTTGTATATAATACGTTGGCCTGGCAGGCTGACTTCCGAACCTCAACCCGCCCAAAAGTCCGAACACCACGATGTGGGTAACGCTTTTTCATTGAAAAGGCACGGCCCTGCCCTGTTGCCAGAAAGAAGGCAGGTGTTGGGTGCACAGTGCGGCTCTTCTCAGCCCACTCTGATCTAGCAAGCATTCGAGACTGCCCCGGGTGCAGGCTTTCGTGTTCCCCCGGCGTACGGGGAAACCCTCTCCCAGTTTTCCAGAGCGTCAGCTCCAGCCCCCATCCTGCCTCTTGGACTCACAGGATCAGCAGCCCGTAGCCCTCCTTGCGATAGTCGCGATAGGCCTTCCAGGGCTTGATCTCCAGCCGCTGCGGGTACGCGCTCTCCGTGCGGTACAGCGCTTCCAGCAGGCACGGCGAGCCCAGGTGCACCGAGTCGAAGGAACCCAACTTCATGCGGAAGATCTTGCCGTACTTCCTATGGTACTCCGCCTGCAGCCGGCCGCACCGAGTCAGCGCGCATCCCTCGCAGTCCCGGGAGCGCTCCTCCCGCCTCCCGCCTCCCTCCTCCCGCCTCCCGGGGCCGCCGCTACCGCCACACTCGAGCGCACTGTGCGCCCGGGCCGCCCGCCCCGCCGAGGGTTTGGAGCGCAGGGCAGGGAGGGGAGAGGGAATTGGGGCGCGACGAGGCATTTACCAGCGTGTCGTGCTGTTTCTTGAGGCCCCCCTTCCAGAGAATCTCCGGCAGGCTGCCCAGCAGCGGCCAGTTGGTGGGGCCCGGCAGCGCGGCCGCATCCTGCGCCTCGCCGGGTTCCATCAGCGGGCAGAGGGGCACCTCCCGCGGCCCAGGGGGTGCGCACGCCGCGGACGTCACGGGTCTGGGTGGCTGCCCCAGGTGGCGCAGCTGCTGGAGGAAGGCGACAAGGGAGCGGCTCTTGCCGATGGGGGAGCTCATGGCAACGGGGGACACCGGGCTCTTGGAAGTGCGCGGGGACCGGGAAACGAGACTTGGCTAAAGAGGGGCCGGCGGGATCTGGGGCTTTGGCGATTCTGGGTGACAGGGGCAAAGAGGGCCCGCAGGTGCGATGGAGGGCGCGGCAGAGGAGCCGGGAGAAGAAAGGACCTTCGGCAAGGATGCTTGGTGCTGCCGCGTGCGGCAGCCTCAGGGCGCGGGTGCGGCCGAGCGTTGGCCCCAAGGGCTGGAGGGGTGCCTCTGGGGGTTGGTGTCTCTTGAAGAGGATGGGAAGGGGGACGTGGGTCCGCCTGTGGATCTGCGAGGCCGACGTCCAGGTCTGGGGCGGCGAAGAGGAGGTGTCAGGGAGCGTGGAGAGATGCTGCTCGGCGCGGCGGTTTCCTCCGATCCCTCTCCACGCTCCATGCCCAGGGACCATGTATTTATGGAGACAGGGTAGGCCCTGGGTGGCCAATGAGCACGCCGAGTAGGGCGGAGAGGGCCCGGCTGGCCTGGCTCGCAGGGACGCGGGACCCGGGGCGGGGGGGCAGGGCTGGGGGTGGAAATAGGATGGAGTCAGCGAGGTGAGCGAGGGCGCCTGGGCTTCGGGTGACGGGTGCGCTGCTCCCCGGGCGGGAGCGCGGCGGACTCCACCCGGAGTTCACCGGGTGTGCGCCCAGCGCGCCTCCCCGCCCTGCCCCGGCGGGCAGGAGCCGACAGTGGCGGCCGCGCGGCAGCCCTGCGCTTGCACAATCGCGCTGCCGGGCGGGCGAGGTCTCCGAGTGCGGCCGGGGGAAGGCTGCCGGCGCCTGCTGGGGAGCCCCCGGAGCCCGCAGCCCTCCGGGGAGCCAGTGCTTGCCAGCCGGGACGGAACTCTTTTTGGAGGAAGGTTGGCTTTCTGGGCCTCCCAAGGTGGAGGTGCTGGAGATTTAAGTGAAAGGCATCCAGAGAGGGCATTTCACCTTCGGGTGTTCACTTGGGCCAGGCGAGCCCGATGGGTTTGTGGTTTCCTCCCTGGGGGCTTCATTTTTTGGTTGTTAGGAAGATTTAATGGATTACCGTAGGTAAAGCACCACCCGCAGAGCCTGGCCGGTAGTCAGCACCCATATAGTTTTGTTACCCCTCTGGGGAGTTAGGAAACGCGGTGAAAGCGAGGTTTGCTGTGGGCTGGCTTGCCTCTCCCACGTCTACCGGCCGCCTCTGCTTGGGACACCAACTGCCCCGTGCAAAGATGCGCCCGTGCAGCCCCACCAACCCCCACAAAGTCTCCTAGCCAGGCGCGGGGCCACACGCACGCACACAAGCACTCAACTTCTAGAGCCTTCGTGGCTGGCCAGAGTAGAACTTGCTCTACTAATTAAGGAAGAGAAGTTGGAGATTTTTGTTGATCGTTTTAAAGTAACTCGTGGTCTGTCATTCTTACCCGCGCAGGAACTAAGGCCCGAGTCACGTGACCGAGCCTTTTTTTGACCCTACTTTTGGCCACTCTTCCCCGGCGAGTTTATTGTAAACCTCTGGTTTGTTTCTTGAGAATCTTCAGCAGTCCACATTGCGCTTGAACTCTGTCATTTCAGATTTGTCCTGAGATGTTAATGACTGCTAATGTTAATAAAAATAACTCTGTTAATATAATGTATCATATTAATTATAATGTTACTTATGTTAATACAATGTATTTTGTCTACTGTTAGAGTGTATTGGTAAATGCATTATATCTACTTACATTGACATCTATTTACATACATACATACATTCTATAGTACATAATATATATCACATATGGTAGATTATATACTATATGTACTATATACATCTTATATAGTATACATATGAGAGCTTTCTAGAGCTTATGATAAACCAGGCACTTAAGCTGGACATTGTACAAAAGTTTTCCCATGGAGTTCAGCCCAATGATGAAAATAAAGGAATCAATAAGACTGAAGCTTAGAGAGTTAAGTCCGATGTCACATGTGGCTCATGTGGGATTCAGACCCCAGATTTTCTGATTCTAGCCCTTATTATATACATCATGCATTTTACATCATCTTTTGTTAAACCAAGAACATCTCAGAATATTGGGAACGTTTCTTAAGTGGGAGTATCACCAAGGTGGGGGGGGGGGTTATGGGATCAGTTTGAGTAGGGCTGTGTGATACAACTTTGCATTCTGTGCTAAAGGTGGTTAAAAAAAGAACAGCCCCAAACAGAAGATGCATTTAGCGGACCATTGTGTATCTTGCTTCTGGCAGGTGCTTGACACATAGTGAATGGTCAAAAAATAGCTGTACTGTTGAGTCGGACACTGAGTTATTCCCTTCCTTTGCTTTCTTTTCTTTCTCTCTCTCTGTAGGTGCACCCAAGAAGAAAGGGAAATAATTTCATATTTTCTAGATTTTCATATGAGTTTAGTGCTGTGTTGCCTTATAAACTCCCAGTAGACCCTTGGCAGCACAGGCAGTCTTTAGTGTCATAACAGCCAGCGAGGACTTTCTGATTTCCAGGAGATTGGTTTCTCATGGCCAGTGGAGAAAGTTTCTGGTCATTTTTATACTGGATTGCAGAGGGAAGAAGATTGGTTCTTGTAAACTTTGTTGACATCAAGACATATCCATCCTTGACAAGGTGCAGCTCAATTCAAAATGACGGCTTTGAGCCCGGTCCCAGAAACACTCTTCCTAACCGGGCCTCATACCTAGCTCATTACTTCGCCTCTGTGAGTCATCCTGCCTGGGATTCTGCTGGGAATTACTAATGAGAGATGTGGAAGCAAATTATAAATGCCCACCATCATTACCGAGACAGGCCCAGGCCCTCTGTTTGGTTCTGGGAAATCTTACCAAGTCTTGAATGGATAATTATACTCCAGCCGTCACACCGAGCCACTAAGGATGACAAAGTGTGGTTATATGTGTGTGTGCATGTGTGTGAGCTTGTATGATGAGGGTAGAGTGGAAAAGTCCTTCGAAGGTCAATAGCTGGTTTCCACTACTGAAAAAAACAAAATTCTTCCAAATGCATTAAATGGTAGTATATTTTCGTGCTTCAAAGCTTTGACTGAACTTGGTGTAAGTCCTAGATCTGCTTTCTGACTATGGATCTGTGGAGGACTTACCTCCCACATCTGAGCATGGATGGTGTTAGAACCAACATCACAACCTGAGTAAAGCCCCCACACTTCATGGAAACAGCAGGGATAATAATAGCCAACCTCATGAGATTTGCTGTGAATACAATGCAGACAGAGTTCTTAGCACAGGAAAGCATTCAGTGAATACTACCTCATAGCCTTACTATATTGCCTGGCTCAGTTTTTGCAAACTGCATGCAAGAGAGACAATTTGTAATGTCTCAATTATTATCCCTTGTGTCCAACTTAGTATTGCACTTTTGACAAGGGAAACTGTATAATTGAATAAAGCCAAAGGAATATTAGCTAAGAAATGCTGATGAGTTCAAATCCCAGCTCAGGAACTTGGTAGGCAGATAAAACAGGGAAGATATCTCTGTAAGCTTCAAGTTTCTCATCTCAAAGTGGTGATAATGGGAGCACCCAGCCAGTGATGTTTTCCTGAGGATGACAAAGCATTGAAAATCCCTAAGGTATAATAAACCTCTCAAATGTTTATCAATACAGTTACTAAGTACAGGAATTGGGCTCTCGAAAAATTAATGTCATAATCTCTATGACATTTGTCTCAGAGTTCTCTGTCTAAGTAGACAAAAGCCTCCTTGAAATTACAGACATTGTCTCCTTGGTTTTGCCTTTTCTGGAGCATAGGACATAGAGGTGTTTACCTTGGCCAACACCCAATAAGCAAATAATAGACCTTTAATTATTGAAGATTTCCTCATTCTTCAGTGAAAAGAGAAAGACCAGTATCAATGCATTCTCTGTGTTGTGAGGAGGGAGTTGTTGGTAAATCCTGGAAGGCTTTATTTGTGTGTCATATAGAAAGCAATTCTGTATAAATAATAGTGTTAGTCTCCACGTATTGGGTTGAAGTCATGAATCCACCACTCATAAGCTGTGTGGCCCAGGGCAGGTTATTTAACCTCTGTGAACCTAGTTTCCTCATTCATAAAATTGGGGGTTACCATACCTGCATCTCAGGAAGGCTGAGATGGATACTTGAAATGGGTAGAACACAAACACTATCTTCACAAATATTCATTGGGTCCCATATATGTTCATGATTTCTGAGTAGAATTCAGTCCTCTTGGTAAGTTAGAGTCATATTATAGAAAAATGTATCTTAAATCTTCCAAAACATAGTTACATAGGGAGAACTTTTGAGAAGTTTCCTCATTAAAGGAGCTGTTCCATTTTGAAGGAGGTGAAAAACACAAGGTAGACACTCAAGTTTATGAATCATTTTCCTCTTACTACAAATTATAATTTATTGAGGAGCTCCCGTGCATGTGCCAGATATTTTACTATCGCTTCCAACCCAGTCATACTGTAAAATAAGTATTATTTTCCTTTTTATAGGAGAAAATGTATTTCTTAGAACACTTAAGCCAGACCTGAGTTTGAATTTACCCCACCACATATGACCGAGTTAGTTCACCTTGTCCTCATCTGTCAACATGGAAATCATAGTGACTCTTCTATACTTTTACAAATTATAGCTATAATAGTTTTACATAGCCACAATCCTATGACTTGAATTCTAGTTTGCTTTAGGATGTCAGCTCCCTGAGGGCAGGAAGACAGTCTGTCTTGCTCTCTGCTATTTTCTTAGTACCTGTACCTATGCTTGGATTGGTTTAGAGTTTCCATAAATATTTGTCAAATAATATACTGTAAGATAACAGAGATTAAATGTCTTATTTGTTATAGCTGTACTTTTTGAGTTGATTGATGCTGTGGTTCTAGTGAAACACAGTTCCTAGTAAATAATAGGTTTAATGACAAATTTTATATATAAAGGAACATTTTATTTCATTTTTTTCTTTTTTGAAATGTCGGAGAAAACAGAAATCTGTACAAAGAAGACGTGTACTCTTTAATAACACATATCCACATGAAAGTGGACATAATTGGTTAAATGAGTTAATGTTGTAAACAGTATTTGTTACATGGTAAACAGTATTAGCTATTATTATCAACAATAGTTTTGGAAGATATAAGTATAACTATTGGCTCTAGAGTCAAGTTAAGCTGCCTAATGAAACAATCCATTGATTTTGGAAAATTCCATTGGTACTATCTATGTTTCATAACTGACTTTAACATGATGTCATCATTACATCATCACATACCTACTCTACACTTTTCTTGCATGATATAACTTGGCTAATTCCGTCAGGGTGAAAATCGGAGAAACTCTATGGTAGAATTATTATTGCTCATTATTTTGGACGTGAAATACATTTTGCTTCACTCCCATGTGTCAAGAGCCTGCCTCAACATATCTTCTTATGGCTGCTGATTTGCATGGAGCATTGTCGATCTCTGATTGTGTTTTGCCAGAGCACCACCAGTGCATACTTCCATAGGCAATAAGCACCACAGGGGCCTGGAGGAAAGTACGTGTGCAGTCTCCTATGAGTCAACTCCAGGATGAATGGGACTGCATATCTGATTGCTTTTCAATATTCTTGAAGTGCACCAAGGGAACTATTCTGAAACAAGAAAACACTAGGAGAGCTCTTTTGTCCTTAGGAAAAACAAAGTTCAGTAGCAAACGTCAGCTAAGCCTCATGATCTAGATCCCGCAACCTGACCTTCCCCTGCCAGAGAACAGCTACGCAGACCTCCCGGTGTCTGGTTTTTGTGCAGCGCCAAATGGTGATGGTGGTAGCAACGAGGGGGAAGCCATTCAGAGTCGGATCCTATTGCAATTTGGAGAAAACACTTTGGGATCTTGTGTGTTTGTGTGAATACTCACAGGTTCCCCTGGAATCTGTATTTTACCCACACCTCTGGGTGATTTGTATGCACATTAAAATTTGAGAAGCGTGCATATTATTATTCTATTGTACAGGAAAGAGAAAGGAAACTCAGGGTAAGTCTTTTGTCCAAGTTAGAAAGTGGTTGGTTCAAAACCCAAGTCTGTCTAACTCCAAAGTTACTCTGCATTATTGACCAAAACCAAGTTTATTGTCTCTAAAAATAAGGGTTTCTCCATGGGTACAAATGCTCCCATACTAACACTTTCTCTTTTTCCCTTTTTCCTTTCTTTATGTTCTTCTGTAATTTTTTTTAAAGATTTTATTTCTTTATTTGAGAGAGATAGAGCGCATGAGCAGGGGCAGGGGTGGAGGGAGAAGCAGACTCCCCACTGAGCAGGGGGCGCAACGAGGGGCTCGATCCCAGGACCTTGGGATCGTGACTTGAGCTGAAGGCAGATGCTTACCCAACTGAGTCACCCAGGTGTCCCTCTTCTTCTGTCGTTGTTAATGAATGAGTCCTTATGTTCTCTTAAAAGTCAGTGGTAGGTATGTCACAATTTCTTATCTTAAGGTATTAAGGAAAAAGACAAAAAGCCCACTCTTCTTATTCCAGAAATTACGTTTCTGCCCAGGCAGTGGAAAAGCTTAATGAGCTGATGGACACCGAGGAGCTCAAGTCAGGGGCTCCCTCAGAAGTGGAGCCAAAATGAAAAATGTCGGACAACCACCCTCATTGAAGTCCACTGAGAGAGCTACGCCAGGAAACCTCCTGAGGTCTCTGGGCTCTGATAGTCATGACCCAGTAGGAAAGAAGTTAGCATCATAAAAGCTCTTCCCACTAGCTAGAGACTTGAGAGGAAGTGGATTATTTCAATAGTGACTGTGTGGAAGGGACCCTCCCAGGGGAATGAGTAAAAGACCCTCCCAGGGGCCTTCAAAGTCTCATAGGGTAAGTTTAAATTCCAACCTGCACCTCAAAGCTCAGAATCTCAGAGTTCCAGGATGATGGGAGGAAGCCAGTGTGGGCTCCGTAGGCAGGAAATCCGGCTCAGCCACGGAGCATGCCCACCCCCGTCACGCACATACACCTGCCTACGCACAAGCAGCCCTTTGGTCACACCCTCCCGTACCCGCACACCCCCCAACACACCAACCTGCCCCGACAACACACTCAGTCATACACATTTCAGCTGTTCACTCATCCTGTCAAATACATTGTCTGTAAGGTAGTGGATTAAAGGTTAGAGGAAGAGAAACTTGGGTTTAAAGCATGACCTTGAACAAGTGACATCCTCTCCCTGAGACTCAATTTCTGCTTCTGTAAATGGCGGAACTTACTTCATAGAATCGGTTCAAGGATTAAATAAGACGACGCATTTGAAGCCTGTAACAAGCAGTCAACACTGGCAAGTAAATCCTAGCTAAAGTCCTATTAACTGAAGGCAAAGACAGGGGAATGTCTTAATTCCCGAAGGAGTGCTTTTTTGGTGGGTGTTTTGGGTGGGTTTATCTGTGGTGGAATTTGGGGGACCAAGTGGCTTTTTTTTATATGTATAATCCTATCTTCAGAAGCCTCTATCACATGAGAACAAAGAGAAGGTTCCTAAAGGGAAACTTCTGCAAGATATCTTGAAAAGTACACACCAAGAAAAAACATCCAGTGGTCGTGGCCATCCAGTGAGTTGTAGGGGAAAAAATACTGAAGGGCTTACATTCTCAAGGATGTTGGAAGAAGGTGCGAATAGATTTTTCTCTAAATGTTAACCGGGAAGATAATTTGGGGCGTTTCCTCCATCATTCATCCCCGAATCCCACATGGTTCACCCCAATGTATGCCCCCTCCTTTCTTACTATAGGACTCTCTTCCTGCTAGTTCTGCCTCAAGTGGAAGTGCAGAATGAATCTACACAGCAGAGGTAACATGTTCAGGTGTAGCTTATGAATGTCATGCATTTCCCAGCTTTCACCATTTCTGGGAATCACCACAAATCCAGAAGGTAAATACCGGGTTGACTATCATTTTGCAAACAAGGAAATGTAGGCTCAGAAATTGTGAGAGACCTTCCCGTGGCCACACAGTAAGTTTGTGGGAAAGCTGAGAATCAAAGCATGTCTTCATCCACCTTCGTTCATACTCTCCAGTGTTCCATCTTGAGGATGATATCCTTCTATACTTTGGATGATTATTGCATTGTCCTTAAATATAGATGGCAAATACACCATTCTGAATATTTGAACTTAGGATATTTTAAGGAACCCTAAAATAGGGACATTGGCACCCCTACAGAAGCTGAGGAGGCTCAAAAAATTCCCCTTGCTTGCAAACTGGTGCAGCCACTGTGGAAAATGGTATGGAGGTTCCCCAAAAAATAAAAGATAAGAAATACCATACAACTTAGTAATTCCACTCCTGAGTATTTACCCAAAGAAAGCGAAAACACTAATTCGGAAAGAGATACACACCCCTTATGTTTATTGTAGCATTATTTACAGTAGCCAAGATACGGAAACAACCCAAGTGTCCACCGTAGATGAAGGGCAAGAGACGAGCTGGCCTATACAGTGCGCGGAATATTATTCAGCCAGACGAGGGCATTTGCAGCAACAGGGATGGAACTAGAGGGTATTGTGCTGAATGAAGTAAGTCAGTCAGAGAAAGACAAACACCATATGATTTCACTCACATGTGGAATTTAAGAAACAAAACAAAGGAACAGAGAGGGAAAAAGAGACCAACAGAAGAACAGATGAGGGGCACCTGGGTGGCTCAGTGGGTTGGGCTGCTGCCTTCGGCTCAGGTCATGATCTCAGGGTCCTGGGACCGAGCCCCGCATCGGGCTCTCTGCTCGGCAGGGAGCCTGCTTCCCTCTCTCTCTCTGCCTGCCTCTCCATCTACTTGTGATTTCTCTCTGTCAAATAAATAAATAAAATCTTTAAAAAAAAAAAAAGAAGAAGAACAGACGATAGAGAGGAAACCGATGGCTGCTGGCGGGGAGGTGGGTGAGGGGAGGGGGGAGACAGTTGAGGGGGATTAAGAATAGGCTTATCATGATGAGCACTGAGTAATGTCTAGCATTACTGAATTACTATATTGTGCTCCTGGAACTAATATAACACTGAACATTAATTATACCCGAGTTTAAAAAAACAAAATCTTTCCCAGCTGACCCTAACTAGAGAGCATGTGACACTAACCTGAGCCAATCAGATGCTTCGAGTGGGGGTTTCCTCGAGGAGCCTGTGGATTGGAGATTTGCATGGGTGGTGACTGGGAGGGACTTCTGCGTGCCGTGCCAGCAGTCCTTATAGCACATCAGTGACTATTAACTAACTAGACTTTCCTTTTGGTATACTTCTGGCCACAGTTTGATGGCTTCATCCCCCTTGAGGTCTGCCTGCTTTTTCAGGTCTGGTCGTCTAGTTTGGCTCTCAGTTTCCTGGACTCCACGATATCTGTCAACAAGTTCCTTTTCTGCTTAGTTTAACCAAAGGAGGAGGGGGTGCATCTTTGATTCCAAAACAAGAAATCTGGACCGCGGTGACCAGACCATAGAGAAAAGAGTCCATATTCCCCTCCAGCATTTCAGGGTGTCCTCTTCAACCTTGCAAGGATCCTGAGCAGCAGCCCGGGGACTTGCAACCCAGGACAACAGACTTTTCATGAAGACTCTCTGAATGTTGACATTTTTCGTTTTGAATCAATATGGGAACTGTCCATTTTCTTTTCACATCTTAATAAATATGAACAGCGCTAGTGGGGTGTCCTCAGTATGGCTGGAAGTCTGGAGTCCTTTCTGGGACCCCGTACTCTCTGCGGTGTTCTTGGGGCCACCCAGCCCTTCCCCCATCCCATCTCAATGGCCTCGTTGGCGCAGTGGTTAAAAGAGACTAATTTAAGTCAGACCAACGGAGTTTAAATCCAGCTCTCCTACTTCCTGGCTATGCAGCCTTGGACAAATCACTGAGCAGCTGTGTCTCAGTTTCCTAATCTATAAAATATGGATTATGATACTACCTGCCTCCTAATGATATTAACTTGATCTAACAAGTTAATTCAGGTCAAGCGCTTAGAATAATGTCTGATGGGTAGTAAATGCCAGGTTAGCTCCTTATGTGTTCTCATCACATCCAATGCGCACTTGCTCTTGTTCCCTTTGTTTTATCAAAACCGGCTTTCAGAAAAGAATCTGATATTGGGCATGGCTCTAGGTCTAAATTTGTTTCTTTCACTGAGATATCCTCAAATGAAGGCCTTTCTCTAACTGTGAAAATCCTGATCAAGGAATTGGAGATCTTTGTAGAAGTTCAACGTGTATTTTCAGGGATAGAAGAGTCCATACTCACAGAACTCGATGACAATTCCACCTACACAAGGTCAAGGCTGCAAGTGAATATACAGGAATTAAATGTAGCTGTTGAAATGTACCTAGAGACAGAGGGATGGAGGGAAATTATTTTTTATCCTTGAGATAAACAACCATTTAATAGAATGCAATGAGAAGGCTCCCTTGCCCTGCTCTGAAGACAGGTGATCAATGAGTCCATAGGGTTTCACCATTAACAATGTCCTGGGGGGTGTCAACCTATACACTTTTGCTTACATATCACTTACAATCAGTTCATCTCACCAACATAAAGAAGTATTTGATCCTCATGCCTGAGCTTGTGACTTGATTTCAAAACCATTCAGTCACAAATAAAGCTCCTCATGTGTTTTCTTTTCTAAAGTCTAAGTGACTCAGATATTTTGTTATTCAACAAGATGACCACCATGACTCAGGCAACCGAGCTATTAACATTTTCTACAGTCTCAAGTCTGGAGTCCAAAATAAAATGAGTTACTTCATAAATATCTTTTTTCTAAAATGAAAACATGTGTGTGTGTCTCTTGGTTGTCAAAAATCCTCGTTTGAATCTTTAAGGAGAAAAGTCATGTTGAAAAGTGGCCTTGGGAAGCAGATGCTGTTTTCTTCAAATCCAAGATCCAGAACTGGTCAGACTGTGTGTCTATGGGCAAGTGATATTATGTTTCCCAGCTCTGGCTTCTTCATCAGTGAAAAGGAGAATATTACCAAATGTGTGTGTGATTGTATGCATGTGTCAAATGTATTAAATGTATCAAATAGTATCAAATGTGTGTGTATACTTAGCAGAGTGCCTGGCCCATAGCCAGCAGGTAGTATAAGGCTCTGTTTTGCTTCCAGCTAGCACTTCATGTCACAGAAGGACACCACAGTCAGATGGGGGAACATGCCCTCACTTCTGTTGAAAACCATGGTTGTAGGAGGGAAGAATTCTAATGGAAGTGGTATTGTCTTTCACCCCCTCCCCCCCCAATTTTAAACTTCACTCTCTGGTAAGGCAGACTGTGTCATGGAGTGGATTCCAAATTCAAGTTCACTAGGAAGGGTTGCTGGTTGGTCTGCTGCTTCAGTGGCTAGGGATTTTATAAAGTTAGAACAAGTTTAGAGGAGCAACTTTATATGGAGAAAGGTTTTTTGAATTCTATTCCAGCCTTTTACTCGACGGTAAAGTCTTTGTTTTTATGTTGTTGGTTTTAGATTTAAGCTTCCTTGGTTTAATGTCTTTCCTCGGCAAAATAAAAGGTCGGCACCTCTCTGACGATACTGCTCCCCCGTCCATATTTTTTTAAAAAAATGTATTGAGATGTGAAATTCAAATGATTGCGAACTATTCATATCACAATCAAGCAATTCTCCCTGCTATCGCCAAGTATAGTGTTGTTCTATGTCCCTCGGCTACCTTGATGCCTATTGCCCAGGAGACATAAATAGACCAATTTTAAAATGGTCTATACTAAATTTGGAACAATACAGAGAAGATTACCATGGCCCCTGCACAAGGTTGACACGCAAACTCATGAAGCATTTCATATTTAAAATATATATATATATGTGTGTGTGTGTGTGGATATATATATATATATATATATATATATATTTACTTATCTTTGGCACGCAAACTCATGAAGCATTTCATATTTAAAATATATATATATGTGTGTGTGTGTGTGGATATATATATATATATATATATATATATATATATATATATATATTTACTTATCTTTGGGTGGGGGGCAGTGCAGAGGGAGGGGAAGAGAGAGACTCTTGAGCTGAGTCCATGCTGAGCACAGAGCCAGATCTCAGGACCTGAGCCGAAACCAAGAGTCAGATGCTTAACCGACGGTGCCACCCAGGTGCTCCTGTTTCAAATTCTTAAGACTCCAAATGCTTTGACATTTTTATTTCTCAAATGGCTGGGTGAATCACACGTTTTGGTGTCTCTCTCAGGCACCTGAATTTGAGACCCAAGATTGTTGACAGAAGTCACCCTAACCCTGGCGCTCGGTCAGAATATTGCATTTGGCAGATGGGACCCCATGATGCCTCAGATTTCAACTCCTCTGAAAAAATTCCAAATTTCTTAGGGAGCCAAGACAGAGGAAATAATTAAGCGGAGGTGAGTTTATAATGAGTAAGCATTTTTTGTTTTTTTAAATGATCTCAGCTAAACTTCCTTGTTTTGTCCTAGGTAACTTGGAAACTTTTGAAACTGATTTGTTTTGCTCAGGAGGACAATGTTATCTCGGTGTGTAGGGCCAGGTACGCATCTCCCTCCCGGTCTGAAAAGCAGTTGGCCAGGAGCCCCAAGTGGATGACGTTTGTGTTCTCCAACGTTGATTAGGTGATTTCCGATTTTGGACAAAAGTTGGATTGAGAGAAAGAATTAAGGCTTTAGCAGCTCATCCCTGGCACTTGGGAAATGTAACAAATTTTAAAATAAGCAGAGAAAAATCACATGCAATCATAAAACCGGGGGGGGGGGACAATAGAATTGTTTTAAAAAGAAAACATTTATGGAAGTTTAATGTACATACAAAAAAAGGGATCACTTTTGAAATTAAAATGATAACTATTACTTACCAGGGACTGTCTTCACTATGGTCAAATTGAACACAAAGCATCATAAAGCATGAATTAGGGATTTTTAAAATGAAATGTACCCGAGGATTCCTTTTTTTTTTTTTTTTTCTTTTCTTATATTTGAAACAAAACTGCCCCGTAGCATTTCCTGCTGATGGGGATGCCTCCTTCAGAATTAAGATCTTCACAGGATTCCTACAATTTTAGTCATTAATTTACGGAACCCGTTCCAGCACAGGCTAAAGTGAAAGTGCCTACAGGAAAGAATACGATACGAGTAATTCATATAACACAGTGATAAGAAATACACGTTCCTGTAAGGTAAACAGTGTTATCCCACAGCGCGATAAGTACAGGAAGTCCCCTACGAGGAACACCTGGGGCATGAACATCTGAGTGTTCATGCTGATTTCACCTGTGCTCCCTTCACTCTTCTCATGTGTGGCACCTGCTCTCACTCCCCAACTTAGAAGGACTAGTGGGGGTTGGTGCTGGCTCTGCAGATGTGGGTGTTTGGCAAAAGCTTCGGAGGCTGCAGAGAGGTTCTCTGAAAACATAGTGAGGGAGACGGTAAATATTCCCAAGTGAGTACCGTGCATTTCAGCAGTCTTGGGCTCAAAAAATCTTCAAACGTCATGCAAACCCGGTAGCTATGTTAAGGCATCAGATATAAGAGGGTAGGGAGTGTAGGAGCTTCCCGTGTGGCAGAGTGGGAATTCTGGTGGAGCGGGGAAGGGAGTATCCTAGATTATTCAGCATTTAGGGTTTAATTCAGATTATAAACCAACTGTGGCCAATAATTAAAATTATACTTGGAAATTTTTTAGGAAGCTGTCCTTTGGGACACATGTGCTTTCTGGAGACACACCCGATGTCCCCCCACATAGCCGGACGCCCCCACTCTGCACTGGAATGTATCCTTGATTCTTTGGTTAAGTTCCAGAAGTTTAAGGAAGAAGTGGCATGAAAAATTATTTAATATATAATCAACCTCACTCTAGCAAGTGCTCATGCTGTGAAAGATACCTGGAAAAGAAGACTGCTAGAGGGAACAGCATGAATCCCAGCCTAGACTCTTCATGAGGACAGACTCTGGGTGGGTCTTGCTTGCTGATGGATGCCTGAAACGGAGCTCAATGACTGAAGAGCCGATGACGGTTAGGGCCTCTTGGTCTGAAGATTCCCCACGCTTGGTATAATGCTCTGCTGTTGCCAAAATGAAATTGTTAATAATGTTAGAACAATCCTCCTCCTCCACAACCATTTTCTTTTGCACGAGGCCCTGAAAATTACGTGGTTGGTCCTGGTCACATTCAGTGTGTAACATGCTGCGTGGATGTGTGAGTGAACGAGGCAGGTCCCTCTCCCCCTGACCTCCTTAAATTCTGGATCGGGGTGAAAAAAGAATTTTTTTCTTCACCTGATCTGAAGTTCACCTCCCCAGTTCTCATCTTTCAGATCCAGACGGATCGCTTCCAGGGCCCTTCCTTCGCGGCAGGGGAAAGCCCTCCTCTGCCTACACACAATTGGTCTCTGTTCTGCAGCAGAATGATTTCCTAAGACTTTGCGTCAGGGAATTCCCAAGGGGGATTATTTAGTCTTAAGTAAGAGTGACAGGAGATGTCAGCGTTTGAGTCCTGCTTGGGCTACAAAGGATTCAGCCCTGTTTTTTTTTTTTTTTTTTTCTTTCCCAAGTTCATAAACCCATGGTGAAGCCCAGTCTTAGAGGGCGTATCTGTTGTGCTGATAACTGATACTTAATGGTGTTGGGTACCTTAAGTGCCTTGTCATCTACCCTCCCTGGACCTATCTATCTACCCTGGCCACTGGCCTGACAAATAGCTGTGCAAAGGTGCACCTTAGTCAACTCTGCCTCACCTCTTGGGGTTTTGCTGCCGGCCTCTAGTAGCTTCCGCAGCCATTCTTGGACAAGAACAAACCTGGAAGTACAAAGAAGTTAACAGCCCAGGGCAACCCTTGACCAACCTTGGATGGGCGGATAGGGGCAGTCTTTGTGGTGAGAACAGTCCTGTGATACGGGGTACACAGTGTCCCAAAGAGTCCCCAGGAAGGATCAGTCCAGTTGCCCACAGGGTAAGTAGCTCAGTAAAGGGCCCTGGGAACAGCTTCCTGCCTCCCCTTTTTCACTTTTCCCAGCACCACCCCCGCTCCCCGGCTCCCTGCTCTGGTTCCCCAGGGTCACCTCCCGATATCGACTCCCTGTACTAAGGCTTTGTATCAGGCTCTGCCATGACATTGCTGTGGCCGGAACATAGCAGGGCACACTCTTCTGATGAAAAATCACAGGAAATGAAGCCAAAACCCCATCAGCAAATACAGAATTGACCCAAGTCATTGCAAAGTTCAGAACGGGAGCTTGCTTAGCTCGGTGGGTCCAGGGCCACATTTTAAAATTCAGGCCCTCATTTCTCTCCACTCTTCAGTTTCACTTCTGTGTTGGCTCCATTTTCAAATGAGCTCACTCTTCTACGTGCAAAATGCTGGCCTCTGTTCTAGAACTTTCATCCCTACAGTTTTACAGCTAGCTGGAAGAGAGATCTGTGGTGCCCATGCTAATCAGAAACCCTGGCTCTGATCATAGGCTGATTCCTGAACAGTCGTGTGGCCACAGTGTGCTGATTGGCTGAAGCCTGTTCTTCTGCTCCCCTTCCTGGAGAGTGTTCGAGCCCATCTGGACCACACGGACGAGTTGGGAGTGTATTAGGCTGTGTTCTCCAGAGAAACAGAACCAATAGAATGTGGATGAATAGATCACTGGATAGATGATTGATAGACAAATATCATAAAAACGTGGCCTCCAGGATTACAGGGGTAAAATCCCAAGATCTGCAGTTGGCAAGTCGGAAATGCAGAACTGATGTGTCGGTTCAAGTCTGGAACCTGGAAAGGAT
The DNA here is from genome assembly GCF_030435805.1 of Mustela lutreola. NCBI lineage: Eukaryota > Metazoa > Chordata > Mammalia > Carnivora > Mustelidae > Mustela > Mustela lutreola. The sequence continues at coordinate 7,773,414 of NC_081298.1, read as the reverse complement.
CAGTGTCTCAGCTCAGCGGGCAGGCAGGAAGAGTTCGCTCTGAGTCTCCTTTTTTGTTCTTTTCACATCTTCGATTGACTGAACGATGCTCACCCCCATTAGGAAGGGCTTTACACAGTCTACAATTCAAATATTAATCTCATCCAGAAACACTTTCACTGACACGTGCAAAACAACGTTTGGCCAAATTTCTCTGCAAGTTTCACATAATATTGAGCATCAGAGGGAGTAAGAGAAAGATCTCTAAACTAAAATCAGGGTTACTGCCATTGGATGTTAAGAAGCAAATGCCGTATATGTAGAAGGGCTCATTCCTCTTGGGCAGACAATCAAAGGTCATCTTTATACATATACAGATTTAATACTGGGTTCATTATAAAAACGTATATTTAAGTAAGCTCAAATCAGCAAAATAATTTCTTAAAACAAATATATTTATAGATCATAAATGAATGCTACCTTTTTTATTTTATTTTATTTTATTTATTTATTTGTCAAAGAGAGAGAGTGAGAACAACCAGGAGAGCAGCAGGCAGAGGGAGAAGTGGGCTTCTTACTCAGGGAACCTGCTGAGCAAGGAGCCTGAAGTGGGACCCTGTCTCAGGCCCCTGGGATCATGACTTGAGCTGAAGGCAGCCACTTAACTGACTGAGCCACTCAGGTACCTGTGAATGCTATTTCTTAGAGTAAACATGCTTGTTAAGATTTGTGCACATTACGTTAAATATTGAATTTCCAGGAATTTAAAAAAATTGTTGTTAACAGTTTAATATCTCAGGAGCCTCCTGTTCCTTCTCAGAAACTTAGGACAATCATGTAGAGGACCTATTTAGATTTAAATCCTTTCTTCTGATGATTGAGCTCCTGTGATTAGTGGAATGTGAAAATTATCTTGCCTTCTTTATTGAGAAAGTTAATAACGTAGTCATGTCTTGAAAAAGTGTCCCAACCATTATTTTTTTAAAGATTTTATTTATTTGAAAGAGAGAGAGAGGGAGTGTGAGAAGTGGAGGGTCAGAGGGAGAAGCAGACTCGCTGCTGAGCAGGGAGCCTGATGTGGGACTCGATCCTGGGACTCCAGGATCATGACCTGAGTCAAAGGCAGTCGCTTAACCAACTGAGCCACCCAGATGCTCCGTCCCAACCATTATTAAAGTGGCATTTAGTCATTAAAAGAAATTTTAAAAAGTGTAAATATGATAAAATAATTGGATTTCATGTGACAACTGCTAAGAAGAGTTCTGTAAATTTCCTCCTATATATTCTATCTACCTCTAGATTTTTAGATTCTAGCTGGAATCACAATGTGTTTACTTTACAGCCTGCATCAGGTTTCAGGATATCTTGCATTATTACATATCAATTACCTTAATATTAATTTATTCCTGAATACAAATTAATCCATATTCATTTCACAATTTTTAAGCAATACAGAAAGTTATAAAGATGGTAAATGTTACATTCAATTCGTGATATCTACAAAATCACTGTTACATGTTGACATCTATATATATTTCATTCTGATATGTTTCTAAGTGTATCTATCTATATCTATATACATATGATTTTTAGAAACAAAACTGGAATTGTAATTTTGCATCTGATCTGTTTTGCCACGTTTCCCTCTGCTGCTACTTTTCAGAAAGGGCATTGGGACAAGTGCTTATGAAGGGGAGGACCCTATGGGCCACTTAAACTGGTCTCTTTTGCCAAACCGTTCAGAGTAGTTAGGATGCTTCATTTTTATAAACAGAGGTTTCCTAAGTACTCTTGTATAAATAGTCTGTTTACAGTTTTTAGACCTATTTTCTCAGAATGGGTGGCCAGAAGTAGAATCATTCTTAAACAGTAAAAATGTTGATTTGTTTCATGGAACTGCCTCTCCACCGCTCTTCGCATCCCTTTCTCGTCCGGTGGTAGTGACGGGGTGCGGCCAGTGACTGCTTCTTGCCCTGCCAAGGATTTTGCTTGGGGACCACAAAGCATTAATGATTGACAACACTGAGTCCCATGACCTCTTTAATCTTGTCCTTTGTTCGTCATCAAAACACAAGCCAGGTTACTTGGCTCTCCAAGAACCAGGCCGTGGCCCCTTCTCTCTCCCTGGACCCAGTTTCCCATTTGCACGTGGGAGCCCTCCCAGCTCATGAGGATTCTGTGGCCCATGGCTGTGGTTACACTGGTTCGGGGATGTGTTGGTTTCCGCTGACATCTCTTCATGAAGACCTGTGTCAATCTGACACAAATGCAACCTATGGGTTTCTTGAGTATGTGATTTATAAAACAAAAAGAGCACTGAAAATCAGCTCAGCGTCCACCATTGGCATTGGCATGTGTGCTGGCAAAGTAGCAAGGGGATTTTCTTCCTCACGGCAGCCTAAGGGATGCGGCGCCATTTTGCATTTCCATCTCCTGATCAGCTTGGCTGAATTTCCAGGGACAAAGGAATAACTTTCCTTTAGAAGAAACATCTCTTTGGGGTTCTTCGTGTCGAGGAGCAGGTCTCTGTAGCTAGATACAGCAGAATTTGAAAAAGGAAGTTGAAATGTGCACAGACCCTTTGTGAGGTGACCAGGGACCCACAGTGGAGGCAAAAAGCTAGGGATGACATTGAGATGACCTTGTCAGACTGCTCGCTGCTACAATCTCAGCACCACCAGGTCTGAGTCACTGAGGCCCAGGGCTCTCTTCCTGCTGCTTCAGGAAAAGGGAGCCTCCTATGCCAGGCTGCTCTCACTTTCAGGATGGAGTGCCCAGTCCCCCAGCCCCACCCCCACCCCCACCCCCAAGCTCCCGGCTTCTCCCTCCACAGGCCTGTATCTGAGCCTCAAGGATGCTAGGAAATTAAGTTCTGACTTCCAGGATGGAGGGTTGACACTCAGGACCTGGAAACATCCCTAAATAGAGAGAAAAGTATCCGAAAGATAGTAGATGCCCATTCCACCACGAAACAGATCCTTTCAAGAGCAGCATCTATGTGACGAGGCTGCCGGGCTCAGTGCTGGGTGTAAATGAGGTTCTTGTTGAATGAATCACACCAGGGAACTTATATTTTAATTTGAAGATATGTTGTGACTGTTACTTATAACAAGTTCTGACTCGTTTCTCAATGTCAGAATTGCTGTAAGCACACACCCTTGAAATCAACAGGCTAGTTAATGGTCTGTTTTATAAAGGCCTAAACCCAATACATACGATCAAGGGCTCTGGGAAATGCTTTGCTTTTTGCCAGGTAAAAATTAAGGTAAGAATTCCTACTAGTGAGAGATGATTATATTTTGTCCCAAAGAGAGGTTTCCTTGATTTTGTTTAATCTTTCTTTGCAGTGTAGACAAGAGTGTGGACAGTTCCTGAAGGGTTGCAAAGAGGTAAGAGAAGACGTTGGATCCTGGAGTCATGGCGCCACCTGGTGGAGAAGGGAAGGCTTGCTCCGGCCATAAATCCACATGATCGCGGTGTGAGACAGTGCTAGATCTAGCGTGTATGCAACGCACACACACACGCACACACACACAGTGAACGGAAATACACCACAGACTCTTGTACTGTTGCTGAATGAATTTATCAACAGCTATATTGTTTTACATATTACACTATTAGTCTCTAATTACACACTCATTCGTTCACACTTTTATTCATTAATATTTGTCAATCTCCTACTCCCCCTCTTGCTGCTGTGATTACAGAGATGAAGAAACATATTTCAAAAGAAAATGTGCTAGAGGGGTTTATAACGGGGGGGGGAGCTGCTTTTTCTGGATGGTGGATGTGTTGAAGAAAGATTTCTTGATGGAGGGACACAGAGGCTGAGTGTTGAGGAAGGGCAGAATTTAGCCAGGTGAATAACAGGAGAAGGGCATCTTGAATAGCAAGATAGGCAGGTGCAAAGGCCCTGAGGCAGAAAGGAGCACATATCATTCACAAATGGACACCTAAGAAGATGGAGAATATTGAGGGGAAGGATGGTATGAAATGATGTCAGATATGGAGGCTAGGCCTTGGTAAGAAATCTAAATTACACCTTAAGTGTAACAGGAAGACACTGAAGAATTTCAAAGGGGGCATGACAAACCATTTATAAAATCAGTGAGCCATATGTAAACTTATATATAAACAACTTTACATTACCCAGCACAGGAAGACTATTCCCAAGAAGTTCAAGTAAGAGACGGTAAGGCATATACAGTTGTGGCTTTAAAAAGTACCAAATTACAGGGCAAGTGCAGAATTTAAAGATGGAACAAGTTAATGAGAACCAAAGAAGTCTTTAGAGTCTGGGTTAAATCTCGAGTTAGATTTAAAGGCACCACTGGACGTCAAGAGTTATTCATGGCGGGGTGGGACCTGGGTGGCTCAGTGGGTTGAGCCTCTGCCTTCAGCTCAGGTCATGATCTCAGGGTCCTTCGAGAGAGACCTGCTTCAGGCTCTCTGCTCAGCAGGGAGCCTGCTTCCTCCCCACCCCCTGCCTGCCTCTCTGCCTACTTGTGATCTCTGTCAAATAAATAGAAATAAAAATAAAAGAATTATTCGTGAAGGGACACAGAGGAAATTCTGAGGACCATGGCGCACGTGTGAGAAGGAGACGACAAGAGGAGAAAGTAATCAGTCAGCTTGGGGGTGAAGTTTTTCAGTCAGAGATAGAGTTCCTAATTTGTATCACGTTTTGATTTCAGCAAACCTAGGGACTTTTTTTTTAATGCTTTCATTTAGGAGAAAACTTCGGTAGTAAGAACGTCCTATAATAGGTACATACGGGGAGGTTTACTGGAGGTCACAAATGAGTGGGTGGCCTGTGCTCTCCATCTGTCTGGCATATGTGAAGTTTTCAGGGACGATTTCAACAACAAGAGACTTCAGACTTTTTTTTTTTTTAAATTCAGATTTCTGGCTTTTTGTAAAAAGGGGAAGTGAGCCTTGGGTCTCTATTCCCTCCTGTCCACAGTTGGTTAGAAGTGAGGAGCTGTGTCAGCTGGCCCCAACTTCATCTCTGCCCTTCTCCTCCTCCTCTTTTCTGTCCCAAACTTTTCTTCTGTTTCTTTAAGTAAACTATGATTAACGACCTTTATTCCATATTGAACTTTCTCTTCACTCCCCCCCCACCCCCACTGCTCTGGGAGGAGGGTCAAGCAGACGAGTGGCCAGAGACGGACATGTAAGGAAGGCCCTCAGGTGCGGCACCTGGTCCTGCTCCCTTTTTGCCTGTTACCTTCCCCCTTGGATCGAATCTCAGCTGAAACAATTTCTCAAGGCCCATCCCAGAGGTGAGGTTTAATTTACTGAAGATCTGCTCCTACAGCGAGTGGTTTTCCCTTAAGACAGAGATTTTTTTAAATGTCCTTTAAAATATATTTATTCTAAATTTTAAAAGTAGATTACATTTTAAAAATTAAGAAAATAATAGTCCTGTACCTATTTTGGCAAAGTAGTACGCACATGGCCTTGAACGGCGGCGCTAACACGACCCTTGGGCGCCCCCTGCAGGCCCGGAACAAATTACCACGTGATAATAGGGTTGGCTCCTTGTTGCCCTTCACTCCTTCTGGTCTACCTACGTGGCAGGGTAATCCCATCAAGGCTTCCTGTTTCCGTCTCAGAACCAGGAGCCGGGCCCGGAGGTTCGGATTTTGGAGGGTACTCAGGCTCGTACTGCTATGAAATGGACCCATCATTGCTCTGTGACAGAATCCCTTTTTTCTTTTTTATTATTTTTATTTTTTATTTTTGTGACAGAATCTTAAACCAGGACATGTCTGTAGAATTTTTTAGCTTACATGTCAATCCAACCAGATGGGTGACAGGGGTTTTCCCCCTCAATTTTCCAGTCAACACACTTACCGTTTCTTTCCTTGTCTCTTCCTCATGAAGTTTTCCTACGGGTAGTTACACAGTCTTGTGTTCATGTTATCTTAAGTGTTCTTTCATATTAATTAATTATTTTATTAATTAATTAATTTCATATTAATTAATTAATAACACAGTAAGAACACTTTCTGACATACTATATAAATCATTTCTATGTTTTGATTATGGTCTGTCTCCCATCACTAGAATGTATCCTGCATGACGATAAGGACTTTTGTCTATTTTTTTTTTTCAGCACCTGCTCCCCCCCTTTTTTAAGGTTTATTGACTTATTTTAGGCATAGAGGGAGAGAGAGAAAGAGAGGGAGAGAGAGAAAGCAGAGGGGCAGGGACAGAGGGATTCCAAGCAGACTCCACACTGAGCACAGAGCCCAACACAGGGCTCAGTCTCACATCCTTGAGATTAGGACCTGAGTCAGAACCGAGAGTTGGACACTTAAGCAACTGTACTACCCAGGCATCCCAGCAGCTGCCCTTCCCGATCCATTCAGCCTGCCACCAGTTCCAGCGTCTTCACTGGCTACTCCAGCCAGACACGAGCTCTTGCTCCCTAGAACCCCTCAGCCCTGGTTCTAGAGCTGCAGCTCCAGGGAATGTAATCTGTGGTGATATGTGAGTGTGCCAACTGTAAGCTTCTGGATGGGAAGCACTTGCCACTTGCCTGATTCCTCTTTCTTTTTGCAAAGGCATCTAGCATGGTACAGAGTTCTAACAAGCACATGTACACACAAAAAACCCATTTAGATCTGCTAGAACAGAAGCCTGGCCGGAGACAAGTGCATATACCCAGAGAGCCTGACAGGTAAGCACAAGGATGAGGCAGGTGGGGGTCTGTAGGGGCCCCGGAGAGGGCCCGTGAACTCAATAGTTCTTCCCTAATCATCGCCAGCAACAGCTGTCATTCAGGAATGTACGTAGAATCACGGACACCAGGACGTTGATTTTACAAACTTAAGCAGAAGGAAAAATCTGATATTGTTGAGTACAATCTCCTAATTTTCATATGTTCGTTCAATTAAAGAAAAATACAGTGTGGGTCCAAAAAACCCCAAACAGACAAAAAAGCCCAAAACACCATATCACGGATCCAGCCAATGGATGGCCAGTTTTCAGCTTGGTGTTAG